>NC_072440.2:99855000-100160312 GCF_028878055.3 Symphalangus syndactylus | reverse complement strand
ATTCGTTATCCTCACATGCCCTGGTTCAGGGGTTCTCCTGTTGGCGTGAACTCAGTCAAAGGATTAGTTCTTGTCCCGAAGGAATTAATGGGGGTGGTGGCATGGGATGGGGGAGAGGGAAGAACGGGGAGGGCATTCATGAAAATCACTGAAAAGTAAATCAGAGGTGGAAGGGCAATCTAACAATCATGTATTCACGATTACTCTCTCTTCCAAAAACAGACCAACCGTGCATTGAAGAACATAAATAACAGGTTACTATATTTGAAAGAATAGCTCATAATGGCTGACATGTATACACTGGATACATTGCTAAGCAGGTAGCACATATTCATTTAGGAAATTTTATTAAACACATGCTATGTGTCAGGTTTGGTCAAAACTGTCAGAGCACTTACATTCTTGGGGAAAGGGAAGAAAGGCAACAGTTCACGTGATGAAAAGGAAACTCTCTATAATGTTATGATCAATGCTAGGATGCTCACAGCTCACAGAACAAATTCCAGTATTGGCAGTGAGCACGGGACCCACCCCCAGGCTTGGGGCTGTCCTGGTCTGGTCTCCACTGTGCCCTTCACAGCCCCACACTGCAGTGGGGGGCTGCCTACGTGCCTGTCATAGACCATGTTTGCTTGTACCCCAGGGGCTTGGATCATCTGGTTCCCATTTTCCTGTAGAAGATTCTCTTTCCCCTCCTTCATTCCTCTTCCTCTCAGTTTCAGGGCCTCCTCCACTGCACCTCATCCACTGCATCTCCTGCCTGCCCTTGGCCATCTCCTGCCATGTAGTCGCTGGGTCCATCCTTGCTGCCTCCCATCATGCTGTGCTCTCCTCTCTTGTGACACATATCTCCTTTTATCCCACGGCCAGCCTTCCACTGTCTGAACTGCTCAATACCAGAACCACACTGTCCCCGACAGATCTCAGAATTGCAAAAACATGTTATTTAGACTTTGCCTCATTTAGGATGCTCTGGCCCACAGCAGCCTGCTGTGTGACAGGTGGCCCTGGGCACTGAGCTGGCCAAGCCAGAGGTGCAGGGGCAGAAAGCTGTTGAGGTTATTTTTACTCCCCTTTCTCTACTGGGCCCTAGCTTCTTGCTACACTAAAGCTTCCATGCTCGTTCTCAAGAGCTCGCCCCCCACTGATACCTCCCTGGGAGTTTGGCCTTCTCTTGCTCCTGGATCTCAGCTTAGCTCCTGACATGCCTGCGCTCACACATGCTAACATGGGCCTGTGACATTGCTGTTCCTCCCGTGGGGGCTGGGTCACTCCTGCTTTTCTAGGTCTTCCTTTGCCCCCGCTGAGACTTAGCCACAGTCATATTCAATAACGATTCTGTTCTCCTTGTGCAGAATGATGGCAGCCTTAGAAAATAGATGAAATGGTTCGTGTAATCATGGCCTAAGGGTTTGGCCATCATTTGGATTCCTGTTTGTCAGGAGACTGGGGTACCTGGAGGGCTCAAAGCTCTGTAATGCGATGCAATTATTGGTTTATTTGTCTGGCCCTTCCACTGGCTAAGACTTTTTCTGAGAAAGCAAACAGAATTTTAGCTCCAGAATATGAGCACCCAGGCTAGTACATTGGTAGGTGCTCCCTGAATATTTATAGACTAAATCACTATTCGGATAATCTGAAATTTACATTGTGAATTCTGTAAAATTAAGATCCATTTTCTTACTCGTCTCTGAATCCCTAGCATATTTGCTAACCATCCGCTGAGTATTTAACATGTGTCAGACCCTGCACTGGCACTGAGGATGGAGAGATGTATGAGACAAGCAGGAAGACCTTGGATGGGGCAGAGGCCCATATGCAGGTATCAGAAGAGAGCCTAACCCCAACACGGGTAACAGCAATGCGGAGGAGGAGGCTGTTCACTCCTCTCTGAAGTGGTTAAGAAAGGACTTATAAGATCCCTGGGTATTTTTTTTGAAATAGAGGCGGGAGAAAGAGCTTCGGCTCTGAACCTGGATGCTATTGATGTGGTGCTTGCTGTGATTATTCTTACAGATAGCATTGATTGAGTCCTGATGGTGTGCTGGGTACAAAGCTAAGTGCTCTCTAAGATCATCTCTTTATTCTACTGTAAGGCAGGCTGCTCTATAAGGCAGACTCTAATAATCCCCATTTTACTGGGGATAAGTGAGGTTAAGTTATTTATTCATGTCATGGGCAGTAAATGGTAGAGGAAGAAGATTTTCTTTATTCCAGTTTGGTGACCTTGAATCTCATGGTCTCTACAAAGCCTTCCCTAATGATTGCACATCTTTGGGAATTCTCCTTTCCTTGAATTATCATGGTACTCTGAAACTTTTGCTACACACCATCTTTTCCATCATTGCACATTAGTCATGCTTCTCAAATAGCTTAGTAGTGGCTAGTCCTACTACCTAATCTGTTAATAATTTGTTTTTTAAATGAAAGAAGCAAAGTCACCCTCAGGTGAGCACTGGCACAAAACACAGTAGTGTTCTAGTCCCTTGCACATTTTCCTCTCAGCTTGTTCACCACAGTAGCTGTCATGAATATTATTTCAATCAGGTATCCTGGCACACGTGTGTTCCTCCATTGTGATTTTGGACAAGTTATATGACTTCTCTGAGATTTGATTTAGTTGTCTGTACAAAAAGGATACTCTCTTCCTTTGGGGTGACTTGGGAACTACTGAATATGGTGCACATAAAAGCAATCAGCTTTAATTTCCTGACTTTTTTCCCTTGTGATAATATGTAAAGCTGAATGTTGCTTCCAATAGTAGGGGAAATGATCTAGTATTCCATTTATATGGCAGAATGTTGATTTGGGAATATAATTAGACTTAGATCAATAAATCAAGGCTCAACCAGGCAGGGTGGCTCACACCTGTAACCCCAGCACTTTGGGAGGCAGAAGTGGGAAGATCGCTTGAGTTCAGGGGTTCAAGACCAGCCTTGGAAGAATAATGTAGACTCCATCTTTCCAGAAAAAAAAGAAAAGAAAATTAGTTACGCTTGGTGGCAGGTGCCTATAGTCCCAGCTAGTTGGAAGGCTGAGGCTAAGGCTGAGGCAGGAAGACTGCTTGAGCATGGGAGGTCGAGGCCGTAGTGTGCTGTGATCACACCACCTGTATTAGCGTTCTCTATAGGGAAGAACTAATAGGATAGATATGTAAAGGGGAGTTTATTAAGTATTAACTCACATGATCACAAGGTCCCACGATAGGCCGTCTGCAGGCTGAGGAGCAAGGAGAGCCAGTCGAAGTTCCAAAACTGAAGAACTTGGAGTCCGATGTTTGAGGGCAGGAAGCATCCAGCAAGGGAGAAAGATGTAGGCTAGGAGGCTAGGCCAGTCTCTCTTTTCACATTTTTCTGCCTGCTTATATTCTAGCCTCACCAGCAGCTGATTCGATTGTGCTTACCCAGATTAAGGTTGGATCTGCCTTTCCCAGACCACTAACTCCAATGTTAATCTCTTTGGGCAACACCCTCACAGACACACCCAGGATCAATACTTCGTATCCTTCAATCCAATCAAGTTGACACTCAAGGTTAACCATCACATGTCCGTCTGCACTCCAGCCTGAGTGACAGAGGCCCTGTCTCAAAAAGGCCAAAATCAAAACACCCACACAGAAAAACGGCTCAATTCCTAACTTCAGCACCTATTAGCTCTGCAGTTTGGGACACGTAATTTATCTCTGTACTTTTCACCCTTTTATTCATAAAACATTTATTAAGCAATTCTTATTTTCAGAACCCCTAGAGCAATCAACAGACAGACAGAGCCCTGCTTCATGGAGCTTCTGCTCTCTCCTGGAGCTCACACGCTGAAACAGACAGGATGCAACACCTCAAGGTTGTTGGAGAACCAGGTAAAGCACTATGAAAACAAAGACGTATTTTATAAATATAATTAATAGAAAGAACACAGTATTTGGAGTCAAAGGACTTGGACTTGAAGCTTGGTTTTATTCTTCCTGAGCTAGTGGCTTTGGAGTGAATGCAGGCCACTGGCTTTAATTTCCTTATCTGTTAAATGGAACAATATTCCCCTCCTCACAGCATGATAGGATGGTTAAATGCAATGTCTGTGAAGGCATTTTATGAATAGGAAAACAATCTGTGAATATCAGTCATTTGTTAATTGTCATTTAAAATGAAGCATAGGGAAATTTCTTGTCTCAGAAATTAAAATATGTCTGCAATCAACAATTGCTCAGAGGATCGCCATGTTGGTAATTGATAAAGCATGTTACGAAACTAGTAAGCATTGGTTAAAAGGTCCAGAGATGCCCACCAGGGTAGGTAGGCTGACTGCAGAGCCAACAGAATTTGGCTTAATGATAAGCGATCTCTGGATGATACTGACCCGTGGGGTCACTCAGAGCCCATTGCTGTAGCTCTGGCCTTCTTAAGAATGCTCCTGACGCTTGGTGCACTTCTCACTATCAGGAGGACAGTCCAACAGTTTCCATGGAGAATCTCAGGCTAGAAGTCTGTTCTTCACTAGAAGGCGAGAAATTTGCGTAAGGCACCTCTTTTGTTTTGTTTCAGTTACCCACGAGCTTGATTAGTGTGGCTCACCCTCTAGGGCCTCTGATTTAGGGAGAAAATAAACTTCTCAAATACCCAAAGCCGAGGGTGAACTGCCTGCCCTGGGTCCTGCCTGCACAGGCCGTCTGGCACCATCTCCTGATGACCTCAGAGGGCTGCCCCAGGGGGCAGCAGAGACCACTGGCAGGGCTGAAACAGGGTCCTTGTCTGAGGAGACAATGGCTCATTGTGCACAGTGACCTGCTGTATTCTAGGCACTGTGACTGGCCAGGAATGAGTGGTCATTGTGCGTGCGGTATACAGACACATAACAAAATTCATCTTTACAACACACCAAGAGGCGGGCAGTTGCAGATCCCGAGTGAGAGAACCAAAGGACTTGCATGAAGTGGAACGATTGAGTGTAACGTGTGTCTTTCTCCATGCACAGCCCTTGCTTTAGATGTTATCTCAGGCAGGATGTTCAAGGAAGGGAGGGATACATGAGGGAGAAAGACAGGAAGGAGCTCCCAGCCTTTCCTGGGAGTAAACCAAGGCCCCAAGGCACTGCAGTAAGTGCCACCAGGGAGGCAGATGTCAAAGGTCAGAGAAACAAAGGTCACACCTAGCCGAGGGCATCAGGTCAGACTTTCTGGGGGAAGGAGCACTGCCCTGCATCTTGAGGAACAAGACTATGTCAGGCGGAAAGAAGATGACTGAACAGGCATTTCAGGAGAAGGAATGGTGTGAGCAGCGCCATCCTGGAAAGCTGAAACCCCAAGGTGAGATTTTACTGAGAATCTGAGAACATTTGTGTCTATTTCTTTTGAGGGACATATTCTAAAACTGCAAGGTGGATAGGAAAATACAGCCAGCTGGAAATTAACGCAGTAATAGCAGCATACTGGCCCTGAGCAAAATGAGAGCACAGCTATCTTCTGAAGAGCTGAACCATGTCAATTCACCTGGTGCCTAGGGCACTTCTGACTTTGGAAATCCTGTTGACATTGATCAAGCTGAACCAGCCTGACTTGAACATGATGACAGCCACTACTCAGCCTCTGCTCTTCTCAGCCTGGACTGGAGCTGCACGAGATCTGCCTGACCCCTTCACGTGGTCTCCGGGAAAGTCAGATCCGAAGGAAAGAAGGCCACAGGGGGCCCAGAGAGAAGAAGGTGAACTTCAGGGCCTGGCTGGATCCGATTCGGAGTTGAACATATTAAGTTCCAAGATTAGAACCAGAGTGTCCTGACTGTACAGGTGTAGGGAAGTCACCTTAAGCTTTGCATGTTAAATTCCAGTCTCTTTATCTCTAAAATGGAGATGATGATTCTGCCTTCGAGGTCTGATGTCAGGATAAGAGGAAGTAACACAGGACAAGCAACTAGCAAGGGGCCTTGTCAATGGGAGGTGCTGGAAAACATTAGTTTCCATTGCCACTGTGGAACAGTTAGAATGAGGCAATCATATAGAAAAATAATTAGACTCTTTCCTATCCTCAAAATACTCAAGTTCTCTGAAAATGGAATGTGATTATTTTTAATCAGCTGATTGGGATCCAGGATGACTTCATAGTCTTGTGAACCTAATTGAAACACATCCAGCTCTTATTGCTGTGAATTGGAGAACTGCAGGCTGCTCTGAACTCACAGTGACCCCTGTACAAATGACCATTTCATCAACTGCCTGGAGAGGAGGTTCAGAGGCATGAAAGGGAGACACGGGCAAGGACATAAGCTCATTTCCTTCTGGGGCTTGAGGAGTTCGTCAACAACATTTTAGTTATTCAGTAATGAGTTGCTGGTTCCCTAGAGGCAAAACAGGTCTCATGCTTCCCTAAGGAGGCATGAGACTACCAGAAGATAGTTTCCTATCTCGTACTTCATTTCTTGATTTTACCATCTGACCTTTTCAGTTTATCTTTGTATGGTTTCCAGCTCCTAATTGCATAACCTGGCATGACCCAGCCACGTCCATCGAGCCCTTCATGGCACATGACTACACCTTCCGGCTGTTTTCAGGCTGGCGAGAGAGACCCTTTCATATTTATCCTCTTGGTAGCACAGTCTTCTCTGCAGCTGAAGACAGAAACCAGGGTAGTGATTCCAAATGACACTTCAGATGTCACTCTTCAGCTACCTGAGGTGAAAAATTGGGATTCCTGTTTCATACAAAAGAAGCTTGAAATTGTACCCAGGGTATGGGAAGATGCCAAGATGGTGGAAGCTACTGAATGCTGGGATCTTATAAATAAATAGAGGCTCAGAGAAGTTTCAGTGACGCAGCTGGTGTACGTCAGGGCCAGTCAGAGCGGGACTGAGGTCGGTGTGATCTCACATCCAGTGCCTCTTTGTTCATCTCAGACCCGCTTCTGAGGCCAAACCAGGGCAGTGACAGGAGGAAGGAAGGGGAGGAGTGGTTCCAGAATTCCTTGTGGCATGAGAAGCATGACGTGACACACAACACGTCTCCTAATGCTGGGTGACTGTGAAAAAGCCTCTAACTATTTTATTGTAAACCCCAGCAAATGCCAGGGCAACCTAATGACTTGGATTCTCCACAAAGAGAAAGCTTTTGGCACTGAGACAAAGAACTTAAATCCCCCTAAACTTAAAATAAGCCCTAAATTTGCATTTCAGCCCTCCTTCTTTGATTCTTTAGTGGTTTAACTTTGAAATGAAAACACAAATTTCTTGGGGGATTTTTCTAAACTGGTTGCAAAGAGCAGATGACCAGCTTCCCCGGCTCCTGTGTGTTTAGACCCCGTCATCACAGCCTGTGTTTCCGTCCAAGTCCCACTGCAGGGACTCAGGCAAAAATAGTAAGTGAGGTCAGACCTCAAAGGAAAAAAAAGCCCTTGTTATCTAAACAGAAGGAATCAAATCATCTTTTAAGTCTAAGGTTAAGAAATGCCTCACTCCTACTTGGATCTGTGTTTGTGGATGAATTACTTAATCTTTCATTCATTGGTACACAGGCTCAGAATGTCCTCTGCGAGCCAGATGCCAGGGAGGATGAGATGTGGGCCTGGCCACAGCAGGTTTGCTGTGAGGCCAGTGGTGCTTGAGCTTCGGGGTACCTCACCACACTCCTGACCTCTTCCAAGGCAGAGGGGCCTTGGTGATGTGGCACATGGCTTAGAATTTTGTAAAACACTTACGTGTAACACTTAAACATAAACATTCCCTCAAAAGGCTTTAACTTCCACGAGACCTGAGCGCTCTCTGGTCCTTTCCCACGAGAAGCCTGGGTCTTGTGGGAGAGACATTCATGCAAACAAATGAATTCCCAAGCACATCAGAGGCACTAAGGTAGAAGTCAGGCAGGGCGCAGTGGTACACAAAGGAGGGACCCCTGACCTGCTGAGAAGACTGTTCCTACATCTAGAGCTTGGAGAAGGGTTCTGTCCTGTTTCCATGTCAACTGGGTGGATTGCAATTCAATGCTGATCCAACTACCTGGAGTTAGTATAGGACTCTACATGTTAAAGGCTTAGGCCTCCACAAGACTGCCCTGACAAGATGCCAGCCACACTGTGGGGGTCTCCAGGCCATTGCACTTCTATTCAGCTGGTTATAAATTCAAGGGTTCCTGTATTAGTCCATTCTCACACTGCTCTAATCTGTATTAGATTAGACATATGTCTAGACATACTAGACACTGGGTAATTTATGAAGAAAAGAGATTTAATTGACTCAAGTTCTACATGACTGGAGAGGCCTCAGGAAACTTATAATTATGGTGGAAGGGGAAGCAGGCACATCCTACATGGCGGCAGATGAAAGAGAGAGAGAGAGAGAGAAGAGGGAAGAGCCCCTTATAAAACCATCAGATCTCATGAGAACTCACTCACTATCATGAGAACGGCATGGGGGAAGCTGCCCTCATAATCCAATCACCTCTCTCCCTCCACATGTGGGGAGTACAGGTCCCTCCCTAGACACATGGCGTTTACAATTAAAGATGAGATTTGGGTGGGGACACAGAGCCAAACCACATCAGTTCCCATGACCCCCTCAGGTTTGATAATTTGCTAGAACAACTCACAGAACTCAGGCAAGCACTATACTTTATGATTATAGTTTTATTATAAAGGGGATACTTAGGGAAAGGTCTGGCAGTGTGTGAACTTAAGTGCAGAGCTCCTGTGCCACCTCCTGTGGAATGGGGGTGCATTGACCTCCTGTGGAATGGGGGTGCATCGACCTCCTGTGGAATGGAGGTGCATTGGCCTCCTGTGGAATGGGGATACATTGACCTCCTGTGGAATGGAGGTGCATTGGCCTCCTGTGGAATGGGGATACATTGACCTCCTGTGGAATGGAGGTGCATTAGCCTCCTGTGGAATGGGGGTGCATTGACCTACTATGGAATGGGGATACATTGACCTCCTGTGGAATGGGGGTGCATCGACCTCTGCAGCACATCCATGTGTTCCCCAGCAGAAACCCCCCTTCCCTTCCCAGTCCTCCTCATCAAGCTGTGTGTGTTCGGCAGAGGGAAGATCTGGGGTTCTTGAGCTGGAGCTCTGGCCCCTGGGTGACATCCCCTAAGCTCCTGGTAGCTACCAGTCCTGCTGGATGCCCTGCTCAAATCTTGGAGTTGATTAAACTCAAGAAAAGTAGGTGGCTTGGAAAGAAAAACCTCAGGATTCCCCTCTCTCTGGCCACACTGAGCCTCAAAGCTGATATGGCTCTGCTGGGGTTGGTGAGGGCAAGAGACCTTTTGTGCTGTCACTTTCCTTGTCACTTTTGAGTACTGAGAAGGGAATGTCTAGGTAGTTTCAGCTTGACATGCGCTCATATTCTCTCTCCCTGTCTCCTTCCCACCATCCACTGGCATTGGAAAAGAGTGAGCTTTTGGTCCCCAATTGCCATATCCTCTTCCCCTCAAGCAGCAGCAAGCCCACACCTTTGCTGTCAGAGGAAGAATTGAAGAGGTGGCTTTAACAGGTGAACCTCCTTACCCAGCACCCCGTTCCCATGCCTGTGATCCTATCTTCCATGCCTGAGGCATCCTTTTTTTAGTTTTTAAAATTAATGTTTTAATTTAGAGATCATTTTGATTCACATGCAATTGTAAGAACTAATACAGAGACCCTGTGGTGTACCCTTAACTCGGTTTTCCCTAGTAGTAACATCTTGGACAACTGTAGGAGAATATCACAACTAAGGCATTGAGATTGATACAGGCGAAGCATAGAACATTTCTATCATCACAAAGAGCCCTTCTGTTGCCCCTTTGTAGCCACACTCATTTCACTTCCATTCCTATCCCCTTCTTAACCCCTAGTAACCATTAATCAGTCCTCCATTTCTATGAAGAGAGCCACTATAAACATAGGTGCACAGGTTTTTGTGTGAACTCAAGTCTTTATTACTGTGGGATAAATAGAGGAATCCATTCTGTAAGATGTTCTAACATCCCCTCTGGAGTGTGGACACTTTGTAGAACCATGGCCAAGGTTAAGTACTTAGGAAAACAACAGGTAATACATTAAAAATTTAGATATTGCCCTCTCAGATGTTTATTAAGACATTTATTTGCCTGTGTTAGAAAATATGATGAAGATATTTTTCTAATTGCATATAATAAAAATACTATGTAAGCATAATTATAGAAAAAATCATTTGGCATTTAGTACTACTTTCCAAGCACACATAGGCAGGAATAGATCCAAAATCCCTGGAGAGAGTGAAGCTGGTAAATAAGAAAGATTTACTCTTCACATGTTGAAGGGAAGTCCTCACTGCTATGCCTGGGCTAGTACCATCACACTAAGTGTCAGGGAGTGACGCCAAAGGAGATGTTTTCCTTTCAGAACTCTAATCACTAGTGAATCCCTCCCTTCGTTCTTTCCTTCTCTCTTGCTCTCTCTCTCTCTTCCTTTCTTTCTCTCTTTCTCTCTCCTTCCTTCCTCCCTTCCTTCCTTCCTCCCTTCTTCCTTCCTTCCTTCCTTCCTTCCTTCCTTCCTTCCTTCCTTCCTTCTCTCTCTTTCTCTATAACTCTGTTTGTCTATCATCTCTGTCCATCTCTATCTGTCCATCTATCTACTTATCTATCACTATCTGTTAATATATCTATCTGTCTATCATCTATCTCTGTCACTCTATCTATCATCTAGTTATCTATCATCTATATAATCTACCACTATCTATTTATCTATTATCTATCTATCTATCTATCTATCTATCTATCTATCTATCATCTATCTATCTATCTATCTATCTATCTATCTATCTATCATCTATCTATCTCTATCTGTCCATCTATCTAATCTATCAATCACTACTACTACATCTATCTACTATCTATCTATCTATCTATCACTATTACTCTATCTATCTATCATGTAGGTAATCTATCTTTTTTTCCCCCAGTTTGAAGGACTGAAGGAGCAGAGGGAGAATGCTCCAGTCACTCAGTGCCCACTAATGGCTGGGATAAAGACTATGCTGGGCAAGAACACAGGCATAAATGTGAATGGGATTTCATCTCCGTGGAAACTCCTTCCAGAGGGGAAGTGGGTCTCTCTCTGGGTCTCTAACAGCCTCATCTCGGGAGATAGTGACTGGCTTGTGTCTTTCTTCCTTTCTTGGAGTCCTAATCCCTCAAGCATTTCTGGATACTGAGATATTTCAGACCCAACACATCTAGCTCTTTCTCACCTCCTTTAGAATTTCCTCTTTCCTTCCACTTTTTTAGAGATAATATATGGATAGAAAGAGTACTGAAAAAGACTTAACCCTCTGGTCTCCTCACAGCCTCCCTTCCTGAATTGCAGGCAGTACAAAAGTCACATTCCAAAATGATCACAGGACCAACTGCTCAGAGAAAAGTGATAGGTCACCATTTCTGCATGGTGGCTGTCACCAAGTGCAATCTATCCTTATGGTATTTATTTATTTTTGTTGAGGTATTATTGCATCTAGTAAAATACACAAATCTCTCAGGTCCAAAGCTAGATGGATTTCTTACATCAGTGTGTACATTTGTAACAACTGTTCAGTCACGATATAGAACATCGTCATCATCCCGAATGGTCCCTTGGGCCCCTTCCTACTCTCTATTCACCCCCTCAAGGTTAGTACTGCTCTGATTTCTGTATTCTCGCTGAGTTTTATAAATTTAGGTTTAAACTATGGTTAACAATTTACAGCAGAATGCATGTGCAGCAGCACATAAAAAGAGGAAACATTTTACAGAAATATAAAAATGTTAGATTTAGTATTTGATGAAGTAAAAAAAAATTTGCAAATAGATGAGCCACACCCACTAGGAACCCATGAGGCAACAATGACCTAGATGTACAGATAGGAGACCCTTGGTGTAAAGGTACATGGAAGGAAGACATTTTCTAAATTATCTTTTGGGTGTGCACTTGTTATCCATATAATCCCCAAACGTCAGAGATGGGAGAGACCGAAGTCAGCATCTAGGTTCATCTCCTTTCTTTTTTTTTTTTTTTTTTTTTTGAGACGGAGTCTCGCTCTGCATCTCCTTTCTTTATAGAGTGGGAAACCAAGGCCCAGTAGAGCTACGACATTCACACAGGCCTCAGAACATGTTAATGTCAGCACTGTGACATTACACTGTCCATCCTTCAACAGTAGGACATGGCTGTCTCTTCTGTTTACTTATCAAAGGATTAAAATAAAACATCAGTGAAAATTGAGAGACTTGGACTGTTATGGGCTGAATTGTTCTCTAAAGTTGATACGTTGAAGTCCTAATTCTGAGTACCTCAGAATGTGACTGTTTTTGGAGATGGGGCCTTTAAAGAGGTAATTAAGGGAAAATAAGGTCATGAGGGGGTGCTAATTCAATAGAACCCATGTCCTTACAAGAAGAGGAGTTTGGAATGCAGACATGAATAGAAGGAAGACCGTATGAAGACACAGCAGGAAGACGCCATCTACAAGCTAAGAAGAGAGGCCTTAGAGGAAGCCAGCCCTGCCAACACTTTGATTTCAAACTTCCAGCCTCCAGAACTGTAAGAAAAATACATTTGTGTTGTTTAAGCCACCTAGTCTGTGGTACTTTATTATAGCAACTCCAGAAAACTAATACATGGGCTGACAAAAGTAGCTGGTGTCTATTTGCTTATTCTATCTGTTCAATCATACATTTACTGAGAACCTAATATGTGCCTGTTACTCTGGGAGATGTTGCACTAAGGACTTTAAATATATTAACTCAATCCTGAGCACAGACCTCTGAGGTAGGTATTGCTACACCCATTTTATAGATGAAGAAAGCAAGATAAGACAAACTGAGAGAATTAGTCAAACTGACACACCAGCAGGTGGTAGAGTCACAGACATGTAAACATGGGCAATGTGGCCTGACAGAGTGAGTTATGGGAGACAGAAGTCAGTAGGAACATGGAAGAGAATAATTCTCCCAGAAAAGGAGTGGAGATTTAGGGAAGAGGAACTGGGGCTGGAAAAGTGAACAAGAGAGAACGACCAAAGGTGGTGGTAGTGGTATTTCAGTTTCAAGACATGCAAAGAGGCATGAAACCACATGGCAATTTGGGAGAATTCTAAGTAGTTGTGCATTCGTTCAAAGAGAGGTGTTGAGTGAGAACACAGGGGCCAGATTACTAGGGTCTCGTATGATGAACTACTCTGGAGGGAAGTGATCCCCTGGGCACTGGAAGACCCTGAAGAGGGTTAAGTAAGAGTGATCAGATTTGAATTTTATAAAGTGTTCAAGGAAGTGTGGCAGGGACTGAGGTTAGAGGCACGCAGCCCATTTTCCAGGATGGCAGTGGGCTTGGCATGAGAAGGGCGAGCCAGCACTGTTGTCAGCATCTCACAGGGGATGAAGAAGAAGGAAAAATTATCTGATGCTGAGAAAACAGAAAACGCAAGACTCAGTTTGCAGTAGATGAAGGAAAGAACAGGTTCAGAATCATTCCTGGTGTTTTGGATGACTTGGCCAGGAGGCTGATGCCAGACAGCAGGAGGGTTAGAGACAAAGTGGGCGCACACTCTGGTATCCTGGGTCCCATCGTGCAGAGGCTGCTGGCTGTCTGGAACCTGAGCTCAGAAGGACGGTCTGGAGGGGAGACAGGAGAGGCATCAGTGCAGAGATGGGGACCAAGCTGGGAGAGTGAGTGAGAGCCTACAAAATGCAGAGGAAGTGCAGCAGAGAGTTGGGGCAAGTTGGGGCAAAAATCTGGGTGGCTGGCAGCATAGAAGAGATGTAGAGACAGTGGAGCCTGGAAGAAAAGTCTGGAAGGAATGATCCGATAAACAGGAGGAAAACAAGATATGAATAGTCCCACCAAAACCAAGGGAGATGTTGTTTGCAGGAGGGAGGTGTCTAACATTAGCTGCCGTAGAGACATGCCAGTTGGTGAGGGCACGACAGGTCTGGGCAGTGGCTCTATTGGAGAAAGTGAGCTGCATACCTGGATTCATCCTCAAAAGGAGTGTTTTGTTTTTTATGATTGACATGATTCTCTGACTGATGTATCTAATTCATGATTTTTTTTTTCACAAATGCACATAGAGCTTTCAATGTTACCCAGGTGAGCAGTGCAGCAGGCAGGCTGCAGGCTCACATGTTGACAGTCAGGTCCCACATGAGTACATGCATGTGACACAGCATTTCAGAACAACAAGAAAAAACATGAACGAAATGAAAGAACTCCAACTGTCAATTTGATACCCAGAATTTAAAAATTCCCCAAATCTTATTAGAAATCAATAAAACTATGCCTAATTAGATGTAATCCATCTTTTCTTTTGAGAATGTAGGTTCATGGTCTTGTGGAACCAGTTCCTCCTGGTTTAAACACAGTTATTGAAATACAAGAAGGATGCTGGATGTCTCTGCTTCTTTCTTCTGAAAGGAACCTCTCAGTCCCTGGGTGACCCTGTGCTAATGAGTCTCCACTGGTGAGTCATCTCCCAGCCGGGACTCAGAGATGCTATCAGTTTCATTAAAGTCCCCACAGTCACCTCAGCTTCTCCAGCCTGCAACAGCTACAGGAAGACCATTAGCTCAGCCATGTGCCCTCCCTCCCCACACTACCCCAACCTGTCCCTCCTCTGATGTAATATTTGCAGACATGCCTGGCATTCGTTCCTCAAATGTATTATTCTACACACAAACACCCTTTGATCAGCTTGACAGGAAAACCAGAAGCATCACGTACATATTTGGTTTAGCAAAGCTGTAACGGGAACAGATGTCTCTGCAAAGACTATTTCAGAATGACCCTGAATGTGTCCTCTTTTTTTTTTTTTTCTGTAGAGAAATTATGGCCACATTTTTAATGATTCTTTCCAACTTGGAACTCTGCTGAGAGGTATCTCATTCATTCTCAGCCAGATTCCTGGCTCCTGGGCCGCAGTCCCGTGCAGGCTATAGGTTACTTGTTTGGAAGCATTTTCAGTGAGTGAGTCCAGTCTGTGTTGTCCAGCTGGCGGGAGAGCAGCTGTGGACACATGGGGGAAATCGCACGTTTCTCTCTGTCACTAAGATGAGCCTAAGTGTCTCTCTTTCCTCAGGCAGCCAAGCAAACCTTCTGCTAGACCACACAGGCCCCAGTCACACTTCCCTTGGGGCCCAAAGCAAAATTTTTCAGCTCCTGACAGGAAGAGTGTTTTTCTCTCTGGTTCTGTGAAGTCTGGAACCATGTGGCAGATGAAGTGGTCGCCTCAACTGGGTTGCTGTTTGCTGGTCATGGGCTTCCGCTGCGGAGCCAGCCCAGGGGAGGCCCAAATGGGAGGCAGCAGGGTGGGCTGCCCATGAGAAAAATGAACTGTTGAAAGAGCTAGACCTATTTGATTTGAACATCTGCGCCATATCTTCCAGGATATTCTATCCTGTCTACATTGTTGCCATTGACATGCCTTAGGTTGAATGACATGATGGTGATAACAGATCATGAGATTTTCCCTTGTTATTTTTATGTTATGAGTGGTTTATTGAAGTGCAGTTAATATCCTCACTTGCTCTACCCTCCTTCTCCTGAAAAAGGTGATAATCCTATCTCTGCCCTCAAACTTTCTAGGTGAGGACTCTAGGGGTTGTGTGAAATTCTGGAGACTGTGCATTTGGTGGAAAGAATATTGAATTTGAAACTATGTAGTTGTGGTTTCCAAGGGTAGCTTTATCTCTTACTAGTTGTACAGACTTAGGCAAGTCACTGAAATTTACTGAGCACCAGTTTCCTCATCTGGGAAATGGAGATAACTGTCTACCCGAGAGATGAAGTATTCAACAGCTTGGCATCATGCCTGGGGCTTGGTAGATAATTCCTTCCCATAAGGTCCACCCCAGAGCTATGGGGTAGAGTCAAAGAGATGGACCCAAACTCCCTCCCTGTGTGGAGGAGCTGCTGTCCTCCAGGGGCCGTCAGTCAACAAGGACTGGCTTTCAATCCAATTCAGTCTAACAGTGGAACCTGCACTTGTAAGATAACAGCAATTAACATGGAGGCACCTACTATGTGCTGTGTTCGGACCTGACACACATTAACTCATTCAACATTCACAGTAATCCTGTGAAGCAGGTCCTCTTATTATCCTTGTTTTACATGTAGAGGAACAGAATCTCAGAGCCATGACAACTGGCTCAAGTCCACATGATCAGTAAGCAGAGGGGTTCAGCATCAAACTCAGGGCAGCCTGCCTCCAGAGACCAAGCTCATAACTACAGTACTAACTGCCTCCCCTAAAATAATCTCTAAAACAATCTCAGACTTCAGTTATCATTGCAGAATACATTACATTCCAGGGCGATCACCTGCTACACATAACAGATCTTGACCCTTCACCCACCTGTTTAGGACATGTAGTAGGTCCTGCCCTCTGACCTCTCTTTCCAGCGTGTGCCCAGGGAATATATGCCTTGTTGCTGAAGCTGCAGGATGAAGGCGGTCCCATACTTCAATTTGGCTAGAAGACTGTTCTAAAAAATGAGGGAATGGCATAGCTTGAATTGACAAGTGTTTTTTCTTCTTCTTTTTAATGCTATGCAGTTTTCATCTCCAAATCTTGCACCAAGAGCTGTAATTATAAGATGATCATCATCATCAAAAAAAAAAAAAAGAATAAAAGGTACTACACCTACAAACATCTAATTGTCCATGTAAATTAAGAGTTGTGAAATGACTTCTACCTCTGCCTGGTGCACATTTCCCTATGTATATTTTCAAGAGAGAAGTTGAATGCCCTCCATAGAGAAATTCTCCTCTAATTTTATGAGCTAAAGGGGGAATTAGGGTGTGTTTTTCTCAGAAGCGATTTGGCTTTCTGCCTCCACCTTCTGCCAGACCCCAATTTCTGAACTTAGCCATGCCCCAGCTTCTGATAGTTTGGGGAATGTGAGTGTATGTGTGTGCAAATGTGTATGTGGTTTAAAAAGTGATGATGGGATTCAATATAGAGTTCTTCTAGGTGCTGGCATGGCTTTGACCTTAAATCCCACCTGGCCCTAGTGAACGGGCCTCTCCCTTGATTTGGTTATTTCATACCCTGGATTTGGTTCTGTGGCATGTCCAGTCCTGGCCTCAGAGGCTATGCTTTCTTACCCTTTAACATGTAGGAGGAAAGGAGTGTGTCACACTCTTTCAACTGAAAGATTAGTGCACTTACAGGCCCAATACAGGTTCACAGTCCCTTTATTTATAGTTTTAAAATCCAAAAAGCTCTGAAAACTAAAAGCTTTCTTGTAACTCATACCTGACCTGAACATATTTGGCAGGAAAACCTGATGTGAACTTCAGCTGTTTATGGTCCTTATTCCTTCTGGTTGGTATGGCCCCTCTGAGACTGTTACATAATATATTGCATACACACCATATTACTTTTTGAAATCTAAAAATATTCTAGATTTCATAATACATCTGGCCGCAAGTATTTTGGATAAGGGATGAGGGACCTGTGATTTCATTTAATCCTTGCCAACTGTCTTGTGAAATAACCATTATATCCATATTAAGATGAGAAAACTGATATTAGAAAGACTGGTTAATTTGTCCAGGGTCACAGAACCATTATGAGGAAGTTCCAGGATTAAATATGTGCTTTTCAGATTTCAAAATGTGTACCTTGCCCACACTCCACATGGCTGGTCTTCCTAGCTTCTTTAGGCAGGTAAGCCCTGGGCATGAATAAGAAGGCAAGACAGAAAGAGGACCATGAGCAAGAACATGGGCCTGCCTTAGAACCTTGCTGCTCAGAGAGTGGTCCATGGACCAGCAGCATTGTCTGAGAGCATTTCGTTAAAAACACAGAATCTTGGGGCACATTCAGGACTACGGAAACAGAATGTGCATTTTGTCCAACATCCCCCGCTTCCAGGATTTCATTTGCACATTCAAATGTGAGGAGTCTTTGGCTAGATGTTTGGAGGAGGAAGAGAATCCATGTATGTTATTCTAAAAAGGGCTCCAAATGCCAGAGTTGTCATCTTTTGCCAGGATCATGCTAGAGGGCAGAGACTCTGCTGGAAGCAAATTTGGAGGGAGTGGAAGGTAATGGTTCCCAGTCCAACAATGGTTACCAAAGAGAGCTATGTGCCTGTGAAGAGAACATCATTGTACATTCGATCTGAGATAATAACCCATTGCCTCAACAATTGATTTCCCAAACTAGTGCTATTTTTCTGTTTATCAAAGCACATCCTATGACGGTACATTTATCTTTGGGAAAACTCTGGTAACTGTCCTACTAAAAAATGTATCAAATCAATCAAAATCATAATGATTAATTATGTGTTCATTAATGGTATGGCCCCAGAGAAGGGTTTCTCCAGTTTCACCATTGGCATTATGGACTGGATAAGTCTTGGTTGTGGGGGCTGTCGTGTGTAACATGGGATGTTTAGCAGCATCGGTAGCCTCTACCTTCTAAAAATCAGTAGCAACCCCCACTCCCAGTCATGAAAATAAGAAATGTTTCCAGCCATTGCCAAATGTCACTGGAGAGGAGGAGGGGGTTGAAGGAAGGAGGATATCACTCTCAGTTGAGAACCACTGCTCTAGAACTTTTTTGAATTCACCCTTTTCTACCTGGTAGTTCATAAAGCTCAAGATGTGACTTCCTGATCATTGTCCAAGTAATCTACACTTAGCTGTTATTAAGCGGGGTTCTTCAGACAGAAGGTTTTTGCATGAATGGACAATAGACAATAAACATATCTGGTATGGTGATTGGATTGAGGACAGTGTCTTTGAGAGGAATCCTTGTCACTTGGATATCAATTGTCTTAGCCAACTATATTCGGGAGTTGTTTATGAGCTGTGAAACTCGATCTGCTTGCTTTGGAGTTCTTGCCTATTTGGATGTGCAGAGTTCTTTTTTAATGATAAATTTTACATTTGTTGAAATGTATGAGGCATGAGAAGCTGGGGCTGAAAGTCAGGCTCCTGGAATACAGCTCCCAATGAAAAGCAGGAGGCAAGGCTGCCCACACTTTATAGGATGCATAGGAGGCAGCCTGCACATCCAATGATGGGACACAGCTGAAGCATGTGGGTTCTGTCTTCTGCCTTGGCACAGTGATTCTGGCTAATAAAGATTGCGCATGATTGGCAGCTCTTAAATGTCTACTGGTGAAGTCCCTGGGAAAATATGTTCTTTATTTTCCTTCAGAGACTATAAAATGAAAAGGGCAAGATTCTAGAAAATCCCCCCCAAAGCTATTATTTCTGGGGGGAAACATTTTCCTGCCACTTCGACAGTTCCTGTAAAACCAACAGTACTAGCTAGAGGTGGCATGAAGAGGAACAATAGCGGGGTTAAGACATTAGCAGCAGATCATCAATTTACACATTGAGGGCATCAGCAACAATGGTGGAAAAGAAATCTCTAAGACAAATCCATTAGGAATCAACGTGCTTATAGAGACCCTATAATCACACTGGATGGGATCATCAAGTCAAATGCAATTCTGATTGTTCTCTGCAAAATGAGTGTCTCACTCTTCCAGATTCCTACTTAAATCGGGGCAGGTTAACTTGGGTGACATATTCAAGGACATGTAACCAGTACCCTGACCTTCCTTCTTAAGGAGGAAAGAAAACGCCATTGCTTCTCCCATGGAACTTAGTCTAAGGAGCTCATATGCGGTATAACTATGTTCCAAGTGATGCCAAGCACATAGCTCATGTATAACCAGTTAGCTGTGTGGATGCCACAGTACTGATCAGAAGTCTGGGGGATGCTGTGATGCTCCCACCAGCTCATCCCTTCTCTTTCTTCTCTTTACTGTCTGCTTAGTTGCATATTGCTTTGCACTGTGTGGATTTGCTTCCCTCTTGCCCCCATCACTAGGCAGAGTTATACCGTTTGTGTTTCCTCCATCCTGGGTTCTCTATTTCTCTTTAGGTTGAACTTGCCTTCCACTGCCACCCAGTGAAGGTATCAGGCTGCCCAGCCTGGTCCAGGGCATTGCTACTCAGAGCGTGGTTGATGGGTCTGCTTGTTACAGAAATTAATACAGAAATTAAGAGTAAGCTGTTTGAAACTTTTAATAGCAAACTGACAGAGCAATTTTATAATCTAATACTAATATTAATCTAATATATTAATATAAATCTAATATAATAATACAAATCTGACTTTCGTATTTCATTTCACTTATTTATCTTTCTTTTGGTAATTCATTTGCAATATATTTTTCAAATTTTGGTCTTCTAAGGATTAAGGAAAACAAACTTGCTCTCTCTACATGTGGTTTGAGAAGCATGGGTCTGGGGACCCCATCTGGTTGCCAGATCAAAGTGACTTCATCCTTCATCCCTCATCTTATCTCTCTATAGTCATTTCCTAGCACCTTGGCCACAGAATGACTGAAGCCACTGTTCAGAGGGGCTAGCCTCACCAATCCCTCATAGTAAATGCAGTATGTTTTAGATTAGTGCTGCTCAGGTTCTGTGAGGCTGAGCTTATTACCCTTGTGGTGAAAGATGAAGGGAACCATCTTCTTAGAATAGGAAGGGAAGAGAGTTCATTCTTTTTGATCTGCTTTATTGCTATCCATTCCCACCAGCAGAAGAGCTGCTGAACCAATCCTGCACTTTTGCGAGGAGAAACCCTCATAGATATTTATCCCTTTCATAGTCTTTGCTCACCATGGGGAAGTTACAGCTGCACTTAATGAGGTACCCCACAGACCAGCAGATCTTATGGAATGGACATGGCAAAAAGAATATAAATACGCAAATGTGAACACTCTGAATTGTAGATTACACATCAAAATGAGGATTTTGTGTAAATGTTGAAGTTTTTGTGAAAAATAAGCAAGGAAAAATTGATAATATGAAAAATAAACATATTCAAAACTTTTTAATAGAATTTTCAGTATAACACCTATCAAGATACTTTGGGAGGCTGAGTGGGGAGGATTGCTTGATGCCAGGAATTCAAGACCAGTCTGGGCAACATAGCAAGACCTCATCTCTACAAAAAATTTAAAAATTAGCTGGGCACGGGGGCACAGCTGTGGTCTGAGCTACTTTGGAGGCTGAGGTGGGAGGATCACTTGAGCCCAGGAATTTGAGGTTACAGTGAGCTGTGATCATGTCACTGCACTCCAGCTTGTGCAACAGGGTGACACTCCTTCTAAAAAAAAAGCGATACTTTTTGAAGGAACTCCCTAGGAAGATCCTGTCTGGGTGGAATAAGAGAAATGGCAGGGGTTTAGAAGTGACAGCTTGACACTCCTTGTCCACGTGAACATGGAAAAGTTGCATTATTTATGTCTCTATTTCCTCATCTGTGAAATGGGGATTCTAATGCTCTCTACTTCATGGTTGACGTGAGGATTAAATAAGTTAATACAAATATGTAAATCACTTAAAACAGTGCTCATACTTAAGGCGGGCACGTTAATTACATGCTGAGCTTCAATTATCCAATCTGTAAAGTGGAGAAAATGAGACTCTTGAACTCAAGGGTTATCCTTGAAGAACACCTGATACAGTCCAGCTACAGTTTTCTTTTCTCCAAATAATTCCGAAGAGTCTTCAGGGTGCTGTGGATTTGCCTGATTTCTGTATGATTCGCTCCTCAGGTTCAGCTAGCAAGTGCTATCAAATTGCTTTCATTTTTCCAAAGTGAATTAAAACCAATGGAGGTTCCTAATAAGCCCATTCATTCCATCATTTATTCAACGGGTACTTCAAAGGCCTACCCTGTGCCAGCCACTGTTCTAGATGCCTGAGATTTATTAGTGAGAAAACAAAGATTCCTACCTCCAGGAGCATGCATTCTGGGGGAAGAGGGTGATCAGATCAGAAACGGAACCCAATTTATAATTAAATTATATAGTATGTTAGAAAGTGGTAAGCTCTGTGTTAAAAAGAAAAGGTAGACCTGGGTAAGAGGGTAGGCATGAAATGCAGAGGGTAGGGGAATTGAGACAGTTGCTGCCGGTATTTAATAGGGTCCTTGGGGTGGGCCACGTGTGGAAGGTGTGATGGAAAGAAACTCTTGAAGGAGGTGGGGAATTAGCAAGTGCAATCTTGTGGAAACCACTCCCAACAGGAGAAACAGCAGAGCAAAGGCCTTGAGGCGGGAGCACATCTGTTGTGTTCAAGGGACAGCGAGGAGACCAATTTGAATGCAGTGGAGTGGGTGGCTGGGGTGAATTATCTAAAACTCAACACCAGGCTCTCTAGCGCTCTTCCTCCCCTGGATTCTCCATAAACTCTGGGGCTCCTGGAGTCCTGATGAAACTTCTCCCACAGGCAGCAACCTATTGTCTGACATTGTGGTGAGGCCCTTCCTGCCCTTTGCAATTTAATGAATCTGGGCTGTTCTAGAGCTGTGCAGATAAAGCTGCGGGTTCAGGCAACATCAATGGCTGTCTCACCGTCTCCTATTGAAGCTGGAAAATTCCTGTTACTCTAAGTCTAGCTTGGCCTCTCAAGTAGACTCTTCACAAAGAGCCAGACAGGATGTAGACTCCTGTCCTTGCAGAATCCAGAGCCATACCACTTTCTCTAGTCTTGGGGGTACAAGCCCTTGTTGGCAAGCTTTTCTTTGCCATCCTTGAAAGATGAAGGATCCTGCACCTCCATTTCTCAGACAAGCTCCACTGCTTCCATGAGCCTAGGCCAGGAGTTCCAGATTGATAGCTGGTGTAACTTGCCAAGATATTTTGTTTGTGAGGCAGAATATTACTGAAAATAAGAAAAGGTTGGCTGAAGATACAAAATTTCAGTTAGGAGGAATAAGATCAGGAGATCTATTGTACCACATGGTTACAATACATAGTTAATAACTGTGTATTGCATGCTAGAAAATTGCTAAGAGAGTAGATTTTAAGTGTTCTTCCTACAAAAAAATAAGTATTTGAGGTAATGAATATGTTAATTAGCTTACTTTAGCTATTTCAGAATGTATACATATTTCCAAACATCATGTTGTACATAATAAATACATACTTTTTTTGTCAATTGAAAAAATACATTTAAAACATCTTTTTGGAGAAGGATTTGATAGTGTTTGACGGGCAAGCACTCTTCCTCCTAGGGCAGGCAGACCTGCAAGGCACTATTCTCTGCACACCTTCGTGGCTATGGACAGTTGCAGGTCTGGAATCATGAGAGGCTGCCCACTTTCCCATGGGGGCTGGGGTGCGATATCTCACAGATTGTTCAACTCTCCCTGGAGGCTCTCACTCATGTCTTCTACCGAAATAAAATACAATGATTAAATGAAATAAAACACAAGATACGTGGGCTGGTGGACGGCCCCGTCTTATTTTAAATTATGGCCTTTTTCTCTGTAGAAGAGGGCTGTGGATCATGAGGGTCCCACGGAAGTCTCCTCCTGCAGCACCACCATTTTACGGTTGGAGATTTTGAAACACAGAGATATCAGCTGGCTTGCCCATGGTCCCTCAGTTGGTGGCCAAGCTGGGACCAGAGTCAAAGCCCCCTGCCTTCCAGCCCAGAACTCGTTTCAGAATATTGCAACTCCAAGACTCACTTTTTACCTCAAGAATTTTACTGTTAATTTGTTTTTCTTCTTATCCTGTTAGCAGATGTAGTTTTTCCCCTCCAGTTTTCCTGTCAACTCAAGGCCAAATAGTTCCTTCCACATTCAAAATAAGTCACATATTTGCTACTAACTATGAGGTCTTGTGCGAGAGCTTGGGGAACGTTAAGGGTGAATAAGAAAGAAATCTAAATTCTCAAGACATATACATTTTAGCGGGAGAGACATGAATAATACACATAAACGTACAGCAACATGCTGGGGAGAATGCTAGGAGATGTTCAGATTGTAAAGCTCAAGGATAGGAAAATTTTGCTAAAAGAGAAGGGAGAGAAGAGTGAGCTGGTAGCTGGCCAAGCCACGTTTTCAACTAACAGCTCCACTTATGAATAAAAAGCTCTGTTTGGAAGCTCCTCTTGTCATTAGGAATTATCAACACTCTTGGTTTCCATGTTGGTGGGAAAAGCTGTGGCTGTCACAGGAATAGGGTGTGGATATTTTAAAACAACAGCTTGAAGAAAGCGTCTCTGTTTTCCATGCAATCATCATTTGGGGCTCTGAACAGGAGCCCCACATTGCCTGTAAATTCATCTTTCTCCTTGAAGTTACTCTTCATAAATTTTCTGAAGGCCTCCTCTTTTGAATATATGAGGTGTCTATCAAGGCAGCACAGACAGGACCACTTGAATTTGCAACATAGAACAGAACAAACAAAAAGTTCTGTTTCAGATTAACTAGAAAATTTATCCAATGGAACATTTATGCTTTACATAAAATGTAATATTCTAACACACATGGTCATACATTGTAAAATAAATATAATTTTTCCAGGCTGAATTAACTAGGATTTCCTCTGTGTTCTCACAGTATCTATGCATGCCTCTATTACTCAGTGATAATTTGCCCAGTGTTTATTTAGCAGCTACTCTGGTAATAGGTAGTGTAGTAGACATTGAAGTATAGAGACTTAATGAGAAATTGACATGGTATTCTCATTAGTACTGAATATAAAATTGTAACCATAATTATAAGGTGCTGTGGGAAGTGTAATAAACCCTAAAAATGTAAGTGGCTCAACACAATAGAAGTTCATTTTTAACACCCATGAAGTCTAAAATACGTTTCTAATTAGTAGGAGATTGTCCTTTAATTAGTAATTCAGAGATCCAGTTTTTTTTCCCATCTAGTGACTCCATTATCTTCAATATCTGGCTTCCAAGTTTATCTGGAGTGTCAAGAAATGGACAGTAGAGAGGAGAGAGTGCATCTTCCTCAGAATTCCCTTGGCTTAGAAGTAGCCACTTGTCTCTGTTCATAATCCATTGATTACTTTTAGCTACTAGAGAAGCTGGGGAATCAAATCCCTGGCTAGGCTTTTACTGTTGTTGGCATTCCAACAACAGCTGTATGCTATGCAAAGGGAGCAAGAATCTTTGATGGCCAGCTACCGCCCATGCTGCTGTTTTGAGTTTGGTTTGTGTAGAAGCTGTGGCGTCCAGCTTCCTGTGTGGCTGGGGGATAGCCCCATAACGAAGTTCTGGCCAATGGGATAAATGTGGAAGTGTTGAGGAGCCACCTTCAAGAAATACCTTAATATCAGCCATGGCTCTGTTGTCCCTTTCTTCTTGATCCCTCTCTACTCTGTTGGGAGTGACAGCTGGAGCCGCAGCCGCCATCTTGGATGCTGTGAGGTTGAGGACCACATCCAGGATGGTCGTGGTAGAGGAGAATATTCAAAAAATGCCTGAGGCTGTGAAAGTGTTTGGAGCAGAGCAAATTACCTGGACTACCTCTCTCAGATTTTATGCGAGGAAGAAATAAATTTCAATCTTTTTACAACATGTGTGACTGTGGGATTTGTTAATTCCAACTGAACCTAATCTTAAGTGATTTAGAGGGTAATGCTTGTAAAAGGCTTGGAATTCTATTGCGCTTGGAGTTACATGGGGAGTTCTGAAAGTGTTGAGAATCTGATGTTGCTGTGATGTAAGGCACATGGCTTAGGGCAGGGGAAGGCAGACATTTTCCATAAAGGGCCAGCTAGTGAATATTTTAGACCTTGCGGGCCATATGATCTCTGTAGCAATTATTCAACTCTGCTGTTGTACTGTGAAAGCAGCCATAGAAAATGGTGTAATGGAATGGTAGCTGTGTTCCAATAAAACTTTATTTTAAAAAATAGATGGAGAGCCAGATTTGGTCTTAGAGAATAATCACATTGTATTGTTTCATCATTGATCATTTATTTATGAGTCCCTCAATACCTTGTGTGATGTTTTTTTTCTAGCTATACATGCAGGTATGTGACATGGTGTCAGGAAGACAGTATAGGTTTGATGGCATCTGTGTCTGGTCAGATGTGTGGGCTAACCCAACCCTCCAGCTGTGCTTACTTCCACCTACTCTGGGTGCTGAGGGGATAATCATCTAATTTCCTCCTACTGACAGATTCCAATTTTGACCTTTAATAAGAGCTTTCAGTTTTTTAAGCAAAAGAAGAGACTAGTAGTGGAATGTTTCTAGAAGCTTGAAGTCAGTAAAAGTGGGAAGTTTTAGGCTGGGCACGGTGGCTCACAGCTGTACTCCCAGCACTTTGAGAGGCTGAGGTGGGTGGATCACTTGAGTCCAGGAGTTCGAGACCAGCCTGGTCAACATGGAAAAATCCTATCTCTACCAAAAAAAAAAAAAATACAAAAATTATCCAGGCATCATTGCACATGCCTGTAGTCCCAGCTACTCTGGAAGCTGAGGTGGGAGGATGGCTTGAGCCTGGGAGGTGGAGGCTGCAGTGAGCTGAGATCGTGCCACCGTGCTCCAGCCTGCGTGGCAGAGCCAGACTCTGTAGGAAGTTTTTATCATTAGGTAGCTGAGCCTTTTGGAATTTCTCTCTACTTACAGACCTGAATCTTATTTGAGAGATCTCTCTATCTTCTCTAACAGAGCATTATTATATCAAAAAAGAAAATGTTACAGTATTTGGGGGTATGCATTCATGATGAAAAGTGCTTCGAAATAAGGGTAGAAGCTCTTATTTGGTTTTTTACTTTGCTGAGGCAAAGTGGCAGGGAAAACCAGTTATTCCTTCTAAGCCTTAATATATTCATCTTTAAAACGGTGACAATGCTATCAATTTGAGAACTTTGCTGTGAGAATTAAAGTAAATTTAATCAAGACTACAAAGTGTCTATGTGATAAACAGGGGCTAAATATGTACTTGTGGCTCAATGGGTATTGCAAAGAAATTACATGAGTTTATTCCTCAACACCAAATCAGAAATGATAAATGATTTGGCCCATCTGTTTCACTCAAACTAGTGAGAGGCATTTATTTAACAAACATTTATTAAATTCTTCCCATTTGCCGGATGGTATAATATAGATATGAGCTAATTCCTAAAGTGGGGAATCTGATACAATTGGTGGCATCTCACAGGACTCTTTGTACCAGCTGTAGGAAGATGTTTGTATGAGCTTGTAGATCTTCAGGTCATGGCCAATTGCTCTGGAGTAAATGTCTAAGAAAACACAGAAGAAAGACATTCTAAAAGGTGAAGAGGGAAAACTGACCTTTGAAAATACATTAGGTTTTATGCAGGAAAGAATTCAAATCATTGATCCGTGGTCAGGAACCACACAGACAGGAAGCAACAATGTTAGGAATTAAAATGCTTAAACAAAATTGGGTCTAAGTAGATGAAAATGAAGTGTTTCTCAAATGGATCTAGAATGCCTTATATTGGGATTTGAACAAACATTTGAAGAACTGGAAAGGGTAGAGACTCTGCAGATGTTTTCCACAGATTCAGTATACTTTAAAGAGCTGAGCAAACCCTAAAATTCAGGAAATGCTCAGATAAATAGGAAAATTGTTAAGTGGAGAAAAATCTGTTTGCTTTCCTGACACCCTCTCTCATCTAAATCAGTTATGAACATTCTTCTAACCCACACATATAGGTCATAGAAACTTACACTGCTTAGAACTCTGAGAAGGTCTGGAAGCTGAGAACTATTAACTAAGCTTTTATCATTAATTGTTATGCTTCTTTTTTTTCCTTCTAAGCTTTTATTGAGAAAATTTCCCCAAAGCTATAATTACACTGAACAATGACAGAATTTACTTAATGAAGTAGAGAGAAGAAACTTTTTGAGACAGCAAAATTTGCAACCAATTAAATATTAATGAAATATAGTCTGTCTCAGAATCCTTTTTTCACATTCTTTTTATCTCATACTTGCATTTAATCTACACAAAGTTCAATCATTATTTATACTAGAATTAGTGAAATAAAAATGTATGAATAATTTCATGATTTTCCCAAGAGCAATTTTTCTGTACCAGTTAAGAATATGAATGGAAAAGAGGTTTAAAATCACTGTAAAGAACTGTATATTTCTAGATTATTAAAATTGATGCTATAAAATTGTCACCACAATGAGGACAACCTTTATTCCTTGCTTTTTCCAGTTGTTGATTTCTATGAAAAAGTTTTTATCTGTTAGTTGTAGAATAGATACATTTTGTTATCCATTTTATGCATAGCATCTCAATCGAGTCATATTTCATAAATTGACGAGGTAGTTTATTACATGGAGTATGTTACGTTAGGGTGCAAATTCTCCTTTATTTTAGTTCTACAAATACCATACAGAAAACCCAAACTTTCTTACCTTAGGGTGATTTGAAGAATTTTAAGTAACAAAAAGTACACAATGAACAAATATCATATCGGTAGACTATGCATAGTAACTAAGAATTAATGACAAAAGGGTGTATCAAACCATCAGGTGCACAGGTTTCCTGGATTCCATGTGGATACCAAGGCGGGAATTCTGTCTTGTCTTCCGTAAGTTCGTAGAAGAATGTCTGGCATAAAACAAATTGAAAAAGTATTCTTGATGACAGGACTATTTCCTATAACTCTGGGGTTTTAAAAGGGGCCCTCTGCCAAATCACTCTTCCAATCTTGCTAATTTCCATATTGAATCTCTGTGTATCATTGTATGGTTATTTTTGTTGTACTTGTATTTGACCACTGGAAATATTCATCCTTAATTGTGGCAAGCAACATTCCAATCTGACCATTAGCAACACACTCGAAAAGTAGTTGAAGCCACGCTAGCCACTTACCACTGACAAAGTAAATACAACTAAACAATAATGGCTGAAAAACAAAGACAACTGGAATCATGTTTAACCAGCCTGAGCACTGAAGGACAGCAATGGAACCTGGAGCTTCAAGGATATTTCCGAGATAGTTTCAAAAAAGGAAGAGGCAAGATTTGTTCATTTTGTCTCATTAGATACAAAGGGACATAGCTATTCAATTACCATCACAATGCCACTGTGTACAACGCAGTTGTGTACAGTACAGTACAATAGTGTACTTTGTTTTGAACTTTAAAAATATTGTCATCTTTCATTGTGTTCCTGGTGTTAACTTCTT
This sequence comes from Symphalangus syndactylus, assembly GCF_028878055.3. NCBI lineage: Eukaryota > Metazoa > Chordata > Mammalia > Primates > Hylobatidae > Symphalangus > Symphalangus syndactylus. The sequence goes on along the minus strand of NC_072440.2, from coordinate 100,131,382 downwards.
ACTGTTTCCCTTGCTCACTATATTGAAGTAATATAATTTCTAATAGAATCTAAGCCTAGAATTTGATATGGGACAAATCAGATGAATTTCTGGATTTATACCTTCATCAGTTTTGCTCATTTTGTCTTTCCATCTTTTTCTAAAGCTATTTACACACAATTTCCTTAAAAATTCTTCAAGTTCCTCTCTGCTAACCAATTCTTCTAATATCTGCTTCAAAACTCGCTTTTTGAAATACTTCATTCCAATTTAATTTAAGGAATTGATTGAGGGCGTGCCCACTATGTGCCAGGCATTTTGCTGGGCACTGAGTTTAGAGTATGAAACAAAGCAGCTGTGATCTCTGCTTTCATGGAAGTAGAAAACTTTCTTGTAAGACCTGGGATCAAGTTCAGAACAGTCACTTACCTACATAGCAAGATTATTACCAGGATCAAATGAGTTTTGAAACAAAACAGCAAAAAGCATTAATAAAATGAGTAGGAATAAAAACTTATTTCCTTAACACAGTAAAGATTCAAATCCATAGGAGAATATTCTGAACAACTTTATCCCAAGGAATTTGAAAACTTAAATAAAACTGATAATTTTCTGGAACAAAAGCATACATTTATTTTTAAAAGAGAAGAAAACTGAGTAAACTCATAACTGTTAATTAAATTGGGTAATCAAATTAGGTTACCATAATTATGTAATCAAAGTTTTCCTTAGCAAGTGACACCAGGCTTCCCTGGTTTTCAGGTGAATTTTATGAAACCTTCAGGGAGCAGGTGACTCCCATACTAAACCAACTGATTTGAAAGTAGCAAAACGGAAGTTCTCTAACTTGTTTTGTGAGCCAATGTAATTTCAGCACCAAAACAAGAACAGAAAATTGTGATCAACTACTCATATTAAAAATCCTCCATACTATATTAACAAATACAATCTATTAATGTACACTACTGCATTCACCTTCTTATCTTTGAGTTACTGTTGTTTCCTTATCTGACTGTGGACAAAATACATACTTCATATGATTGTCATAAAAATCACACAAAATACTGTCAGTGAAAGTACTTAAAAATCTGCAAGTTTTTACTGCCTTTTAATTACTGATCTTCCCTGGTTGGGTAAGAAAGACAAAGCACAGTGAAAAACAAAATCCAGACTGATTTAAAGCAAGGCAAAACAAAAACTGGTAGAAAACAGGAAATGATGTCAGGCATCAAACCTTGGCTTCCTTTCCATGTTTAGAGCCATTTCCCATAAAAGAATATATATAACCGAGTGACTGGCAAACCGCAGGAAAGCTTCCATTTCCTTCCCGTCTCCGCTTAACTCCACTTAGTGCTTAGCAGTGGTTCCTCTGAGGCACTGCAAGGACCCATTAATCCCCATACAGGGGATTTGCCCTGAGGTTCATGGTTATTATCCTTGAAGTTGAAGAGGGCATGGGAGATGTTACTGTGTTTCCTTAGAGCAGGTATCTGCAGTTAGGCATCACCTCCACTCAACCCTCCAGCCTCTCAGAGCACAGTGACAGCTCTGCCAGCAAGAATGCAAAGAGCAACCCACAGCAAGTAGGCCCTTTGGGCTCTGCAGGAATTCTGACACAGCTTAAAGGGACAGTAATCACATTTATGTTACCAACTGCCCCCTGCCCTCCTCCTGAGTAAATCATTAATACATGTCTCCATTTTTTTTCAACCAGAAGAGGGATTACAAGGTTCTAGCACAAACTAATGTCTATCTTGATAACCAGAGTCTTTTTTTTTGTAAGGACACTTAACATGAGATTTACTCTCTTAACACATTTTTAAATGTGCAATATAGTATTGTTAACTATAGGCACAATATTAATAGCAAATCTCTAGAACTTAGTCATCTTGTATAAGTGAAACTTTATATCCATTGAACAGCAACTCCCCATTTCATCCCAAATCCCTACCAACCACCATGCTACTCTCTGCTTCTATGAGTTTGACTGTTTTGGATGCCTCATATCTGTCGAATTTATACAGCATTTGCCTTTCTGTGACTGGCTTATTTTACTTGGCATAATGTCTTCCAGGTTCATCCATGTTGTTGCATATGACAAGATTCCCCTCTTTTTCAAAGCTGAATAATATCCCATTGTATGTATAGATCACATTTTCATTATTCATTATCCATTGTTGGACATCACTAATCATCAGGGAAATGCAAATCAAAATCATGAGATATCATCTCACACCTGTTAGGGTGGCTATTCTAAAAAAAACAAAAGATGGTGCTATGGTTTAAACTTGTCCCTCAAAGTTCATGTGTTGAAAACATGATACCTATTGTGAAGGTGTTGGGAAATAGGGCCTTTAAGAGATGTTGAATGCCATTATCATGAGAGTGGGTTCCTTATAAAAGGATGAGCTCAGGCCCCTCTTTCTTATTCTGTCACCACCTCTTTGCCCTTCCACCATAAGATGATGCAGAAAGAAGGCCCTCATAAGAGGCTGGCACCTGATCTTGGACTTTCCAGCCTCCAGAACTGTGAGACATAAATTTCTGTTCTTTATAAATTACTCAGCCTGAGATATTCTGTTACAGGAGCACAAAACAGACTAGGACAGTTGGCAAGGATATGGAGAAATTGGAAAACTTGTTCATTGTTGGTGGAAATGTAAAATGGTTCAGCCATTATGGAAAGCAGTATAGAGGTTCTTTAAAAATAAAAATAGAATTACCATATATTCCAGAAATCCCACTTCTGGGTATATAGCTAATAGACATAAAATCAGGATCTTAAAGAAATATTTGTTTGATATCTGCACTCTTATGTTCACTGCAACATTATGTATAATAGGCAAAATATGGCCACCTTTGAATTAGTGCTGAAAGCTCACTTTAATCTTTTCTTCCAAACCTCGGGTATTTCAGTTCAACTCTCAAGAGCAAGGATCTGCTTTTCCTGTATCTGACTGTGCCTTTAACTGGCTGTACAACCTTGGAAATCGTCCTTTCCATGCTGCAATTTCTTCAGTGAGGAAATAAGTATAATCATGGCTAGGTGATCATTGGCATCTAGTCCCATAAATATATCTTCTCCTATATCATGCAGGCTGGAACCATCACAGGTACCTGAGAACCATGTTGCTACCTTGGCTAAGGACAGGTATTCAGGGATGTGTGCAATCTTCTATTCCAGAGCAAGGTAGCTAGTTCCACTGCCACTTACTGCTCTGTGGTGTTCCTAAGTGGGGTTGAAGCAACTTTTATACAGAACATGTTTTGATTCTACTGGCTTTAATAAAGGGAATTCCTCAGGTGGAGCAGGGTTGAATTGTTTGGTGGACACAGTTTCCATGCCACAACATACACTTACCCATGATCCCCTTCACAAGAAAATAAGAATGCATCATTGTTCTTTTGCACTCAAAAGCATTTGCAATCGGCCCTCCTGTCTGTCACAGTGACATGGATTGACCTACCCTCTGCACTCCATATGACTCCTAGGAACTATGGGACAGAAATTGCAGTGGTCTCATGATATTCAGCTAGCCCATTCATCAAAGTCTCCACTTGCTTGCAAATTACACCCTGTTGCTCTCATCAAATGAGTCAGTGAGTTGAGGACATGCATGGTTTTTGCTTTAAAATACAAAATGAAAATGGCAGGAGGGACCTTGTCAGACAAGACATTAATGAAAAATTTGAAATATTCTGTGAAATCAAATGTTGTACTATTTCATGAAAATTTAGTGAACTAATTCCAATACAGACATTTATAGATAGTAAACATTTTTGTTACTGATTTTATATTTTATGAGTTCAAATTGATCTAAATTTCTCAAAGAAAGGCTAAGAATAAAGAAAAGAGCAGGCAGTAGAGGCATGTGAGAGGAATTGCTCATACTAATTCTGAAAATGGGTTATCATCTTCATTTGTGTAGTCCTGCATATAAATGTAGAAAGATTTACCAAAAACCAATTTTCACTATGATTTTAAAATATCTTGAAGCAAAAACACAGCCTTCAATTTTGATAACACTTTTGTGTGATTAGATAGTTAGACTACATGAGGAAAAAGTGGTACATTTGGATTGGAAGAAAGAATGACAGAAACAACTCTAGAACGTATTGAGAATGCAGTTTGTATGGGGCTCAGTGTCTCTTTGAGAGTCCAAGTCACCTCTTTCAGTCACCAGTGGAGGTTCACAAAAGCCTAAATATCCTCTATTTGTAAAATGGGATTATTGCAGAACTCATCTTGTAGAGTTCAGTAAGAGTCAAATACAATATGACCTGCTAAATACCCAGCACTTTGTGAGACCCTTGATTAATTATAACCATGATATACTTTATCTTTCCTAGGGTGGCAGGTGTAGTCTTCATTTGAAATTTTGATTCTTATTGCGTTCCCAAGTAGACATGATAAACTATAGCTAATTAAATGGTTGTGTTGTATAAAAGGAAAACAATCAGCAACCTAGAAGATCTCACCCCATCTTGAATATACAAAGCATAGGCACAAACTGTGTCTAGTGAGCATGAAATGGTTTCTTATTCCCAGGTGGGAGATGTTGCCAGAAAAAGACAGCATTTATTTCCAGCCTTTATAGTTCAGGAGATATTTGAAAGTGAGATATAAGGGAAAAAAATTAAATCCAGTACTGGAAGCAAGTCATTCAGACAGAACCCTATCTTCTCACCAAGGGTAAAGGGAGGACAGTAATGTCCCTCCTACCTACCCCCACCACACACACACGGTAGTCAAGCAGAAGGCATTTGGATGAGAATACACAAGGAAGTCCAGCTTCCTTGAACAATTTTTGTGTGCTTGCAGCATAGCAGTAAAAATATAACTGAGCAATGGAGGTGGTTTGTGTGTGAGCCCTGAGAAAAGAACTGGGACATCAGTGAGGCTGAGAACTTGCCAAAGCAAAAATGCTAGAGACAAAAGTCACTAGTAAAAATGAGGTGGAACCTAGACATGGTGAGCAGATTTACTTCAGTAGTTACTCACAGCCTAGGCAGTGGATAATGGTGCTTGTTATTGAGTATAACTCAGGGGTAGACCAGTGCCTACTGTGCAGTTTATTGTATAAATGAAGTTTAGCGTTTTTTACCCCCTTCCCCTAATTATACCCCCACCTTTTAAAATTCTTCGGAAGCTTAAAGATATTTTATAGGTAGGTGTATTAGTCCATTTTTATGCTGCTGATAAAGACATACCCAAGACTGGGTGAATTATAAAGAAAAGAGGTTTAATGGATTCACAGTTCCACATGGCTGGGGAGGCCTCACAGTCATGGTGGAGGGAAGGAGGAGCAAGTCACATCTTACATGGTGGCAGGAAAGAGAGAACTTGTACAGGGGAACTTTGCTTTATAAGAACATCAGATCTCATGAGGCTTATTCATTATCCCGAGAACAGCACAGAAAAGACCTGCCCCCAGGATTTGATTACCTCCCACTGGATTCTTCCCAGGACATGTGGGAATTGTGGGAGCTACAATTCAAGATGAGATCTGGGTGGGGATACAGCCAAACCATATCAGTATATTTAAAGAGAGAGGCAGGAAATGAATGGTTTTAGTAGTATTGCTCACACTTAGCATTTCAGTGCTGTGAAAGGGTAGGTAGTGCAAAGTGAGGGAACTAAGTTTGTGGGGAAGCTGCTATCTACTCCTATGTGCTATATGCTGTGTGCTATGTGACAATATTACCACAAACCTGGAAGCTGGAAGCCACACACATTTATTATCTCAAAGTTTCTGTGGGTCAGGAGTCTGGGCATGGGTTAGTTGGGCCCTTTTTAAGGTTGCAAACTAGGTGTCAGTAAGAACTGAGTACTCATCTGAGGCTCAACTGGGGAAGGATCCACTTATAGGCTTAGATGGTTACTGGTAGCATTGAAATCTTTGCAGGCTGCTGAACTGAGGGCCTCAGTTTCTTGCTGGTTGTCCTCCATTTTTTGCCACGTAACTGTCCATAGGGCAGTGCATAACATGACAGCTTGTTTTCTCAAAACCAAGAGGAAAGAAAGTTTTTCGGTGTGACAGTCATTGCAATCTTATACAACATTGCGAAGGAAGTGAAATCTGTTCCTTTCACTGTATTCCATTGGTTAGAAGCAAGTTGAATGTTTCACCCACAGTCAAGTGTGTGAGTGCTACAGCAGCATGACTCCAGGAGGAGAACATCATGAGTGCCAACTTAAGTCTGGTCAACAAAACTACTGTGGATCGGGAGCTATAAAGACATTGAATAATTAATTGTTTAACTTCACTCTGAGGCATGTATTAATATGATTTTACAGATGAGTAAGCCGAACTTCTCAAATATGAAGACCCTCATTACTCCTCACTTGGTTCATAGCAACTCCCTGTAAACTTGTTTCTTTCCTTCTAGAAAATCCTCTCCAGTTCCATTTTCTACACAGCAACTAGAATGACAAAACAAATGTGATCACATCCATGTTCTGTTAACCTTAGTGCTCCTCTTACCACTTTAACATGATGGATACCATTGGTCCTTCATTAAATTGTCCTCAAACTACTGAAGCCCATAGTTTTTGGGGTCCTCTGGTGCTGTCCCCACAATGCACAATGCTCCTACCCTTCCCCATCTGAATGCAGGCCTCTTTTCCCTGCACACGGTGAGCTTCATCTTCCTCACCCTCAGAGTTGTCTGAGGCACCTGACTCCAGGTTCTAGAAAGTGAGATTCTCCATTATTTCCTCTCCCCACAGTCCCTGGGCCTCACCTACCTGGAGATTATCTAGAGCTCTCAGCAAGCTGCATGAAGAGCCTCCAGGTTTGAGTGGACCCCAGCTCCTGGGAGGCTCTCAGACTCCTTAGGAGCAACCCCAGTGACACCTTTCAGGCTCAGGGGCCACTGCTCCATGCTCATTTCCTTCACCAATCACTGCATAAACATGATTTATCTGTTGTACAGAGAGGCAACAGAAGCATTAGAACATTTGAGCCCCTTTTCCTGGTTGGCTGGAGGGGGCACTTACTTCTAGTAAGCGAGGTATTTAACATCTCAACTCAAGTCTATCATACACCAATTATTTAATATTAATTTTTATATATGCAACATTTGAGGACTAGGATTTGCTTACCTGTAAGGCCTTTTCTATCAGGATAGCATACTTTAAAGAGCCTGGAGAAGAACATAGTTTTCCTTTTAAAAACAACAATTCCTACAACTGAAGATGAATCCTGTAAGCATGCGAGCAGAGAAGCTGTACTGGATGAAGAAATCCTATGCCTCTTTGGGTTCCCTTCACTATCTGACTGTCTCCTTCCTTCTAAAGCACAGCCTGCCTCCCAGACCTGCTTATCAACAACCTCTGATGGTCCATGAGATGGCCGGAAGTCCCCAGCCTGCCTGGCTCACAAGCCCTGCACACCAAGCCCATCTTCAGGAAGATGCCTGTCTACTTCCAGTAGTGGATGAGGCACTGTGTGCAGGGCCAACTGTGCACACAGTGCTTCATCCACTACTGGAAGTATCATGAGCTACTGCTCAGGGGTCCAGTGCAACCTGGAATTCTGAGGATGTTAACTCTCCAAGTGGAAAATGGATCAATGGAAACGAAATAGGAAGGAGCTAGCTGGGTTATTCCCCCTCCTGCCTTTCTCCCATGTGCTACCCCAAGACAGAGATATTCGTTGTAATTTTCCTGGACAAGCCTAGGGCTGCCTGTTGTAACTTCAAGGCTTGTGGGGAAGGAGCAGCAAGGTGATGCATCACTTCACCTGGCATCCCAGATTTCTTTGCCTTTACTTTGCTTCTTCCTCTCTATCCTGGGTTTGCACATCCCAAATAAAGTCCTAGATTTTGTTGTCTCAATGGCTCAGGCTAAGACAGAAGCCCAACTGTGAAGGCTACTCGCGTTCTCACTCTGCTGTATCGTAGAATGGAGCTGAAATACAAAATTGAGATTCAACATATTCAGTCCCGACCAGAAACATTTCAAGGAAATCTGTGCTCACAGCAAGATTGAGTGATGGGACACAGCGCTTGAGATTTCAAGGCAAATGCTTTTTGTGTCGTACTCAAGATGATTAGCTTCACACGTTACCAAAAAAACCCAACAACAAAAAAAGAACACAAAAAACTGACTCATAAAACATGTATTGATGTTGCATTTGGGAACAGCTGCAGCCAGCCTGTGTGCAGAAATACACAAAAATGATTATCTTCCTAAAATCAATCTTTGCAGTTCTGGAAGAAGAGAGAAGACGGAAATAGCTCTTTGTTGAGCTGAGTGACATGTTCTGGCCAGGCATGCTTTGTTAATATAACAGACGAGAATTAGACAAATTGGAGCTGGAAAGCGCTCCTGTCATAATGTGGCTGATGGGTCTGTGGAACAGCAGCAGCCACGCCTGCAGGATGTTCTCACTGCTTTCCTGAGCTCCTTTTAAATAATCCAAGCTGTGACACTTCCCTAATTAGAAGCTGATCTGTAAATTATGTGAAATGTTAATATTATGTAGTTTAATCTATCCTTGAAGTCAGAGAGGTTGCAGAGGGGGTGGCTTGGGAGCCTCCTGATGGATTGTTCATTCATTCTTTCAGGCATTTATTCATTCATGTATTGAATTCAGAACTGCCCAGTAGAGCTTTCCGCTGTGATGAAGTGTCCCATAACAGCACTTTCTGATACTGTAGTCGCTAGCCATTTGTGACTACTGAACACTTGAAATGGGGGTACAAGATGAATTTTTTATTGTATATGATTTCAATTAATTTAAATTTGAGTAGTTAAATGTGGCTAGTGGCTACCTTATTGGATGGTGTAGCTAAACATTCATTCATTTAAAAATATTTACTGAATATCTACTAAAAGACCTCTTAGAAGGTGCTTGGTAAGTATTTTGGGAGAATAGTGGGTACTCAATATATATATTTTTAGTGATATGAGGAAGGCAAGCTGGGTCCACAAATATTTTTAATAAAACAGAGACTAAATATTGTAAGACACACATACAATTTTATGAGACTAGATATACACATATCTGATGATAGAATAACTTATTTTATTAATTTATTTTTAATTCTATTGGTTTAAAATGGGCAAGGCAAAGATTAGGTATCTCTTCACATCAAAGATATATTTGTGTTGAACCTGGAATGGAATTTCAAGCAGAGAGAACAGAGAAGGATGATTAAATGGTCCCAGAAATAGCTTTTTGGTGCATAGCAGAAAAGACAAGAAGGGTCTAATGGTTGCACAAAGAGGCATAAAGATTGTGCATTATTTCCATCCAGGAAATATAAAGGCAAATTTTCAGCATGTTCAGATTAGAAAATTTATTGTAAGAAAAAAAAAAAAATTAGAGAATTTCTAATTAGGATACAGAAGTTGTGATCACAAGTTGTTAATCAATCTTTTGTCATCCCCCAAACAAACATTGGTGAACTATGGCAAGAGAGTCCCAGGCAAAAATCACGGGACCCCCTGTCCTTAGCAGATTGTTTCAAGCACCACTTACTTAAAAGAATAGAGTCAAGTTCCCCATAAACAACAGACTGAGATATGGCCTGGTGTTCAAATTTGAGGAATTATTATTTTATACTAGTAGCAGCGATAAGTTTTTGAGTATAAGTAGTGATGATCACATTCTAATTGAACCACGATTTCAGTTTTTGAAAATGGAAATTGTGGTGTGGGGAAAGAATTTCTTGTTCTTCAAAGTAGAGAAATCTTTGCAAAAGTCAAGTCATAGACGACTATCAACCAGTAATATTCCTGACCTTCCCCTTCTGTCTGCCAGTGTTAACAAGAATAGCAGGAGAGCCATGTTTGAGCTCATGGTGACCCTGCACAGGACAACCAATGTTGCATTTAACCTTCACAGTCCTATGAGGTAGATTAGAAAAGTCTGAATTTATGGGTAAAGAAGTCGAGCTCTGCACGCAGGCTCACAGCATTTTTTAAGGTCATACCGTGAGTCTGTTTCAGATGAAGTGAAGTTGGTTCTACTCCAGATCTGTTGTCTTTTCATGACATCATGCCTCTCTGAAGCTATCCATTGCCCACAGTCTCAAGTGTCACAGTACAACTTCACAAGCTGATGAGTAAGCAAAAAATAAGACAATTATCTAGACGATGATAATGCATGGTGGATTGTGATGATATCCTTAAAGAAAATATTTATGGAATTTAAGTCCAAGCCAGAATGGGGGCACATGTGGTTGAATGGAACAGGGGGTTTCATGGAGGAGGTCAAATGCAGGTGAGATTCGACTGTAGAGTAGAGGAAGTGTGTGGGTTGCTGGAGAGAGAGGCAGGCAGCCGAAATGACAGAAATACTTATTGAAATATTTGTGTCCCTTTCGGCTGGAGACTGAGAGGGAGACTACATCTGTGAATTAAGTGTAACAGAATGCTCTGTGGCTGAAAAGAATCCTCACGTATACTTAATATATGTACACTTAGAAGAAGGTAAAACCTGCCATTTCATAGCTTACAAATCTGTGTGTGTGTGTGTGTGTGTGTGTGTTTAATCTACCAAAGAATTCAGAACTTAAATCTGGGCCAGATTAAGTCTTTGTTTCATTCAAAGATATTAATTAAGCGAACTTGGCCAGGCACTGAAGATAGGCAAAGGAGAAGAATGTGGCTCCTGCAGCCCTGGAGCTCAGGAATCTGTTTGGAAAGACAAGCGTTGCCTGTGCTATAAAGAAACGCAGACTTACATAAGAATGGTGCAAGGAAAACAACTGGTTTCAAATATGTAAAGAATTCCTGGGGGAGGATGCTGTCCAATTTTCTCTCTCTAGGGAGGATGGAAGAGGAGCGAATGGTCTTACATCAGAGCCAGTGTGTGCAGTTAGTAAGTAGGAAGACCAATCCTGTTAATCAACTGATGTAAACATTGCAGAGGCCAGAGGTGGTCCTGACATTGCTTGGGGATGCTGGAGGGGAGTCCTCAGAAGGTCACCTGGAGGTGCTTGAAGGATAGGAGGAGTTTGGGAGACTCAGGAATGAATGGTGGGATGGAGAGAGACCGTTTTCCAGGCAGATGGAAGAGCATGTGTGAAGGCTCTAGTGCTGAGAATCACTTTAGCTTCTTAGCCTTCTTCAACAATGGAAAGGAGGCCTTTGGTGCTGAAGTGTGAGGATAGCAAAGCAGAGAGCAGCAGGAGGAGAGGCTGGAGAATGTCCAAAGGCCAGAATGCTCACAGCTTTACTGGGAGGAGAGAAGATTTTCTCCTGAGCACCATGAGTCTGTCTGTTCTACAAATGTAAAGCAAATGCTGCCTATTATTCTCAGGAATACTAAAATCATCTTGAACCCTAACACAGGAAAAAGTAATATTCCAAAAGTTGCAATGAAGTTTGCAGAGAATAAAGTTCCCTAAAAATGCAAAGAATTTGCAAACTGTAAACCTAGCTCCTCAATGTATGCATCAGAATTCAGGTCAATTTTGATTTGCTCTTGGAGAGAGTAAGCCTCTGCATGTTTTTGTTCATGCATTTGCTTATCGGAGCCTGAGTACCAGGAGCCATATGGCTAAAGGCGAAGCATGCATGGCTGCTTTCCACTTACTTCTAGCTGGAGACCATGTAAAAGGACAGAATCAGAGTTTTTCCTGCTGCACGGTTGATGTCCTGCTCACAGTATTCAAGACTAAGTAACCTCAAATGTACTGGGGTTCAAACATTTTGCTCTGATGAAATTTTATTTTCCTTTTTGGGCTATAATTCAGGACCACATTCTTGTGGGTGATTATGGAGTTCCCCCAAAGAGGAAGTAAATATTTCCATTATCAATCCTGCTGGAATTGGGGATAAGAAATTAGGATGGTGGAGGGCGATGTTGGACCAGAGAAGACAAAGCTCTTTTCCTTCGAGGTCACATGAGAGTTAGGCATGAGAACTTTCATGAAAGACAAAGCAGCTTGCTCCCTGTTATATGAAGGCTGACAAGGATTACAGAGAGTCAGGCCAGGATCACAGAGAGAGAGAGAGGCCAGGATCTCAGAGCAAAAGTCCCATCAGAACCACAGAGGATCAGGCCAGAATTGCAGAGGGAGAGGCTGGCCAGAAGTACAAGGATGCCAGGATCGCAGAGAGCCATGCTGCATGGGATGGAGAGATGGTGGATCTGAGTTTGTGGACATTGAACGTTATCAGATCTTTTAACCGTTGCAATTTATCCTCTGTGTTGTTCTTTTATTCTGTTTTCTGGGTAGTGTATTGCCTGCATAAGGGAAAAGCGTGGGGGCTGGAAATGCAGCTGAGCAGAAAAACTTGAAGCACTTGTTTCTCATCTCACATGAAGTAGGGGAGTTAATGGGAACCTGGGGGTGGGAGGGGCTGAAGGGTGTGGATCTTGCTTTGTAATGTGAGAGTGTAACAAGAATGTGAACTTCTACTGTTTTCCTAGGTTGGAGAGGGCTGGCCAAACCCCAAGGAAGGTGGAGAGAAGAAAGGCATGGAGGGGTCCCGTGGAGGGTATGGAAAGGGAGGGATGTGTAAATCCCAGCGTGGGTTTGGAGGACCTAAGTAGGTTGGCTTCCCTGGGGTTTAAATCACAGAGGTGTTGGGAGGTGAGCCCGAAATGGAAATAGGCCGCATCTTGAAGAATCCCACGTGCGGTGCTGAGAAGTTTGCATATGGAACAATGGACTAATTTTAAACAGGGGAATGCATAGTCAGATTTGGATTTCCGACAGATTGCTCCAGTTTCAGTGGAGAGAATGAAGCAGAGGCGGGATCTTTGGTGGCAACTGTGCAGGTGCAAGGCAAGGAAAGTGCAGCCTAGGTGAGTGAGAGTAAAGGTAGGGAGGAAGAGTTGGATACCTGATATGGCAGGAGTGGAACCATAGAAACTGGAGATGCATTGGGTTGATGGATGGAGGCTTGAGTTTCCCAGTTAATGGACGTACTTCTTTGCAGCCATTTTGAGCAACCAGCATTATCTATCTAAAAAGGATGAACAAATGTTTCTCCCAGTCAAATTGTCTAACTTCCTAGTTAGTGTGAGTTTATATCTAGGTTGTTCAAATATTCATCAAGCAATTATTAGAATAAAAGGACCAAATTCCCTTTCCTGTTTCAAAAGAGAATGCTTAGGCATTGCAGCAGATCCATGGAGACATGACAAGAGAGCTACATTAGGTGAAGAAGGGAGGGTTTCTGCTAAGCCTTAGGGAGTAGGGATCACATGGTGAATAATGGTCCAAGAGGCAAAAGGACTGAAAGCTAGCTAATTGGACTGTTTAAGACTCAAGTTCATAGTTACATTTAGATGTTTTCCATCATAAAGCCATAGGAAGCAACTGGTTTCAAACATGTAAGGTGTTCCTTGGGGAGGATACTGATATGGTTTGGCTCCGTGTCCCTACCCAAATCTCATGTCGAATTGTTATTCCGAGTGTTGGAGGAGGGGCCTGGTGGGAGGTGATTTGATCACGGGGGTGAACTTCCCCCTTGCTGTTCTCATGATAGTGAGAGAGTTCTCATAAGATCTGGTTGTGTAAAAATGCGTAGCATCTTCCCCTTTGTTCTTTTCCTCCTCCTCCAGCCATGTAGGACGTGCCTGCTTCCCCTTCCCCTTCTGCCATGATTGTAAGTTTCCTGAGGCCTCTCTAGGCATGTTTCCTGTACAACCTACAGAACTGTGAGCCAATTAAACCTCTTTTCTTTATAAATTACCCAATCTCAGGTAGTTCTTTATAACAATTTGAGAGTGGACTAATACAGATACTGTCCAATATTTTTTTCCTCTAGAGAGGGTGGAAGAGGAATGAATGTTGTTGCATTGGAGCCAGTGTGTGTGGTCAGTAAGGGGAGGATGAATCTCATCATCAGCTCTGATTAAACCCTGCAGAGGCCACAGGGGAGGATGATGTTGAGACTGTTGTCCTGGAATGTCCTCAAATATCTACAGCTCTCTTGGATGCTTTAAGAATTGTCTCATCTGGAAGCAGGAGACTGAACTTATCCCTTCAGAAATCTATTCAGCTCTAATATTTTGTGATATTCATTCTACTATGAGGATCCCTTTTATTTTTTTTTTTGAGACAGAGTCTTTCTCTGTCGCCAGGCTGGAGTGCAGTGGTGTGATCTCGGCTCACTGCAACCTCTGCCTCCCAGGTTCAAGCGATTCTCCTGCCTCAGCCTCCCAAGTAGCTGGGACTACAGGCACGTGCCACCATGCCCAGCTAAATTTTGGGTTTTTAGTACAGACTGGGTTTCACCATGTTGGCCAAGATGGTCTCCATCTCCTTACCTCATGATCTGACCGCATCGGCCTCCCAAAGTGCTGGGATTACAGGTGTGAGCCACAGTGCCTGGCCGAGGATCCTTTTATAATTGCTAAAAAGTAAAGCCAAAGCATCTTTAGGAGGAGAAATTGTATCTTGGCTCTAATTAAAGTTTATCAGCATACGTATAATACTGTAGTATTTGCAATGCTTCTTATCCTTTTGAAGAAATAGTCATTTGACACCAGTGAACATTAATGACCTGAAGAAAAAACATCTTAAGTTTAGGTCTTGTTAATTTATAGTTTGTAATTATCTGAAGTAAAGTAGATCTAGAAATTACGTTTGCACCATCTTATGGAAAAAGCGAGGACTTGATGTAGTTGTGGAAACAGGTCTGCTGAAAGATAGTTCACTTTTATCAAGTGCACTTTTAAATTATTCATAATAAATCTATAAATATAATATCCACCTCTTGCGCTGCCCTGGGATACATGTGTACATTCTGCAAGTTGCCTTGACCCTTTTCCTCCATGTATTGGGAAACATTAACCTCCACCTTCTCCCATTACTTTCTGCATTTCTAATACAGAGGTTGTCACATGACATTAGTGACATAGTTTGGCTCTGATTTGTTCCCACCCAAATCTCATGTGAATTGTAATCCTCAGTGCTGGAGGTGGAACCTGGTGGGAGGTGTTTCTTTGGATCATGGGAGTGGATTCCTCATGGCTTGGTGCTGTCTTTATGATAGTGAGTTCTCATAAGATCTGGTCATTTAAAAGTGTGTGGCACCTCCTCCCCAGCACTCTTTCTCTCTTGCTGCTGCTTTCGCCATGTGACATGCCTGCTCCTGCTTCATCTTCTGCCACGATTGGAAGCTCCCTGAGGCCTCCCTAGAAGCTGGGCAGATGCTGGCTTTATGCCTCCTGTACAGCCTGCAGAACTGTGAGCCAATTAAACACCTTTACTTTATCAATTACCCAGCCTCAGGTATTTCTTTACAGCAATGCAAGAACGGCCTAACACAATTAGTGAGCTGTGTTTATGGGTCTGTCTCCCCACCAGATCCAGAGCTCCAGGATATCATGGGACAGGACTTAGTACTCTCTGTATTACTGGCTTCGGGCCTAGTATCTTACATAAATTAGAAGTTCAGTCATTACATTTTGGATAGAAAAGTTGTTCTAAAAAATTGTTAATGATGAATTGATAGTATTATTATTATTCTATCTATCTGAAGGCAAAATAACTCTACAGCAGAGTACTACAAACTGAAATGATGTGTGTATATATAATGCATATATATGTATATGAGTGTGTGTATATTTATAATACATGTGTCTTTAGGGAAGGTATGCCTTCTCCAGCAGGGCCATGGGCCACATGGCCACATAAACCTTTCTTGTTTTTCACCCTGGCCACCATATATGTGTGAGTGTGTGTGTGTGTGTGTGTGTGTGTGTGTATATATATACAGCAGATCCATGGAGACATGACAAGAGAGCTACATTAGGTGAAGAAGGGAGGGTTTCTGCTAAGCCTTAGGGAGTAGGGATCACATGGTGAATAATGGTCCAAGAGGAAAAGGTTTGCCTTTTATATATAGATATATATATATATATGTGTGTGTGTGTGTATATATGTATATATGTATATATGTATATATGTGTATATATGTATATATGTATATATGTATATATATGTATATATGTATATATAGGTATATATGTATATATACGTATATGTGTATATATATACATATGTATACATATATACACACATATATGTGTATCCATATATACACACATATATGTGTATCCATATATACACATATATATGTGTGTATACATATATACACACATATATGTGTGTATACATATATACACACATATATGTGTGTATACATATATACACATATATATGTGTGTATACATATATACACATATATACGTGTATACATATATACATACATGTATACGTGTATACATATATACATACATGTATACGTGTATACATATATACATATATACACATATACACATATACATATATACACATATACACATATACATATATACATATATACACACACATATACATACACATATATTATATATATACACATATATTATATATATACACACACTCACACATATATGGTGGCCAGGGTGAAAAACAAGGAAGGTTTATGTGGACATGTGGCCCATGGCCCAGCTGGGGAAGGCATACCTTCCCTAAAGACCTTCTTAATTAAAAGACAAAGGAAGAATGAAAGCAAAGCACTAAGGCATTCATGAACCACTTTGTGCATTGAAATTATATAAGAATGCAAGCTCCATGAGGCAGGCATTTGGTTTATTTTATTCACTGCTGTATCATTAGAACTTATAACATAAGAAGTATTTCCTGTATGAATGATTGAAAGAATCAAGTAAATGAGTCAAATAAGACATGCCTGCAGCTTGATTCAGCCCCTAGGAAAGCCAATTTATGACTTGTTTTAGAAAGCATCCTCTAATTCATTCTTTTCCCTAATTTGGACTGGCTTTATTCTTCTACAATCTCTATCTCCATTAAAATCACAGAATTTTAGCACCAAGTATGCCTCCTGAAATTATTTCAATTAGTATCACTTGTTTCTGTTGGTCTTGGCTTGGCTCTATAACCTCTGATAATATTTGTTTCTTAAAAGAAACCAACAAACCAAACAAAAAGTAGCCATGGAACCCTTTTAATGGGTTATTCTGGGAGTCATACAGCTTCTTTGAAACTCAGGTCCCTTTGCTTTTTTAGCAGTGGGACGTTGAAAGACTACAGACTCTAAAACATTGATCTTTACACTCTAAGTGGATGAATTAACTGAGTTTTCTGGTGTGGCATAGATCTAGTTTCAGTGCGGGTGGCACATTACTGTTAAAGCAGATTTCCATTCAATGTAGCAATAAAAATACCCTGAGAGTTAAGCAAGATTGGATAGTTGATAATATTAAGTAAATATTTTTATGTGTGATGACAGTACTGTGGTTATGTTTTTAAAATATCTTGTCTCTTAATTATACATATTTAATTATTATAGGTGATATGACATTGGTGATATGGCTTGGTATTTACTTTCAAATAATCAAAGAAAAAATGGAAATGGTGGAGTTAGTACATTAATTAATCCATTCTCTCTACTTACATATGTATTTAAATTGTTCCACTTTCAAAAAAGTTAGTAAAAACATCCAGAATAATATATTCAGATGCTCCACCAGTGATCAGATTGTCAATTGGATCTAGGTCTTAGCTTAGCTGCTGATTTCTATGATGAATCCTAGTGATTCAACAAGAATGTAAGGTCATCATATTTAGCATCCTCACTTTATGGGGGTAAGAACTTGAGCTCAGAGATGTTAAGTATTTGTTCAAGGTTATGTTGGTTAGTTTCCCAGGTTTGTGACCATGAGTTGAGTAGGAAGAGAATGTACTGAACCTAGCCTAGGAAACCAAGTTGAGTAACCTGAGGCAAAGTAGAGCCAGCACATTTCTAGAGAGGGAAGGAGACAGTGAAAATGTTGCCATAGGGAGATGATCTAATATGCAGACCAGACATCAGCTGGGGAATCTGCCTCAGGCTTTATAGTTCTTCAGATCCAAGTCCGGTTGACCTTTGATTCCAGAAGTAGCTGTGAATGTGGAAAGGAAGAACCTAGGAGACGGAGCAAGAACCCCCTCTTAGGAGCCTGTGCACCCCTCTCCCCCTGCCTCAAGCATGAAAATCAAGGAAATTCTTAAGTTCCTTCAAGGGTAATTTCAGAAACCTAGCTAGCCTTGAGAAGCAAATAAGTAACTTGTGATGTTATGATATATGTTGGTTTTCGTCCACGGTTCCTGGCTCATAACTCACATTGCTGTTGTTACAGTATTTTATTATAATGGTGGGTGTTAGGCCTTAGGAAACAGAATCTCTCTGGCTTTCTCCTGCATTCCTTTCACCTGTACCAAGGCAGGACTCTAATCATCCCTTACCTTTCTAATTGTGGGTATTAAGACCCTCTGCAGAGAAGGTCCCGCCCTATATTCTGGAGGAAGGAATGCTGATATGACGAAGCTTCCATAAAAACCCAAAAGCACTGGGTTCAGAGAGCTTCAGGACAGCTGAACACCTGGAAGTCCCCAGAGGGCGGCACCCAGGGAGGGCATGGAAGCTCCACACGCCGTTTCCCATACCTCGCCCTATGCATTTCTTCATCTGTCTCCTTTGTAATATCCTTTATAGTGTGTTTCCCTGAGTTCTGTGAGCCACTCTCGCAAATCAATTGAATCCAAAGAGGGGGTCGTGGGAACCTCAACTTGAAGCCAGTTGATCAGAAGCAAGTTCTGGAGGCCCGCACTTGCAACTGGTTTGTGTGTTGGGGGTTAGTCTTGGAGACTGAGAGCCCAACCTGTGGCATCTGACACTATCTCCAGGTAGAGACTATGGGAACTGAATTGGAGGACACCCAGTTGGTGTCTGCTGTTTGGTGAGTGGGGAAAACTCCCACACATTTGGTCACAGAAGTCTTCTGTGTTGAGGATGGTTGTTCTGGTGGTGTGAGATGGAGGAAAAAGTTAGAGTTTTCCCTACAAATATCTTGATAAGCAAGAAGGTAATAGCAGCTTAAAACAATAAGCAAGGAAGTTATAGTCAGAGATATTTGATTCCCCTATGGAAACTAAAGATAACATCTAAATGTCACAGTAAGTAGCTGGTCGGACATGAGCAGGTTGGGAGAGAGCTCCCCCGACTCCCACCAGGAATGTACAGCAAACATTAGGTGATGGTCAGGAAGTTGTTAAGCTCTCCCTCTAAAATAATAATTGGTTGCAGCCAGCACCAAGGAAAGGCAGTCTCTCAATAGACAGAAAAACGTGAAGCTGGTGATCAGCTTTCTGATAAGATATCAGGAGTTGGGTAAGTGGGCTTGTGCATGAGCACTAAGAGGCAAAATGGCAGTGTTTAGCTTCTAGGGACATTGGTAAGGGGAGAATGCCTCAAGTGAGCACGTGTACAGCTCCAGTAAACACTGCACATGCGGCCCCTCCCAAGTGCTGGCAGGCCACTGTACATGTGGGTGGCCCACTTCAAGGGAAGAATTGGGGGAAAAGGGACGCAAGCCCCCAGCATACTAACATATAAAACCCTACACAGGTCGAAGGTCAAACCCTGCACTTGATCTCTCAAGTCACCCGCCTGGGCCTCTTCCAAGTACACTTTCCTTCCTTTTGTTCCTGCTCTAAGACTTTTTAATAAACTTTCACTCCTGCTCTAAAACTTGCCTTAGTTTCCCTCTGCCTTATGTTCCTCCATTAAATTCTTTCTTCTTAGGAGGCAAGAACTGAGGTTGCTGCAGACCCATAGGATTCGCCGCCACCAACATACTTTGGTGCCATGTGACTGGGATACGCTCCACTGCTAACATTAGCTTATGTCCCTCAGTTGTTTTTCAGAAACTGGGACCCCCCACCCAAACAAATCTGCTGCCTCATAGGTATCAGATAAGGGGGAACTGAAGACTGACTCTAACATTCTTTGTTCTAAATTTACATCCTTAGGAACCTGGAGGAGGTCAAGCCCACAAGCCCAGCTAGCATTCTTTTCTACTGATTCCAATTTTTTTTTTTTTTTTTTTTTGAGATGGAGTCTCACTCAGCTGCTGGAGTGCAGTGGCGCGATCTTGGCTAGCCGCAACCACCAGCTCCCGGGTTCAAGCGATTCTCCCGTCTCAGCCTCCAGAGTAGCTCAGATTACTGGCACCCGCCAACGTGCCCGGCTAATTTTTGTATTTTAGTGGAGACAGGGTTTCACCATGTTGGCCAGGCTGGTCTTGAATTCCTGATCTCAGGTGATCCGCCCGCCTCAGCCTCCCAAAATACTGGGATTACAGGCATGAACCACTGTGCCTGGCCAATTCCAAATCTTTGGACAAAGTTTCACCTCTTTAGCCAACTGCAAGTCAGAAAATGTTTGAATTTTCCTATTACCTGTGGGCCCGCACTTTAAGATGACCCAGCTTTTTAGGCCAAAACCAATGTGTAAACATCATATATTGATTTATAATTTTGCTGGTAATTTCTACTTTCCTGAAATTTACCGCTGCTCTTAAACACCCTCACCTACAAGCCATCGGGGAGGCCGGGACTTAAGCATGAGCACCTGGTCCTCCTTGCTTGGTGCCCTGCAAATAAACACCTCGCTGTTTCCCACTGCAAACCTTGGTGTGGATATCTGGTCTCACTGTGCTGGCCAAATGGACCTCAGTTCTGCTCCACAACATCTAGGAGAACATGCTGAGGCCTCATCTACAGGCTTTGTGGTTCATTAGATTTACAGGACAAAGGAGAGGAGAAGAGAGTGGAAAGGATCCTTGTTCATGTAATCTCAATTACATTTGACCTCCTCAGAGGGAAGATAAGAACTAGTGGCTATGTGCTCAAATGCAGGCAAAGAGAAAACCAAAATTATCCTCATAGAAATGAATATAGTAATTCACTCAATCCTCATACACCTGTTATGTGCACATAGTACCAAAGTTGTACTTGCTTGAAAATAAATAGATGTTACTTATCAACAACACAAAATTAAATATTATATGTACATATGCTGGCTGAACAACAGCTGTGCTTTTCTGCTTTCAACTAGAACACAGCAGGCATTTTTCCACACCATTTCGGTTCTAAGGAAAAAATCCATAGACACAGCAGGGAAAATGGACAGTAAGCCACATGTTTGTACTGACTTTGAAAAAGCCTGGCTTTTAAAGAACCAGAGAAATTAAGATGGAGACATATATTCCCATTCCTGTTACCCCCTGATTACTTACAAGGAGTAGAAATAAAGGTGTCCAGGATTATACTCTAAAAGCTTTCCCTAACATTGTATCATGCCTTCAAAATGGGCCAGTCTGTATTTTCAAATATTATTTAGCTCCAGAGGTCAAGGTGGTTTGCTTTTGAAACATGAGGAATATCGATATGTAGGTTTCACGTGAGAACATACATCCTTGGACCCTATGCCAGGGTCAGTGCCTGCAAGATGGATGGATGCTCAGCAATGCCTAAGTGCCTTGGTTAAAAGAAAAATAAAATTATTTGTGCAGTTATTTGTGTCATCAATTGATGAACTCCATTTCTCTTCTATTACATTCCAGGGATCCAAATCTTGAGAACACACCCTTAAGTATATCTTTTACTGAGAAGCAGAGATTAATATCAACTGCTGAAAATACATGCAGGCATAAGGCTAAATGTACTAACCATGCCAAAATATGATGTGATTGGCAGGAGAGCAATAATACACAAACATTTCTTGAAATACCCATTTCCTTTCAAATAGAAGGTTGATTTTTTTTCATGCTTTCCTCAAACAGAAACTCTCATGCCTTGTTATGTTCCAATGCCACAAACAAAATGTACAGTTATAAACCATCGGATCCAGCAGGCCCAGCCTGCCATCGTGTTCCAATGCCACAGGCAAAACGTACAGTTATAAACCACCGGATCCAGCAGGGCCAGCCTGCCATCGTTATTTTGCAGAGGGAAGGGTAATATTCTCATGAAGCTTTGTTCCAACAATATAATAAAGGCTACACATTGTGAATATTATCTGTGGCAGGCAGAATGACTCCCCAAAGAAATGCCCATGCCCTATTCCCTGGAACGGAATATATTACATTGCACGGAAGGAGGAAGTTGACAGATGAGAAAATATTCACAGACTTTAAGATAGGGAGATTTCCCTGGCTTATTGGGATCGGCTCAATCTCATCATATAACCCTTAAAAGCAGAAAATTTCTCAGCAGAAGAGTTAAGGCAGAAGGAGAAATCAGAGAGATTCCAAACATGAGAAGGACTCCATCTGCTGCTGTTGGTTTGAAGATGGAGGGGGCAACTAGATACGGAAGGCCTGCAGGAGCTGAGAACAGCTCCCAGCTGACAGTGCGCAAAAAAAATAAAAAGAGGCCTCAACCCTATAACCAGAAAGATTGATTTCTGCCAACAATCTGAATAAACCTGGAAGTGAATCATCTCCCAGAGCCTCCACATAAAAGCCCAGCCAGATAACACCTTGAGTTCAGCCTTTTGAGACATGAACAAAAGACCCAGCCAACACTATCTGTGCTTCTGACCTACAGAACTGGAGGATGATACATTTATGGTGTTATAAGCCTCTAGGAATATGCTAATTTGTTACAGCAACAATAGAGAACTACAATAGAAAAATAGTGAAAATACAATACAGAATCCTGGAAAACTGGGCTTGGAGAGTAGGATGCTATTAGCAACAGAAGTGGACACTCCTCAGGAGGCTGAAGTAGGGGAATCGCTTGAACCTGGGAGGTGGAGGTTGCAGTGAGCTGAGATCGCGCCAATGCACTCCAGCCTGGTGACAGAGCAAGACTCTGTCTCAAAAAAACAAAACAAAACAAAAAAACAAATAAGTGGATGCTCCTTCATAGGGATCTAAATAACTTATGAAGAAGACACCAGAGACACAAAAATGGTCCAGCAGTTTTGGAAATACTTTTGGAAAATATGAAGCTTGTTGCTGGTGGTGATTGTGAATGTGTATGTGTGTGTGTGTGTGTGTGTGTGTGTGTGTGTGTGTGTATGTAAAGAAAGGCTTCAAAACTGGAATTAAAGCATAGAATATTTGAAATAACAATTTCTGGTTTTGAATACCTTTTATAAAGGTAAAGTCATGTTTTTAAATAAGTCTTTATAATAAGCATGTATTTGAATGTGGAATTTAAGTAAACTAATTACACATTTATAAGTTAAATTCATTTTTAAAATGGTTTAATTTTTGCAACAATCAAAGTGACAATGTTCTGAACTTTATGTAATCAACATTTCAAGATTTAGCAAACATTTCTTGAATGCATATGTGCATGTATTTATGTGTGAGTGTAGAGTGGGATGTCTAAATGGTGTGAGCAAATGGTACCAGGGTATACAGCAAAACTGCTTAAACCCACCAAAACCATCGAGTATTTTCATTCCTTGATGAAATACTGTTTAATGTGTGCTTTGAACGTGAGATAGTCCTGAAGGTAGAGGGTGGGGAGTGTACTTTGTAAAGGCTGGGACCACAGAATTCTAGGGAGTAACATCTGTAAAGTCACAGAGGTACATATGAGGATGGCTTGTTGAGGTAATATGGAAACGCTGTGAACTTTCTTCTGGGGTCTTCCCTGTAAGAAGCTTCTCCCTCTCTGGTACCCTGCCCAGCAATTTCATTTTAGCTCTTTCAGCAGCTTTGAACTCTGATCTGATTCCTAAGTTCATTATGCCTATGATGTTCTCTACTGCCTCTCTACCTCCCTAGGCTACAGTTAGGAGACTGTCCCTGAACAGATTGCTGGATGAAGGTGAGGTCCACCATATGTTTATTTATTTATTTTGATTTTATTTTGAGACAGGGTCTCACTCTGTCACCCCAGCTGGAGTGCAGAGATGCAATCACAGCTCACTGCAGCCTCGACCTCCCCAGGCTCAGATGATCCTCCCACCTCAGCCTCCCAAGTAGCTGGGACTACAGGTGCACACCACCATGCCTGGATAATTTTTGCGTTTTTTATAGAGATGGGGTTGTGCTATGTGGCCCAGTCTGATCTCCAGCTCCTGGATTCAAATGATCTGCCTGCCTCGGCCTCCCAAAGTAGTAGAATTATAGGTGTGAGCCACTGGCTCAGCCCCACATGTATTTTATTCTCTAAATCAGGCATCCCCAATGCCCAGACCATGGATCAGCACCAGTCCATGGCCTGTTATGAACTGGGACACACAGTAGGAAGTGAGTGGCTGGTGAACAAGTGAAGCTTTACCTGTATTTACAGCAGTTCCTGATTGCTGGCTCTGCCTCCTTTCAGATCAACGGTGGCATTAGATTCTCATAGGAATGCAAACCTTATTGTGAACTGCACATGCGAGGGATCTAGGTTGCATGCTCCTTATGAGAATCTAATGCCTGATGATCTGTCACTGCCTCCCATTGGCCCCAGATGGGACTGTCTAGCTGCAGGAAAACAAGCTCAGGGCTCCAACTGATTCTACATTATGATGAGTTGAATAATTGTTTCATTAGGTATTACAATGTAATAATAATACAAATAAAGTACACAATAAATATAATGTGTTTGAATCATCCTGAAATCATCCCCTCACCTACCCCATCTGTGAAAGATTGTCTTCGACAAAACGAGTCCCTGGTGCCAAAAAGGTTGGGAGTGCCACTCTAAAGGATGATGCTCTTGCACTCCCTATCAACCAATGCCTAAAAACAGTCACCTCAAAACCATTTATTTATTATTTATTTATTTATTTATTTATTTATTCATTCCAGATGGAGTCTCATTCTGTCACCCAGGCTGGAGTGCAGTGGTGCTATCCCAGCTTACTGCAACCTCTGCAATTCTCCTGCCTCAGCCTCCTGAGTAGAGTAGCTGGGATTACAGGCGCATGCCACCATGCCCAGCTAATTCTGTATTTTTAGTAGAGACAGAGTTTCACCATGTTGGCCAGGCTGGTCTCGAGCTCCCCACCTCAGGTGATCCGCCTGCATCGGTCTCCCAAAGTGCTGGGATTATAGGCATGAGCCATTGCACCTGGCCAAAACTGTTTTATGTTAATATATATATTTTTTAAATAGTGAGAAGGCTAGTCTGGTACCAGTTAATTTCTTAAAATAAGAAGCTGAAGCCAAATGTTTTTGAGTAAAATGATGGCATGATGAAATTTCTATTTTAAAAAAGTAGCAATTATACCAAAGAGAAAGGGAGAGGATAATGCTTAATGGGAGGATGTTTAGTGGATAGAATTATCGATTTAATTGAGGGTGAGGGAATTGGAGGAATTCAGAATGACAATGAGAATTTTTGCAGAAAATTTTGTATACAACGGGGAAAATCCCAAAATAAGAGCAAGTTTCATTTGGTAGAGATGACTGTGATTGGAAAAACCTCAAAAATCAATATAAATTTCCTTTCTACCACCTTTTCTGATCTTGTCACTTTGGCTTAGGGATGATTATACTATATGCTGTTGAGTGCCGGAGATGTTTCACAAACAAACATTTTGACTAAAATTATCCAACATTGCAACAAAATCATCAAGTTTCCACTTAGAATTCTGCAGAATAAATTCCATTAAGTCATTTAAATTCTTAATCAGTGTTCTACACAGGTCACTCAAGCTGTTTCAAATATTTTCCACTTTCATTTTCACTGGGATGCACTATTTTCCCTGTAAATTTTTACAATAAGGATCTTTTTTATTGATGGTTTTGGTTTCTAGAAAATATGATGAGTTATAAATTTTGATATGTGCATTTTAATGTGGGGTTATTATTTCTCATAAGTTCAATTCTTCTAGGTAACATTTTACAAGTCTACATTCTGTCAATATTGTTTCTTCTGTCAGTTGAAATGACTAATTTTATCAGTTAGAGGATTTTTTTCCTGTCATCTTTACGTTGGTTTAATATTTTGCTACTAATGTTATTATGTACTGGATGAAAGACTAATAATTTATATTCATGTCATAGCTAATCCATGAAAAAATGGAAAATAATTGCAGTATCACTGTATTATTTAAACTCTTTGCCTGCATCAAAATTACTTTTTCAACCTTTTAAGTATTTCAGTTATCCTGGCCTTGTTCTCCCTTAAGTAGGGCTGCATATAATTTTATCCTCTTTGGGGATAGAGTTTCTCAATTTCACCAGTTAGCTTCCAGATTGCAGGACACCTGCTTTGGAATTTGCTTGCGTGGATAAAATGCAACTGGGAAGATTTTTAAATTCACTTCGTCTTGTTTGATCTTTCATATACTGACTAGACCTGGAGAGGAAAACAAACAAATTGCTGAGTCCCAAGATACCATGGAAGTCATAAATGAGTGTATTTGGAACAACATAAGATTAGCCGAAGCCATCTGGCATGTTGACTGCTGACTCTTGAAAGCACAACAGGTCAAAATGAACCCAGATTTGAAATTGGCAGGGTTAAAACATTTTGCTTCACTCAGAAACTATTTCTAGATTCCAAGAAATTAAGAAAACTTACTTCTCACCTCTAGAGTTATAAAGATAAGATAATGTTCTAGAATGGACATCCTGAAAAAGCAAACTTTATGGCCACAAATGCATTTTTCCCTGAAAACTAGTCAATTTAAAATGCAAATAGCAGCCAAACTCTTGGATACAGCTTTGCAGCTTTCCCCACGATCAACTTTGTTAAATGCGTCACATTTTCTGAGAATTTACTTTCAACAATGGCTGAGGCATCATTTTAAGTCTCAGTCTTATGAAAACAGAGATTTTCCAGAAACAGGGTTATCTTTTTAACTGTGTAGTTTATTTCTTGATACGATATGTTTCCAAAATCAGCCAACTTCTTCCATGTGGTATAGAAATCAAAAAGAAAGAGAGAAAACAGTGTCTAAAGAAAATGTTGCTGCCTGTGTAATCCAGGGTTTTGCCACTATTGATGCAAAGGGTTGAGTGTAGTGAGAGCCAGGTGGGTCGATAACAGGAACGCAGGCTGCTTTTCTGAAATATGTTTTATATTTCCAAAACTAAATCTAAGTGTGGTGCTAGCTGTGCAAGTCTAGGAAATATCATTATGTTTCTGCCTTTTAATTTTTTAACCAGAATATTTGTAACAGAAAAACTTCAGAACACACAATGCTACTACTACTCTGTATACATACATAGGGAATCTTATAGTTTAAGACTCATTGTCAAAGTTATCACTTCCTTTAACTCCTTCTACAAGAGCTCTTTGTTAGCTATTAGGATTCCTGCTTAGGATGAAGAAGTGGTTAAGCACAACGAGGACCGGATTTTCTCAGCCATTCTTTTAAACTGTACTATTCCATCTGGCTTGCAATCTCTATCTCTTCATCTAAAATTATTATAATTTCCAATTTTTTCACCAATTTTTTTTAAGAGATTTTTTTTTTTTACAATTTTTTTTTTATTGTTATTTCTTGAGACGGAGTCTCGCTTTGTCACCCAGGCAATCATGCAGTGGCGCGATTTTGGTTCACTGTAACCTCTGCCTCCCAGGTTCAAAT
This sequence comes from Symphalangus syndactylus, assembly GCF_028878055.3. Taxonomy (NCBI): domain Eukaryota; kingdom Metazoa; phylum Chordata; class Mammalia; order Primates; family Hylobatidae; genus Symphalangus; species Symphalangus syndactylus. The sequence continues at coordinate 100,104,090 of NC_072440.2, read as the reverse complement.
GATTCTCTGATTCTCCTACCTCAGCCTCCTGAGTAGCTGGGATTACAGATGCCCACCACCATGCTTGGCTAATTTTTGTATATATATATATATATATTTTTTTAGTAGAGACGAGGTTTCACCATGTTGGCCAGGCTGGTCTCAAACTCTTGACTTCAAGTGATCTGCCTGCCTCAGCCTCCCAAAGTGCTGGGATTACAATCGGGAGCTACCACGCCTGGCATTTTTCACGAATTTTTATTGCTTGTTTTAAATAATGAATGCTATACACTGAATGTTTGTGTCCCCCAAATTCATATGTTAAATCCTAGTCTCTAAAATGTGATGGTGTTAGGGGGTGGGGACTTCGGGAGGTGATCAGGTCATGAAGGTGGAATCCTTATGAATGGGATTTGTGTCCTTATAAAAGAGGCGCCAGAGAGCTTTTCTGCCCCTTCTGTCATCTGAGGTTATAACAAGAAGACAGTCATCTGTGAACCAGGAGGCTGGTACTGAATATTCTGGCACTTTGAATTTTGAATTTTCTAGGAATTCCCAGCCTCTCGACCGGTGGGAAATAAATCTCTATTGCTTATAATCCACTGTTGTGACTCTTATTGTTATGTTTTCTTTCTAATTTTGTCTTGAGGTCTCTCTTGAGAGTGGCCAGAAGCTCAGATAGCCACTTTCTAGGAGAGCCCTAGACCAGGGGATGGTTAGGATTTGGGTATGTCTGTCAGGTGAGATTCGAGGAGGAGGTGAAATACAAATGCATGAAACAGGAGAAATTGATTGCTTACAGGTCCTGGGGAGGCCAGGGGTGCTGATGGGAGACTGATGCGGAGTCTATAGGTTGTGGGGAGCTCAACCAGTGGGTGAGGGAGAGAAATACTGAGAGAGAGAGAGAGAGAGACAGAGAGAGACAGAGAGAGAGAGAGAGCGAGAATGAGGTGGGACATGCCTGTATTAGTGTTCCGTGGGCATTATTCCGAGGCCTTCCCTTGATGGTTGTGGATTGAGCAGTTTAAAGAAAATGCCCACAAAGCGGAGAGCTTATTGACATAACTGTGGCATTGACCATTAGGTTTTCTCTTGGTCAGAAGCTATGGAGTGTTTAGAACTTGATCCAGATGAGGAACAAGTGGACCCTATGGAAGACAATCACACAGGGAGGGGATGTTTTAACTAGGCCAAAGGTGATGGGATACGAGTGGGTGTCAAAAAATTTATGTCTGGCCTAAAGAAGGATGCTGAGGCAGCAACTGTATTAAACAAATTCAGGACAGCTACCCACTCTTTCGTAGTTTGTTATAACAGTCCAAACAAATGAAGACAGTGAATATCACACCTCCTTGAATCTGTGATATGGGAAGGGTATACAGATCAGCAGCAATACAAAGCTAGGTGTTTTCCGCACCCTGCCTTACCAGTGAGAATGCCATCAAGCCTTTACTGCTAACTGTGTGCTCCTCTCTGACCCAGTTCCATCTCTATCCATTCCGCACCCCATATAACCTCTACCCTGAAGTTTCTATCATCATGCCCTAACTTTTCTCTGTAGTTTATTCGCTGATGAATTTATCTATGGCTAATATTCAACGATTAAGCGCTAGTATGCCTGTTTATAAAATATTAAAATACTTCCTGACCAGTTGGTAAATAGTCACATCCCAAGCCCTGGAGAACCCACCTGCCCTCGCTGTTCAGACCTATTGTTTGGGCTCTTCTGGACCTTCCCATGATCCAGAAGGTAAAAGGTTTCTTCCTGGCACAATCAGGCACCTCTGGGAACCTTTTCCAGCACTATGGTCGGCATCTATTCTGTTTGGTCAATGGTACCATTCATTAAATATTTTGAGGACCCCCCTTCAGAATATTCTCAAATAATATATTGTTTAGGTTTTTCTGGCTTTTGAAATTGTTTGGTTGTTTTTAAATGGCTGTAGTTAATTGTCATTTGTGTCTACTATTCCATTTTATGACTATTTCAAAATCTACTTACTCTAGTAAATATTCGTGTTGTTTATAATTATTTGATAATATGACAACTTCTATGAATATTTTTATATGTTTCCTTGTGCACCTGTGTAAGGGTCTTTCTAGGTAAGTGAGTCTGGGAGATTGATAGGTTAGTGGGTTTGTGGGTCTTCATATTGGCTTGAAAATGTTGTTATTTTTCAAAATGGTTGTAACAATTTATACTCTCATCAGTATCACCAAATAGTTCCTATTACCCACATCACTACCAACACTTTATATTACCAGGCTTTTAAATGTGGGCCAAATTGGTAAATGGAAATGGTATCTTATTGGATTTTAAGCATTTCCCTGATTACTGGTGAGATCAAATATTTTTACATGTTTCTGTCTCATCCATGCATTCTCTTCTCTGAAGTTCATATTCAAGTGTTTTGCTCATTTTACTGGAGTATTTTTGTTCTTTTTGTTATCAATTTGCAGAATTGCTTGATATGTTCTTGATACAATTTTTTTCTGTTACATGTTAACAGTCATTAGCTCAAGGTTTTCAATTTGTCATTTCCCTTTCTTTATGGTATCCTTTGAGGAACAGAAGGTTTTTAATTTTAATATGGTCAAAGTTATTGATGTTTTCCTTTTTAAAATTTGTTGAGTGTGTATATAATGTTCTTCCCTGACTTTAAAATATACAAACTTTTTTTGTGTTACCTTCTAAGAGTTTTCTATTTTTACTTTTCCCACTTAGATCTTTAATCAACCTATATATTTTTAATATGATGTGAGGTAGGAATGCAATTTTATCTTATTTTTTGCAATACAGATAACTGTTCCAGTATTATTCATTTTTACTTTCTTGTCTTACTGATCTTAGTTGCCACATCTGTCAAAGCTGAAATTTCAGTAACTATTTTTCTGGGTTCCTTTTCTCTCCTCCGGTGGTTTATATACTTTAATGTCTTAATTGCTATACCTTCATAATAATTATAAACACCTAGATTGACAGGTATCAGAGCATTATCCTTTCATCTTTACAGATCATTTAAAAATCCGCTTTACTGAGGTATAATTTACATACAGTAAAGTACACTAATTTAAGGTATATAATTCAATAACTTTTGACTCTGCAGATACCTATGTAACAACCATCATAATATTTATGAAACAACTGTTTTTAGACTTGGACAACAAGCATCCCAGGACTATGCCCCTCAAGAGAAGAGATCACACCAGAGAAGTCTTAATGACTGCTCTGGCTTTCTGCCTAGAGGCACTTTCAGGAACATGGGAATGTGGTGTAAGTATGGAAAACCCAAACAGATTACAACGATCTTGCTGAATTAAGAAAACAGAGACTGGGATTCAAGAATGTGGAGGCAGCTATAATTTTTAGGACAGAGTACTGAAGAGGAGGGAGCTACATAGAGAAAGCTCCAAAAACCTGTGTAAGGCTATTCATGAGTTTGTCACCGAATATCAAACCAAACATGTAAGCTGAGCAATTCCAAGAGCCCCACAGGACTAGGGATAAAATTCTGACGAGACAGGGTAGAAAGATATCACTGAACACCTGGGGCATTCAGTGGAGCTCCAGAAGGGCCACACTTTAGTGGCATGTCTATGTCTAAGACTATTTAAGATAAGACAACAAAATTTAGCTCTCAATAACATAACACACTGACCAGCATGCAATAAAAAAGTATTAAATATACAAAGAGCAGAAAATGTAACACATAGGAGGAAATTTTAATGTAGAAACAACCCAGGAATAACAGTTGATAGGATTAACACACAGGAACTTTAAAATGTTGTTTTAAATATGCTTAAGAATGTGATAGAAAACATAAACAGTACAAAGAGAGAAATGAAAAACAAAAAATATAAAACTTCTAAAAATGAAAAATACAATGAAATAATTATATTGTATGAGATTAGCAGATCAGACACTTTTGAATAAAGGGTGTTTTGTGGTTGCAGATTCTCAGGATTTCTCTCTGCCCTACCCCAATATTGAGATTGGCAAGTTTCCTTGCTTTCCCCTTCTGTAAGGTATGCATTTTTAGTTCATCTGATATGGTTTGACTTTTAGTTCCTACCCAAATCTCATCTTGAATTGTAATCTGAATTGTAATTCCTATGTGTTGCGGGAGGGACCTCGTGGGAGGTGATTGAATCATGGGTGTGGTTCTCCCATGCTGTTCTCGTAATATTGAGTGAGTAATCATGAGATCTGATGGTTTTATAAGGGACTCTCCGCTCTTCACTCTGCACCTTTCTCTCTTGCTACCTTGTGAAGAAGGATATGTTTGCTTCCCCTTCCGCCATCATTAGAAGTTTCCTGAGGCCTCCCCAGCCATGTGGATCTGTGAGTAAATTAAACCTCTTTTCTTTTAAATTACCTAGTCTCAGGTATTTCTTTATAGCTGTGTTAAAACAGATTAATACAGTAAATTGGCACTGAAGTAGTGGAGCACTGCTATAAAGATACTTGAAAATGTGGAAGCGACTTTGGAACTGGGTAATAGGCAGAGGTTGGAACAGTTTGGAGGGCTCAGAAGAAGATAGGAAGATATGGGAAACTTTGGGACTTCCTAGAGACTTCTTAAATGGTTTTGACCAAAATGCTGATTGTGATGTGGACAATGAAGTCCAGCCAGATAGGGGCTCTGATGGAGATGAGGAACTTGTTGGGAGCTGGAACAAAGGTCACTCTTTAGCAAAGAGACTAGTGGCATTTTGTCCCTGCCCTAGAGATCTATGGAACTTCGAACTTGAGAAAGATGTTTTAGGGTATCTGGCAGAAGAAATTTCTATGCAGCAAAGCATTCAAGAGCTCACCTGGTTGATTCTGAGAGCTTTTAGTTATATACACTCACAAAGAAATGGTTTGAACTTAGAACTTATGTTTAAAGGATAAGCAGAGTGTAAAAGTTTGGAAAATTTGCAGTCTGACCATGTAGTAGAAAAGAAATACCTGTTCTCTGGCGAGGAATTCAAGCCAGCTGCAGAAATTTGCATGAGGAGCTGAATGTTAATAGGCTTAGGGGGAAAAAATTGTTTCATGGGTCGTGTTTCATGGGCCCATGTTTCCCAGGGCCTTGTTCCTGCTCTGTGCAGCTGCAAGAGTTGGTGCCTTGCATCCTGGCCACTCCAGCCATGGCTAAAAAAGACGAGGGTACAGCTCAGGCCATTGCCTCAGAGAATGCAACCCCCAAGCCTTGGCAGCATCCATGTGGTGTTGGGCCTGCAGGTGCACATAAGTCAAGAATTGAGGTTTGGGAACTTTCACCTAAATTTCAGAGGATATGTGGAAAAGCCTGGATGTCCAGGCAGAAGTTTGCCACAGGGGTGGAGCCCTCATCGAGAGCCTCTGCTAGGGCAGTGTGGAAGGGAAATGTGGGGTCAAAGCCCCCACACAGAGTCCCCACTGGGCCACTGCCTAGTAGAGCTGTGAGAAGAGGGCTACCATCTTCCAGACTCCAGAATCGTAGATCCACTGACAGCTTGCTCCTGGATGTGAGATATGGAATCAAAGGAGATTATGTTGGAGCTTTAAGATTTAATGAGTGCCCTCCTGGATTTAGGGCTTGCATGGGGCCTGTAGCTCCTTTGTTTTGTCCAATTTATTCCATTTGGAATGGGAACATTTATCCAATGCCGGTATCCCCAATGTATCTAGGAAGTAACTAACTTGCTTTTGATTTTAAAGGCTGCTAGTCAGAAGGCACTTACCTTGTCTCAGATGAGACTTCGGACATGGTCTTTTGAGTTAATGCTAGAATGAGTTAAGACTGAAGAACTATTGGGGAGGCATGATTGTGTTTTGAAATTTGAGAAAGATGAGACCTAGGAGGGGCCAGGGTAGGAATGATATGGTCTGGATCTGTGTCCCCACCCAAATTTTATCTTGAATTATAATCTAAATTGTAATCCCTACGTGTTGTGGGAGGAACCTCATTGGAGGTGATTGCATCATGGGCCGTTTCCTCCATGCTGTTCTCATAATAGTGAGTGAGTTCTTATGAGTTCTGATGGTTTTATAAGGGGCTCTTCCCTCTTTGCTCTGAACTTTTCTCTCATGCCACTTTGTGAAGAAGGACATGTTTGCTTCCCCTTCCACCATGATTATAAGTTTCCTAAGGCCTTCCCAGCCATGCAAAACTGTGAGTCAATCAAACCTCTTTTCTTTATAAGTTACCCAATCTCAGATATTTCTTTATAGTGGTGTGAAAATGGACTAATATATTATCCTAAGAGAAAACATACTTATCTAGTATTCTATATTTGTATTGAGATGTTCTATTTTTCTCTGTGCCTTGGAGGAGTTCTCAACTTTATTGCCTGCTGTTGCCACCTTATGCCTCAAAACAAAGGCTGAAATTACCATGGTGTGACTTCTATGCTTTTATGCAAAAGCAAATTTTAATGCTTGCTTACCTCCCAAAGTTTCTTTTTTCACAATATTTTTAGCATGTGTGCATTCTTTACTTTCTTGCCAGGTTTGTGATTCCTTTGAAAACTTTGTCTTAAACACTGTTTTCATCGGTTTGAGTTGTTTTTGCATGATAAGCACTCATGGTGTCTGTATTAGTCTATTTTAATGTCGCTGATAAAGACATACCCAAGACTGGGTAATTCATAAAGAAAAGAGATTTAATTGACTCACAGTTTCACATGGCTGGGGAAACCTCACAATCACGGTGAAAGGCAAGGAGGGGCAAGTCACATCTTACGTGGAGGCAGGGAAGAGAGAAAATGAGAACCTAATAAAAGGGCTTTCCCATTATAAAACCATCAGATCTCATGAGACTTATTCACTACCACAAGAACAGTTTGGGGGAAAGCACCCCCATGATTCAATTATCTCCCACCAGGTCCCTCCTATGACAGACACATGGGGATTATGGAAGCTACAACTCAAGATGAGATTTGGGTGGGGACACAGCCAAACCACATCAGTGTCTAATTGATCATACTGTCAGAAGCATAAAAACTATGATAGTTTTTTCAAAGAGCACATACTACATTGTCATTCCATTATGTGAAACATTTAAACTCTACATTGTAGTGTTACATTATTTTCCTTTGTCTAATGTAAGCTGTGGTCACTCCACTGCACTGGGTCCTTCGGATGTCCATGAACAAAGGTGTATTTAACTTCTGTACCACAAAGCAGCTGATTTCAGGCATGTGAACACAACATAGAATTATCCCAAGAAAAAATGATGGTTTTACTAACTTGGTGATAAGAGACTATGACATTCTGAGCCAATATACAGGGCAGAGGCACACAGAAAGGCAGCATATTCATGTGCAGAGGACTATGTCAGGCCTTTGGTGTCAGAAGACTAGGTTTGCACTTGGCCACTGATATGGTTAGGCTTTGTGTCTCCACCCAAAATTTTAAGTTGAAGTATAATCCTCATAATCCCCATAATCCCCATGTGTCAAGGGAGAGACCAGGTGGATATAATTGAATCATGGGGATGGTTTCCCCCATGTCGCTCTCGTGACAGTGAGTGAGTTCTCATGAGATCTGATGCTTTTATAAGGGACTCTTCCTTCTTTGCTTGGTGCTTCTCCTTTCTGCCACCTTGTGAAGAAGATACCTTGCTTTCCCTTTACCTTCCACTGTGATTGTAAGTTTCCTGAGGCTTCTCCAGCCATGCTGAACTGTGAGTCAATTAAACCTCTTTTCATTATAAATTGCTGAGTCTCGGGCAGTTCTTCATAGCAGTATGAAAATAGACTAATACAGACACCTACTGTGCATGACATTTTGCCCCAGATGATTAACTCTTCTGAATCTCAATTATCTCATTAACAAAGAAGTAAAGAATCATATACATGAAAACTCATCGGCATAATACCTTATAATTCATGTAATATCAGTTATTTTTGTATAACAGGTGTGACCAATGTCATTCACATGGGATTTAAATGAGATCTTTTAAATTTTTTTGAATTAAAACCTGTTCATGGTCTCATGTGCCAAATTAGTAGAGAGTAAAATACTTGTCTCTTGTGAATTCTTTCTTCCCTAAATTATCCATGAAACATACAGATGCAGTCCGAAGGGGTTACTCTTCCCTTTAACTGCCATGTAGTGAGACAACTGATGAAATAGAGCAAGTCTCAAGTTTTCAGCTGCCATGGCTTCTGTTTTGTCCTAGTGGCACTGTATAAAACTGTTTCTGTATTTTCCAGTGCAGCTTTGTCTGTTATTAGAATATCCAGATCCCTGCTGTATCCACTGCTGGTCTTTGAGAGAGGACAAAAACACTTTCACAACGTCACCCTCAGCCAAATGTACTTGTGCTTGGTATCTGAGATTAATAGTTTCTGCAAACAACCTAAGCCACATGGCTGCAGCATTGGCAGCAACACACCCTGTCATAACCTACTGTCACATCCTTTTGCCTTTCCTTACCTGATATTTAAGAATCATGACAAAAGAAATTTTTTCCAAGGTGAAAAGCTGTTTCTTTTCAGGAAAACAACTGGTGTATTCCAAATCACATACTTTTCAAGAACATTCCATCTAACCAGGACTACATTATGTATGTAGTCATATCGATGGTGGAATGAAAGTAAAGAGAGGCAGATAGGGAGGTATCCTTTTTTCTTTTTTGTTTCTTGAGACAGTGTCTTGTTGTGTCATCTAGGCTGGAGTGCAGTGGTGCACTCTTGGCTCACTGCAAACTCTGCCTCCCGGGTTCAAGCAATTCTTGTGCCTCAGCCTCCCAAGAAGCTGGGATTACAGGTGCATGCCACCACACTCAGCTAATTTTTGTATTTTTAGTAGAGATGGAGTTTTGCCTTGTTGGCCAGGCTGGTCTCAAACTCCTGGCCTCAAGCAATCCACCCACTTTGGCCTCCCAAAGAGCTCGAAGTACAGGTGTGAACCACCGTGTCTAGTCAGATAGGGAGGTATTCTAATTATATTAACAATTTCTCTAGGTTCTTATAGACTACTTGAACTGAGTTTCCATAGGACATTCACAAGTGATATATCTGAAAATCCCTTAGGGAAATTCCCCTAGTAGGTAGGGTCTGAGACCCATGACACCATCATGTAATACTCTCTTTCTTTTAAGAAGAGTAGAGATTAATGGACCATGGTGGTTATTCTCAGTAAAAGGACCTCAAGGTCTACATGTACTTTATTGAAAGGTTGCATTTTGAGATGGGCTGGTGAACATGGAATATGATTATAACTTACTACTTAATGCTATCTAACTTAGAAACCATGCTTGCTTAATTTTAAGACTCATAAAATTAGAAAAAAAAAATTTTCTTTTTTTCAAAAAAAATTTTTAGAAAGATATATTGGTTGTGGGTCCACAATTTCTACTTTGAGTGAATTAATAAAAGCAGCAAGAATGCCTCCATCCCCTTCTCTTTTTCCTGCAACTTAATATTAGAAACTATGGGGGGAAATACCCTCTATTTTCTACCCATATCCGTAAATGATTTATGTCAATGTTTTGCGTAGTACAAGAATCCTATTTTCAGTGGACTGGAAGTAGCAATTCTTGGCATATTACTCACAGTAGGCTAACTGCTGTAAAAACAACCTCCAAGTCTCAACAGCTTAACACAAGGCAAGTTTCTATCTCTCTTTCATCATATTGATGAAGGGCAGAAGTCTCTGGCACCCAGGACATTTTAATTTTACCCTTTTCTAGATGCTGAGATTGACAGTCTTCTCCATTCAGGTGGCTGATGAGGAGAGAGAGAGACAGAGGCAGAGAGAGAGAGAGAGGAGAGAGAGATGAGTGATGGGGTGATATTTCATGGGCCCTTCCTGCAAAGGAATGAACATCATTTCTACTCATATTCCACTGCCAGCACTTATCCATATTGCCACATGTAAGTGCAAAGGAAGGTGGGATATGCAGCTTTGATATATGGCCAGAAAAAAGAGCACACGGAGATTGATGAGCACTTAAAGTCTCTGCCACAGCTCACCAATTTAATCACCAAATACTATATCCATTGCATTTTTCTTCACACTCACACCTCTCAAGGTGAGACAACATAAATTCTATCCAACTAATTCAACGATATCCAGCTCAAAGTCCAGGATCTCTGGGGTGTATGCAGTTTCTTCCTTCAGATTTTACTCACACATCTTGTGGCTTGACAACCTATAAACTAGGGGAAAGACATCTGCCCAACCCACACCCAAAGTTTAATAGTAGATCAAGGTTAGGATATAATGATTGTTACTTAAAAATGGGAGGAACACATCTAACAATGATGCATAGCATTTGTAAAATCCCACTAAAACAAGCACCATGAAGCTGTTCTACCATGGAAGCAGAGGAAGTTTCTTTCGTGAACCCTGATTCTGCTCTCTGGGAGAAATCCCTTGTCCTTTTATAATCATGGCATTTTTATCTGCTTGCGGGAGTTTCTTTGTTGGTTGTTTCTTCTCCATTGCCTCATGTGAGGTGTTGTAGAATATGCCTTCCTTGAAGGCAGCTTAAGCTTCCCAGCTTTCCTCCTGCTAGTGGAATATGGGGGCCCTAAGTTATTTAACTCTCAAATGGTCAAAGGCATTTATTTATTGTTGATTGACGGACTAGTTGATTCATTGTTTAGGCTCATGATTTCTTTGGCAATCTAATTTCTCGATATTTGGTAGGCAACTCATCTTTTTCCTTACAGTTGCCTCTTTATTACAATAGCTACACATCATTCCTAGAATAATTTTTTAAGTTTATGTATACCTTGGCTTTCTGGTCCACCAACCTTTTTCTTTAAACCTAATGGAACTACCCTGAATCTAACTGTGAGATGAGCTTTAGTGGAAATCACACCCCTAATTTGATTTTTGACATAGGGCTGTGCTTTAACGGACATTTGTTACTCAAAACACTTTTCCTACCTTTTGTTACTGTTTTAGGTCTAGAAGCTAAAATTTGTACCAACCTTCAAATTCAAAAACTTTATCTCATTCCATTCTCTTTCATACCAAGCAATTTTGATCCAAACTTAAGATTTTCTTCTAATACCTTGCTAAGTGCAGCCAATAATATGCAATAGACAACATTGACCTGTTTTCCAATCTAGTCCAGGAGGCATTTGTTCTGCCTTCCAAGTTATCAGTGGAAGAGTTTTAATTTTTTTTCCCCAAATCTAAGGGCTTCTTTAGCCTTCTATTTTCTGATATTGGTTTTCTTGCTGCCTGCTACTTAATTGCTAAGTCAATGCCACATATTTTTGTTTTTGTTGCAAGGCCAATTTCTCTATTACTTAGTACAGGCTCACTTTTGTAACAAAGAAGTCCAATATCTATGGCTTTACACAAGAAAAGTTTATGTCTTTTCTTGTGCCGTAGTCCAATGTGGTTATTCTAGTTGATAGACTAAGTGATTATTTAATTAATAGAAATTTTGATTAGTAGGGAATAGTTGAAGAATAAAATCTTAAATTGATTTTAAGCATTTGGGTCTTCTCATTTTTGTCTCAGTGTGGTAACAACAGGGAGTTAAGAGAGCCCCAAATTTGGCAAGCCAGCAGACCTGGTTGGTGCTCACAAAATGCTTAATCTGTAACCAACACTGCCAATAGAACTTTCCACAAAGATGGGAATTTTCTAGATCTGTATTGTGATACATGGTAGCTGCTAGCCATATGTGATTAATAAGCAGTTGAAATGTGCCCAGTCTAAGAAATTGAATTTTAAATTTTATTTTTTTAATTAATTTAAATTTAAGCAGTCACGTGTGTTGGAGAGCAGAGAATATCAGTCCAAAATTTTCAGAGGCCAGGGGGCAGAGTCCTGTTTTTTCTTAGAACTTTTCTTGAAGTTTTTTAATAGAAAAGAGGTTGTGGGTAAGTGAACAGGGCTGCCTCTTCCCTGCTGTCAATATTAGCTATGGAAGAAAATTGCTCTCATCTGACAGTATACTTCCCATACACAATAGGTTCAGCAAAGCTAACCAATCAAATGCAAACCCTTTCTCTGACTGTGTAAGTTGGTACATATTTGTCCGAGTGTGTTGGATTTGATCTGTTCTACACCAGGGGTGTCCAATCTTTTGGCTTTCCTGGGCCACACTGGAAGAAGAAGAATTGAGAAGTGTCTTGGGCCACACATAAAATATACTGACATTGATGATAGCTGATGAGCCCAAAAAAAAAAAAAAAAATCGCAAAAAAACCTCATAATGTTTTAAGAAAGTTAATGGATTTGTGTTGGGCCACATTCAAAGCTGTCCCAGATGCATGTGGCCCACAGGCCATGGGTTGGACAGCTTGTTCTATACTTTCTCCAAAATAAAGCCATCTGAAAGACAGGAGAACTTTCTTTGTCTTAATTGAGTGGTACCTCCATGCCACACCCTAGATTTGCATTTCTACTGAAATAACTGTGAAATATACAAAGACAATCCTGCAAGAAAAAGAAACTCACAGACTCCCCTGAAACCTGCATGTAGGTTGGCTTCATAAAAAGCCATTTGGCTATGTAATGACAGCCCTTTGATTCCAAGGAGTTTTCCTTCATCTGGCAGTAGATTCAGGATCTTATGTGGGGCACATCAGTCAGAAAACATCTTCAAGAGTGTCAGAATATTTGTTCAGAAATGAAACCGTCTAGTCTTGTAACAAATGTGGAAAAAAATGTTCATTGATTGTGATTCCTGAATAATCCTACGCTCAAGTAATTTCCTGGAGCCTTTCAAAAATATTAACTGTTTGGCATAATAGAGATAAAAATGATGGGCATTGTAGCAATTCTCCTAGAAGCAACAAGAGAATGAGAAACTTGAAACTCTCCCTACTCCTGCTTACCCCATTTAGTAGACTAGTTATAAGTTTCAAAATACAAAGAGATATTTTTAGAATTAGATCTGTACACACATTGTACTCAAGATGGGTTTTGAGTGAACTCCAATACAGAAAAGTCATCTTACAATCTGGAGCCATATCACGTGGGGAGATGTGTTAAATAATACTTTTCTTTCCAAAATGATTGTATCTTGTATAATGAGTTTCTTACCTTAAATTCATTTTGTTGTTGTTGTTTAAAAAATCATCTTCAGCTACCACTACCAAGTTTTAACTGTGGTTAGGCAAAGATCACATTTCCGTTGTAGATTCCAAATTCCTTTGCATTTTGCTCTAATGGACTCTTCAATTAGTACCTCTTTTATTCTGCCCCAGCATTCATACCACTACAATATTTATCGAAGTTTAATTATGTGCAAAGGCCTAAACTAGCACAGATGGCCCGATGATGTCACTGTGCTTTGCTGTTCTTTATCCTCACAATGACTCTGTACATGGGCCCATGAAACCTCTTAGGGTTATGTAATTTTTTTTTTTTTTAAGATGGAGTCTCACTCTGTTGCCCAGGGTGGAGTGCAATGGTGTGATCTCAGCTCACTGCAACTTCTGTCTCCTGGGTTCAAACAATTCTCCTGCCTCAGCCTCCCAAGTAGCTGGGACTACAGGCAGGAGCCACCATGCCCGGCTAATTTTTGTATTGTTAGTAGAGATGGGATTTCACCACATTGTCCAGGCTGGTCTCAAACTCCTGACCTCAAACTCCTGATCTGCCCACCTCAGCCTCCCAAAATGCTGGGATTACAGGTTAAGCCACCATGTCAGGCCCAGGTTATGTGAATATTTAATTGAGATAATTCACATAATGCATAGATCTTAGAACATAGCAACAAATCAATAAAGAGAAGCAATGGTGTTGTCACCGCTGCCACATTCATCAGCAGTCAAGGTGTGTGCCCCACCAGTCAGTGGCCAAGACAGGGCTCCACATGTCCCGCATCTACTCATACCCAAGAGCGAACTTTCCTCGACTTCCTGCTTCATCCTCTGTGGTCTTTGTTGAAACGAACTTGAACCAACAGTTGAACAATAAACCAGAGTATTTTACTTTGTTTTCTTCTTTCCCTAGATAACTTTTTATTATCTTGAGAGACTAGGGCTCTGTCTTCAATAAATATTTTTCAGACAAGGGGAAGAAGAACACTAGGTGAAACACAAAACCTTAGGAGAAAGGTTACCACATTTATTCTGGATGCCAATCCCATTGAAAGTTAAAGTCAAAGCATCTGTGATGATACCTTTGGCATCTGCAATCAAACACCGAGAAGAACTGTGGTGATGTGAGTTTTAAGTTCAGAAGGGGAATCTACATAGAAAGAAGAAACAATGGGAAGAAGTATTCCAACTCTAAGTCCCCACTAGGTACTGCTTTTAGAATTGTGCATTTTCGAAATATTTAGAGTTTAGTATAGGTATTTAATTATATTTAATTATTCCTTTTCTTTTAATCCATAGAATTTTGAGGTAGAAATTTTAGTGTCTGGAAGGCAGCCTGTGGCCGGGTCCTAGTCCAACTTAAGCACTTATTTGTTTTATTTGTAGTATGTCACTTCACACATCTGTAAATCTGTTTCTAAATCTGAGGATTGCAGATGATGAAATACACTGTTATTTCTGGAAGATTGATTAATGAATCTTTTGTGAAGGCAATTTAAAAATGCAATACAAATGTATGCCATTTTTCAGAGATTGTTTTCCTATAGTATACCATAAAATAATTCACTATTGTTATTTGTAAGGTGACATTTAAAGACAAGGGCACGTTCATTCCATTTGTCACCTTTGCCTTTGGTGCACAAGAGGATACCATTAGTGGAACGACCAGATTGGGTGATTATAACTTCAGATGTGAGTTATTCAACTTTTAAATGAGTGCCCTGCAGGCCAACCTGACTCCTCAGTCCTCTCCACATTACAGAAGTCAGTGGCCCAGAAGACTTGGCTGATTCCACTGTTGCACAAGATGATGATATAAACTCCTTATTGTTCCTGTGAGTCAGGTCCATTGATATCTTGGGTATCTTTGGAGATGATGCCTTTGAATTATTGTGGAGCACCCCCAAGTTTATATTCATTCAGATGCTTGTTAAAATTAGAGGAAAAATTCTATATTTTAAAAAGGAACAAGAATATGTATAAGTTTTATGAAAAACTACAAAACATCAAACAACAAAGGGTAGGGAAAATATTTGCAACACAGATGACAGAAAAAAATGTTGTTTTTCTGTTACACAGAGCTCCTGAAGATTGATGAAAAAGAGACAAATAGGAAGATGGGCAAAGTACTTCACAATTTATAGGAGAGAAAATGCAAATGACCAGTATACACATAACATTTCATTCGTTCTCCCTACTAGTCAGATAAATATAAATTAAAGAAAAAATATGCTATTTTTAACCCACAGACTGACAATAATATAAAAAGGATGAATAGGGCTGGGCACTTTTATACTGGTGAGAATGTAAATTGCTATATCTCCTTTAAAATAAAACTATGTACTAAAATTAAAAATACAAAAATACTTTAACACAGAAATCTCCATTTTGGGAGTTTAATAGCAGCTAAAAAGGGGAGTGAGAATGAAAATGAATGGAGAGTTGATTATTATCTTGGTACATTTTTGCATTCTGTTGCTTGATAGAATAAAAAAGTAATACTCATGTGATTTAAATCCATATGTATGTGTGTGTGTGTGTGTGTGTGTGTGTGGAGGAGGGGTATGTGTATGTGTGTCTGCGTGTGTGTGTGTGTGTGTATGTGTTTATGATCAGAACGAGTATGCCACAATGTGTACGTCCTCAAAATGTTAGGGCAAACCTAGGTTGCTTCAATAGGTATTTATTCAATAGAAGTTCAGAATAAGGTAAGTTATAGTTTTTCCCATTATCTGGTGGACAGATCATATATTGTGTCAGCTCATTTCTAAATGTTGGAGGATGACATAGATATTCACAAACTAAAGAAATTCCAGAAAGGGGAAAACAAGATGAAGAAGGACTAGAAGTCATATCTCCTATGCAAAGGTGTGATTGATTACCCAGTGATCTAAATCAATAGTTTCCTTTCCTTTACTCCTCACCCCTCTGCAGGGAGGTAGGCATCAGGCCTTGCGATCCCATGTCTTATTCATCAAATCTATGGGCAATTTTTCTTATCTGGGTTGTTTATAGCATTTGATAATGTTAATAAAGGCTTCCTTCTTTTTTCATTTATAAACTTTACTTTGTAAATATTACGTGCTAATGTGCTTATAATGAAAAGCATTAGTATTAGGAGATATACCTAATGCTAAATGATGAGTTAATGGGCGCAGCACACCAACATGGCACATGTATATGTATGTAACAAACCTGCACATTATGCACATGTACCCTAAAACTTAAAGTATAATAATAATAAAATAAAATAAAAATAAAAATAAAAAAAGAAATACAAAAAAAAATTCTGCTGTACCAGAGATAATTTTTAAAAGCGATTTCCGATTTCAGTTTTTCTGATGTTCACCTCCGTATTTCTTATTCTTGAGTTAGCAGCTTTTTGCATACTTCAATGACTTGATCCTAGGAAAGCTGAAAATATCACTTATACTATGCTGTGTTCAATTCTTTTCCAAATTTTTTTCTAGTGTGTTTTTTTGGTGAAACAAATACTGCTAATTGTCCCCAAACATCATCACAGCAGAATCTAGATCTATTTTTTTTTTTTTTTTTTTTTTTTTTAGATTTTAGATTTGGGCTTGGCACAGTGGCTCATGCCTATAACACCAGCACCTTGGGAGGACAAGGAGTACTCAAACTCTTGCTTGAGTCCAAGAGCTCAGGACCAGATTGGAAAACATACGGAGATCTGGTCTTTACATAAAATAAAAAAGTCATTAGCTGGGAACAGTGGCACATGCCTGTAGTACCGGCTACTTGAAAGGTTGAGGCAGGAGGATTGCTTGAGTCTGGGAGGTCAAGGCTGCAATGAGCCATAATTGCACCACTGCACTCCAGCCTGTGTGACAGAGTGAGACCCTATCTCAAAAATAAATAAATAAATAAAACACAATTTAGATTTATAGGATAAGTACATTCCCCAGTTTTCCTTGTAACTAGATGTGGCCATGTGACCAAGATTTAGCCAATAACATTAAGAATCAAAGCTGTGTGCCAGCTTTTAAAAAATCACTTTGTGTGGAGTGTGGGTTCTTGTTGTATCCTTTCCTTCTTTCTGCTGGTTGGAATGCAGACATGATTGCTGAAGTTCAAGCAGCTATTTTGGACAATAAAGTAAACTTGTGAGAGATGACTCCCACAGCAGAGAAACAAAACGAAATAAATCTAAGTCCCTGACGACTTTGTAAATTAGACTTGCCAGGCCTGTTCTGGACTTCTTTCTGCCAGGTTTTTACATGAAAGAGAAATAAGTTTTTATTTTGCATAAGCCACTGCTATCTGGGGTCTTTGCTACTTGCAGATAAGTTTAATTTTAACTAGTACATTTGGTTGCCTTTATAACTTTAAATCATCCACTTAAATTTCTATTTTATGATCTTGCAGATTTGAGTACCTCTGACGATAAAGCTTTTGAATGCTTGTGAAAGTGCCCAAGTTTTTATTCATTCAAATGCTTGTCAAAGTATATACTTTGATTTAAAAATAAGCAGAAAACTTTATCGATACATTCTATGAGAAAATGTAAAAAACCAAAATATAATTGACCAGTATTTACAACACAAAATTAAAAAGCAAAAAAGAGACAGGTATCTCTTGGCTTACCACTGAATTTCCACAAAGGGCCACAAAAGTGTCTCTGTATCTCCCTCTCTCTCTCCTTATTCTCTTGCACTTCCCAGGCTCTATCAACTTTAGATGACACTTATACTCCGATTTGTAACAATTAGTCCTCCAGGTTTTATTCACTTTTTTCTAAAAACTAAAAATGAATAAGCAGCATTTATGTCATTATGACTGTGAAATAGGATTCACTGCAAAGCCATGAACTGTGCTGACTTCATTTCTTTTTCTATGGATCTGATGTTAAGATTTGTATGATTTTAAAGCAAATGTTTCTACCATTCAGGGTAAAGGGATTCCTTTTACTTATGGTTAATAAATGTCCTAAAATCATGCTACATTTTAGTTTGCTTCATATTTGGGTCATGGCTTTCTATATTTTTGTTGCTGTTAATGCTTTGTTTTTCTTAGACTATTTAATTGATTCTTTTTTATTTCTTGATGGGAGAAGAGATATGTGCTTTCTTCACTGTGCCACTAAATCACTAATCTTATCTAGCCTCTTAGTCATTCTATTTATTCTTTGGATTCTATTTCATCTTCATCTTGAAGACATTCTTCTTGGAGCCCATTCATTTTCTGTTCTAACTTTGGTTGCCTTCCAAGCTTACAGAGCAATTAACGTCCTGGGATTTAGTTTGCTGAACTCCTGAGTTATCTCATCATTTTTTCCATCATATGTTTTCTTTGCTTTATTTTTCACCTTCATTTGGACGGTATATGAACTCAAGTAATTCACTCAAAAGGCAACTAAAGAATAAACAGTCTTGATCTAATATGTCTGAAAATAACCTTACTTTGTCATTACAATTTGCTGTTAGTATAGTTGGCTTTAGATTGTGACCATGGAAATGATTGTCTGCTAGAACTTTAAAGGTCATTTCCTCTTTGCAGAAAGAATGGCTGGGAAAATTAGACCTTTATGTTCTCTTTTTAGTGATCCCCAGTCCCTGAGCCACATGGAATAAGTCCTGCCCAATTCAGTTTCTCTGCCCACCCCAGGCCCCCAGGTTTTCTACATCCCAAGTTGATCACACCCATTTATTAACAACCTTTCAGATTTCTATGTACCTTCAAAGACCTATGTGAAACCCAGAAATCATTTGGTTTATTTGGATGTACCAGTATATATCTAACATAATCAAATATTCATTGATTTAAGAAGTAAAACTCTTAGTTTCTGGGAAGCATATCATTTCTTGCAACTCCAAGGCCTCCAATGTATACTGTATAGTGTATTATCTTTAGTTTTAGCTCATAGGCCTTATGTGTACTGTAATCTTATACTACGTATGAAACCTTATTTACAGTTGAAAATTTAAGAGGTTGAATAACATACTGGGCCTAGATAACATCTCCATTTTTCTGATTGGCATTCAATGTCTAATAAGCACTTCCATTAGATATTGCGCTATTCTTTTATCTTTGCCTAACAATAATAGAATCTAATCTAATATGTATCTACACATTTGAATTGTGTTTACACTGAAAACACATATAGCATGTACTATTGCATTTTGTAAAAACTCATGGGTGTTCTGATACCAAGAAAATTGGCTAAGGTAGGGGAAGTCCCATTTTATACATTTTTACTTTTGTAGAAAAATATCAATGCAGAATAGTGTTACAAATGTGGGTTTTTGGAATAAAACTGTTGAACTGAATGCCAGTTTTCTGTCTTACTAGCTTTGTGATTGAAGTCTAGTTCCTTACATCTAACATCTCAGTGGCTCAGTTTTCACATCTTTAAAGAGTGCTTAATAATATACCTGCCATTTAGGACTGTTGCAAAGATTATATGAGATAATATCTACAAAGACCTTAGAATCGTGTGTGGAATGTAGAAGAGTCTCAATAAATAGTATTATTATTGTTGGTGTTTTTGGAAGGTTCCAATAAAAAGCAGTCTTCTCTTACTCTCTAGTTCTAAATTTAATGGCAAATAAAGCAAGGTGTTGTCAGAGACCACAACGTCACCATATTGATCACTATAGCCTAAGATCGCAAATGTACTTTCTGAAAGTAAATATCAAAATTAGTGAGACTCATCTATCTTTAGACAAGCCACAATAGACCAGTGAGTTTATCAAGGTCTGGATTGAAGTAACAAAGAAATATGTGCCTTTGAGTTTCCTTGTTCCCAAGATAAAGAGGAAAATGGAAAAACATTAATGTCTCTTTTCAGTTTTCAAACACCAATCTGATAGCTCAACTGCCTTTTCCTGGGACAGAGTGAGCAGAAGAATGGAGATGCCAGGAGTGATAAGGTGACAAAGACCATCATCTCCTTGGCCTAACCTTAAGCTGGCTCCTCTGAGCCTTCCTTGCAGAATCCAGTTTTAGCAGGAATCCTGCTGTGTCTGTTTAGTGAAAATCTTCCACCCTTGTCTAACTACCCTTAATAGCTGATCAGATTTTTTATTTTCCTTTCTGGATATGCTATCATCCAGGCCTGCCTTCAAAATAATCCTGTCAAGCCTGTTTTGACCAAATTCCCTTGACCACTGATATTTTCTCTTAGATTTCCCTTCACTGACCCCCATCCAGATCCTTGGCTGTAAATCTCCATCTGTCCTTTTGATACTGGGAATTGGGCCCAGTCTCTCTCCCCCACTGCAAGACCCGCTTACAGGGGTTCCTATACCTATCACAATAGTTACTACTTGATTAAAGTCTTCCTTAATGTCTTTAACAACTGTCATTAATACTTCTTTCTTTTGGCAAAGGTAATGAACTTCTGCCATATGGAAGGAAACATCTAGAATGGGGAAGAATCATCTCCCCAAACATATAATTAATACAGTGACTTCATTCTCTGGGTCTCAGCTCACACTTGCACTAGATCTATAATGTTCTATATAGGCTTAACAATGTAGATCTACGTTCTGTTCAAAGATAAGAAGAATGATTTTTGAGGGAAATCTGAAAAAAACACTTTGCTCTTCTATGCCACATGCACAAAGATAAATACAAGAAACTTGATTGCAAGGAAGTGATGAAGGGTCTCAAAAACATTTTATAATGTCTCCACATGACTAAACAACTACTGAACAAAGAAAACATTACAATAAATACTTTAAATCAATAAAACATTAACCAAGATGGTTATTTTAAGTTATATTAAAATAAATTGAATAGCAATGGGTCTCATTCAGCATGGCCAAATTGGAAAAACAAATTAATTATTGGTTTAAGGTGCAATAGATAATAATTATTGTTTTGAATGGATTTTAAAACATTTTCTAATTATTTTTAAAAGTTATAGTGCACACATTTGCATTTGTAAGCCAAAATAATTTACAAGTCAAATTTTGGAGTGTCTCCATTGTCTTTCTTCATCAATTTCAGGCAATCACAGAAATTAATTCAAAACTCTTCACCTGTAGTTCAAGGTTACCAACTCAAAAAGTAATATTAATATTGCTTTTATGCTCAGAAACTTGTAAGAAAATAAAGTTGCTTCATGTTATGAAATAAATACACATCACTTCATTTTTTAAAATAGATTCAAATTAGCAATAATTACAAAGTGCTAAAATTAGCATTTTTCTATACATGGATGGTTAAAGGGAAATTTTTTAAGGAAGTATATTTAGAAAAGACTGTTTTATCTACTAGAAGAGTGGGGCATAAGTTCAAGACTGGAAGAACTGTTGTTCCAAAAACTGTAGTGATGACAAAGTAAGGAAACAGTACAGGCTGTTGTCAGATACCTCCTACTGCCTTTGGCAATTCAAGCAATACTTCTCTGCTGCATACATTTCTGTAGTTTATGACCCTTGAATCAAATGAAACCTACCATGTTTTCCTGTGTTGGTTAACTGGCCTAGAAGTTAGTGAAGAGCTACCAGAAAAAGCATGAGGGAAGTCAAAACATCAAAAATGATGTGGCAGTAACCATCCATGTAGGATATTAGGAACCAAGCCCATGTCAATGATAAATCTTGTCTTCTTGGAGGCAAAGATGTTGGGAAAAAATAGAAGGTGGGTTTCATGAGTCAGTTTACATTCTGAGTACAGCTGAATTACATTTTTCGATGAGGTCTCTGAGTTTGGGGCAACCATATGACTGTTGAGGTGACTGCTTCCAATACAGCTTCTCATTTTCCTTTATTCTGGTAATTAAGTCATCATGGAAGGTAACTTAGGGTTCTTGTATCTTTATGTCCTAAAATAGGCTGGCATGTTCATATTGCTGAGTGCAGTTGCAGTATTTTTCTTTTTATTATTATTATAGTTGCAGTATTTTTCTTATGTGATCTTTCAGCAGCATTTGGCAGAGTTGACCATCCCCTTTTTGAGAAACTTCCTTTTCTTGGCAAGCCCCTTTGCAAACTACAGTAGTTTTCTCTCTATGTGTACTCTTCTTAAAGAAACTCATCTACTCCCATTGCTGAAACTACCATCTTTTTGCAGATGACAACCGAGTAAGTATTTCCCATATTTTCTGAACCGTGGACCACAACTCAAATAGCTTATTTGTTTCACAGACTTCACCAGCTTAACATGAACTGGTCTGAACTGATCACTTTTCCCCACAATCTATTCTTTCTCCTTTTTACTCCAATTTAAAGATTGATTCTGGAATTCCTTCTCCATGTTCCTTCTCTTTCCTCTGTGTCGTATTAGAAAATCATGGGCAATATCTTCCTTAGGCCCCAGATATAATAATTATCTGCAATTTTGAATGACTCATTTTAAAAGTAAGGATCCGCATAATTCAACTATTAAAGTATTCATATTTTTAATACAAATTGAAATAATTATTTCTATCATGTAAAAATATATAAAGAATATGGCCATGTACCAGCTTAAGAAATAGTTTAATTGAAGTGCCCCATGGTTTCTCCCTTCATCACGTTCTCCTCTCTCGAATCCCACACCAAATGTGATCAGTAACCTGGATTAGGCATTTATTATTCAACATGAATTTCCATTAACTTTTATGAATATATGTCTGTATCGCTAATAAAATATCTGGTATTATTTTGGACAGTTGATATAAATGGCTGTATACTAAATGTGTTCTTTTGTAACTTGATTTTTTAATGCTCAGTGTTTCCTTTGTGCAATATATTCGTATGTGTGTATACACATTTCTTTGTGTAACATGCAGTTAACCCTTGAAGGATGTGAGGATTAGGAGTACCAACTCCTGTGGGCAGATGAAAATTTGCATATAATATTTAACTCCCCCAAAACTTAATTACTAATAGTGTACTGTTGATCAGAAGCCTTATTGATGATATAAGTGGCCAATTAGCACACACTTTGTATGTTATATGTATTATACACTGTATTTTTACAATAAGTGATAGAAAAGAAAATGTTATTAAGAAAATCATAAGGAAAAGAAAATATATTTACTACTTATTAAGTGGAAATGGGTCATCATAAAGGTCATCATTCTCATTGTCTTCATGTTGAGTAGGCTGAGGAGGAGGAGGAAGAGGGATTGGTCTTGCTGTCTCAGAGGTGGCAGAGCAGAAGAAAATCTGTGTATAAATGGACTTGAAAGTTTACATCTGAGTTGTTCATGGGTGAACTGTGCATGTGTATGTAAGTTAGTGTAGATAATATTAGCTATAGTTGCTTTATTTTCATTAGCTGGTAATAGACCATTAAATGAAAATCGTTCTGTTTCTTTGTTCATCTTTGGATGTAAACATATATAATTTCTGACTTTGGGGTATTAAAATCAATGCTGACCTAAACAACCAGGTACACATCTTTTTGTGCATATGTTTACTACCCTTTCTAGGGTACATGTGCCTATAAGGAAAGGGCAAGATTTTAGAATAACAGATATTTGAATGTATTAGTTATTATAGTTTCTCTTCAACTTATACCCTTATCAGCAAAGTTAAACAGTTTCCTTTGCTGCATATTGTGGTCAGACATGACATTTATAACTATAAATTTTCCTCTGTACATTATTTTCTCTGCATAAATTTTAGTGTATTGTGTTTACATTTTTGTTTATAACAAGGTATTTTCTAATTTCCCTGTGTTTTCTTCCTTGACCCATTGGCTATTAGGAGTGTGTTTTTTAATTTCTACACATTTGTGAATTTCTCAAATTTCCTTCTGTTACTGATTTTCCTAATTTCCCTTAATGGGTTAAAAAATGTGACTTGTAAAATTTCAATCTTTTTAAATTTATTGGGAAAGGTTTTGTGGCCAAACATACAGTCTATCATGGAAAATGTTCCACGTGCCCTAGAGAAAAATTTGTATTATGTTGTTTTGGGGAGGATATTTCTATAGATGTCTTTTCAGTGTCATTGGCTTAGAATGCTGTTCATGTCTTCTACTTCCTTTTTGATGATGGGCAGCCTAGTTTTTCTATCAATTATTGAAAATGTACTATTGAAGTATCCAACTGTTATTGTTGAATTGTCTACTTCTCCCTTCAATTCTGTCCATTTTGGATTCTGTTATTAGGTGTGTATCTAATTATTGTGTCTTCCTGATGGATTGATTCCTTTTTATTATAAAATATCCTTCTTTGTCTCTAGTAACAATTTTTGACTTAAAGTCTATTTTTTATGATATAAGTATAGCTACTCCAGTTCTCTTGTAGTTAATGTTTGGATGTCATTTTCTATCCTTTCAATCTCAATTTGTTTTTGTCTTTAAATTTAAAATATTTCTCTTGTAGATAGCATACAGCTGAATTTTTAAAAAACTATTTATCCAATCTCAGTCTTTTGATTGGAGTTTTTAGTCCATTTAAATTTAATGGAAGTACTGCTAAGGCAGGATTTACATCTATCACGTATTTGTTTTTGATAAGTCATTTGTCTTTTTTTTGTTTATCTATTTCTCCATTACTGCCTTCTTTTGTGTTACATAGATATTGTCTAGCTTAAAATTTGATTTTTCTTGTCAGTTATTTTTGTTTTGTTTTATTTTGTTTTAAGTTATTTTCTTTTTGATTGCCCTGGTGAATAAAATTGACATCTTAAAACAATTTAGTCTGGTTAATATCAACCTAATTTCACTAGTATACAGAAACTGCTCCAAACACCTCCATATCTTACCTCTTTCTTTATGCAATCATTGTCATTTAGATTACATCTTTATAAATTATCTTCCCATCAATTTTATACTCACTGCTTCATACAAGTTTCTCTTAAATGAGATAGGAGAAAAAAAATGAGTTACAAACACAAAGTTACATTTACACTGTTATTTATATTTATCTATATGTTTACTTTTATCAGTGTTCTTTGCTTCATTATGTGGATTTCATACACATCTGTTGTCCTTTTATTTCATCTTGAAGGGCCCCTTTTATAGTGAACAAGTTCTCTGTTGTTTTTTATCTATGATTATTCTAATTTTTTCTTCATTTCTGGAGCATAGTTTTGCTATACATGGAATTTGTTTGTTGTGAGCAGGTCTGTACAAACCTATCCCCAAAAGCCGAGGAAGCTGAAAGGCTGAAGGCTGACAAATCCAGTTTCCCAGAAAAAAAGCATTTAATAGGGACTTACAAACAAAAGCCACATCTTGGGTGGCTGCAAGATGGTGAATCCTGCACCCACCTTCCAGGAAGGAGTCTTTATAGAGCAAGCTTTTAGGGTAAAACATGGGCAGGTAGTCACATCTTCAGACTTTCTTACCAAGACTCGTGACCACTGGGGAGGTTAGGTAAGCATCTTTATGGGGGATTATTTATCATACAGTTGTTGTTCAAGGTCTTACTGCAGAACATGTTGGTATGTGAGGGCCAAACACTGGTCATCATGGTGCTTTTGCTTCAAGATGGCATCAGTCTGGTCATGCAACAAGCTACGTTCCCGTTGAATCCTTAGCTGACAGTCTTTTTCTATTAGCATTTTGAGTATGTCATCTCATTGTCCCTTCCTTCACTCCTTCCACCTCTCCTTCATTTTTAAATTATATGATGACTATCTTGGTTATCCCCTTTCCGGAATGACTACAGGAAAATGATTAGAGAACAACTAGTTTATATAGAAAGTTCGCTCTGGGAAGGTGTTAAAGTAAAGACCAGGAAGGGAACACAGCCAGTAACAATTACATTATCAAGTTAGTTACCATAGAAAGGAATCAGAGAGTAATCCTACTGGGGGGAACCAGGCGAGGCAGTGCAGAAATGGAATCTCAGATTTATCCACTTGAATGGTGAGGGAGGCAGAGCATTTACATACCAAGTCATATTAGACATTGTTTGAGGGAGTATTATTTCTACTCTTTCTGGATTGCCATTAGCAAGAGAAAGTGGATTCCACTCCCCCCAAATGTTCTTATGCAGGTGGGAGTCACAGTGCCTTGCATCACAATGGTTTTGCCTGAGGAGTTATGGACAAGGCTTTGATACTGTCTACCCAAGAGTGACGCCCTCTTGAAGCACAAGCACCATGATGACCAGTGTTTTACCCTCACATACCATTGTCCCAACACCATCAATGAACAATTTATACTTTTTCTCATTGATTTTCTACGCCAATTCTGTCATAGATCAATATCCATTATATAGGTAGGGAATGTTTCTGAGCTTTCTACTCTGCTCTATCGATCTGTTTTCTATCTCAGAACATGTCCTACACTGTGTCCTCTGTCTCTCAATACTTGTAATGCTTGTCTTCTCTCTATTTTTATCTAATTTGTTTGGCAAGCATTGCATGAATTTTGTTGGTTGCTTTAAAGAATAAGCTTTGATATATTGTTTTCTATGTTAATTTTTGTTTTCAATTTTATTTATTTCTACTGGTGAATTTATTATTTACATTCTCCCACTTTTTAAAATTTACTTCCTTTTTTCCTCTCCTTAATTTAAGGTGGACACTTTGTCCATTTATCTCTTACTTCTCTCCCAATAAAAGCATCTAACACTGCACATTTCCCTCTAAGCATTGATTTAATTGCATCCCATAATTTTTGATATGTTGTGATCTCATCATTCAGTTCAAATTATTTTTTAATTCTCCTTGTGATTTCTTCTTTGACCTATATAGATGATTTTGATTTTTAATTCTCAAATTTTTGGGATTTTCTAGATTTTTTTTTGTTATTGATTGTAGTTTAATGATGTGGTTCTAGATCATACTTTGACATTTTCATTCCTGTTTTCTTTATTCTTTTTCTAAAATTCTGCTATTTGGACATTGGGCTTTCTAAACTGATCTTCTAATTGTCTGATTTCTTCTTCTTCCTTTTTTTTTTGGCTTTTTATCTCTATTCTACTTTCTGAGAGACTTCCTTTACTACATCTTCTGCACTGTATTAAAATTTTTACTATCATGGTATCCATTCCTTTTTAATTTTACTTTTAACAATTTGATTTTGTGTCTTATAAGTGAAAATTCAGTTAATATTTATCTTGTGTTACTTATATAATTAAATTTCTATCTTCTATGCTGTATTTTATTTTCTATACATTCTGCTCTTTCTCTCATCCTTCCTGATGTTTTCTTCGTAATTGATTGAAGGTTTTTAAAATTTGTATTTCTCCACTAGTTTTGAAGTTATAACCTCTATGCTTATTCCACTAGTGGTTACTATTGAAATGGTAGTATGCATACCTATCTTACAAAATATACAGTTAATAAATCTCTCTGTCAGCCTCCAAAATTACAAAGACTTCAGCAGACTATTTTATCTTCGGTCGCTATCTCTCCTCTACGCATCATGATACTTTCTATGCTTATGAATTCTTAGAAGAGACTTTTTCTTCTTTTAAGACATAAGTCAAAAATTGGAAAGTTCCTTAGTGGTTGATCTTTCCTGGTGGGTAGATATTTTTAGTGCCTCATTTCTGTTAGGTTTTAGTCATTCAGGGTACTGATTTGTGATAGGAGATCTCAGCTCCAGCTCCCCACATTTTACTAACCCAATAAAATTTCTCATTTTCCCCTTGAGTAATCCAATAAATTTTCTTATTTTCCCTTTGGGATTGTCGCATCTCCTGGGTCTAGTTTAATCAGGTCAGCCACTGCTACTTCGGTAGCATTGAGTTCAGCAAACAATAACAACAACAAACGTAGCAATCTGATTTCTACCTTTTTAAAACAATTTTGGTATCTTGGAATTTTTCTTATTTTTTTCCCACAAACTCATCTATATATTAAAAAGATGCTTCTAAATTTTTATCTTTCATTCTTAGTGTTTGAATTGACAGCATGTTTTTCGGTAAGTTTTTTTCTATATTGCCAGAAGCAAAGTCTTGAATTAGCATTTTATTATTTTAATTTCTTTTTTGATTTCTTTTATCTTTCTTCATTATTTCATCCTAATATATTAAATGTAGTTTTCTGATGCTGTCTGCCTTGGTGATAGATCCTCTAATGGTTATGCAAAATTAATGGTGAGCAGCAGAAATAATGCATAAACTGCTTTACAAGTGCTGAGATACTATATAAAACTTTTATCACATTTACGAAGAGTTTCCTATGTGGCAGATATTTTGCTAGGTTCTTTGCATGCATTAACTTTACACTTCATATAACATTCATTCATCACCAAGTGCTGCAAGGCAGTAAGATAGAGGTTAGTTTTCCCAGCATCACTTAGCCATGTAGGGGGTCGAGCTGGGATTTGACCTCAAATTCACCTGACTCCAAAATACGTCCTTTTCCCACTGTACCTCAGAGTCTCCAAAAAGATCTGCAGAGTGCTTTTGAACATTTGAAGAGAATACTCAATGAACACAGAAGCAGTTTCCTAATGCTGAAACCACTGAAGAGCATTGCTGTCTGAGTGCTAAGAAAAAAAATTAATCAAAGTGGACATAGTTTTCTAGATAGTAACAATTATATAATAATTCCCTGTATTTGCCCAGAATTATTTCATTTAACACACCTATTTAACCACCTGCTCATAATATGTAGGGGGCATTTTGGATATTTCAGTCCTGTGTTTTAATTTATATAGTAGATATCCAGCCCACACTTGAGTAAATCATTGCAAAAAGGAGACAAAGTTTAAAATATAGGTGCCGGAAGTTACCAGTGGTAAATTTTCCACGGAGAAATGGATTCTTCTGGTCATGTGTCAGGAAGTCTGAGGTGATTCTTAGACTGTTTCTAAAGTAAATCATTCTCTGTCAAAAACATCAGAATGAATAAATTCTGAAGATCTATTACACAGCATGTGACTATAGTTAATAATTATGTATCATGTACTTGAAAATAGTACTAAGAGAGTAGATCTCAAACATTCTCACCACACGCATACGCAGAAAGATAACTACGTGAATAAATTGATATGTCAATTAGCTTGATTATGGTAATCATTTCACAATGTATACGTGTATCAAAACATCACATTGTACCATAAATATGTAAAATTTTCATTTTTCAATTATACCTCAATAAAGTTGAATAAATATATATGTATATATATGTTTAAAAATAATGATTAAGAAGATCAGGTTCAGTAAATACTTGATTGGAATCATTTGATTAAATTGACAAAACTAATTCAAACTTCACTGCAACAGCTCTTCTAGGAATAGACTGCTTTCAAAGGAAGAATGGAGCTTCCTCTTTTGTTCAAGATTAACATTTAGGATACAAAATATATGTTTTGCCATGAAGAGTTCACTGTTCCACAGTAAAAGATAATTCTGGCATGTTTTTTGGTCCTTTCCATACTCCCACCTCTAATATCCCCTTGACATATGCCTTCTCTCTTGTGTTCGTATTGTTGCTATAATAAAAGGATAAATCATGTGGATTTTCCAAGTATTGGAAAACATACTGAGTAAATTATTAGAGAACTTTAGAGCTTAATGAAATACTTTTCTTTAAATACTGGGAATCTTTGCTTAACTAGCTCTAATGGAAAGATGAAGGCCTGTTTTATGCTACTGTCAAAGATTGCATCTGCTGGGGATTTGACAGTATACTACTTGCCAATCTAACTTGCTTTTATTTAAAAACAATAACAAAAAGCCCAAACAGATTGCTTACCAACCATCTTTAACTTACAGATGAGCATCATATTCAAATAACTGTCAGGTGGAGGATCAGGAGGAGGAAGCGCTGGGCTTGGTCTTCTCCCAGAGTTTGCTGCACATTGGCCATGGGTACAAATGTGCAGATGGTGGGAAGGCCCATCATCTTTCTAATCTAATGGCCTTGATCACAAACTACATAATGTCCAGCTGTTACTTTTGTTTATATTTGTCTTGGGTTAGAGAAATATGGAAACAACAGGCAGGGGGGAAAAAGAGTCTTTTGGTTATCTTAATGGAGAGAAGGGTAGATTAGCACTCAAGAAACCTCAATTTAAGGCCTTATAAGAACTGATGAGAAATGTATCCTTGGAACATACATGAACCTCATTGATCTGATCTATAGCATGTGGCCAATAGTACCTGTCAGATTTTTCTGAGTATTATATAATATACCCAGGGGTTGGAAAAAAAATTATATAATATACTCAGGGGTTGGACCAGAAATGGCAAGTGCCATGGGTTGAATGTTTGTATCCCTACAAAATTCATGTTAAAACTTAATCCCCGGCTGGGTGCAGTGGCTCATGCCTGTAATCCCAGCACTTTGGGAGGCTTAGGAGGGCGGATCACCTGAGGTCGGGAGTTCGAGGCCAGCCTGACCAACATGGAGAAACCCCATCTCTACTAAAAATACAAAATTAGCCACACGTGGTAGCGCATACTTGTAATCCCAGCTATTTGGGAGGCTGGGGCAGGAGAATTGCTTGAACCCAGGAGGCAGAGGTTGTGGTGAGCTAAGATTGCACCATTGCACTCCAGCCTGGGCAACAATAGTGAAACTCCATCTGAGAAAAAAAAACAAAAAACAGAAAACAAAAAACAAAAAACAAAAAAAAACTTAATACCCAGTGCAATAGTATTACAAGGCGGGGCCTTTTGGAGGCAGTTAGGTGATGAGGGCTCTTCCCTCATGAACGGAATTAGCGCCCTTATAAAAGGGCTGGAGGGAGTATAGCCATTTTGTCTTTCACCACGTGAGGATGCACCAGCATGGCACCATCTTTGCAGCAGAAAGCGAACCCTCACCAGACGTCAAATCTGCCAGCTCCTTGATCTTGGACTTCCCACCTTTTAGAACTGTGAGCAATTAATTTTTATTGATTATAAATTACCCAGTCTGTGATACTTTGTTACAGCAGCCTGCACAGACTAAGACAATTAAGAGACAATTTAGGGAAAAGCTGTAAGCAAAAAGATTAAGTCTACTCAGTTATTTTGTAATAAAATTTATATTTTAGAGAATGTAAACATTTAATTTCCATTCTAAATAATACAAAGGGCTTGTTTTTAATGTTAATGTATCTTAGAATAGTTATCTACTTGCACTTTACCAATGCTACCGTCAATACCCATAGCAATTGTTTCAGAATATCATCTTACATAGAAGGTCATTATGTACAAACATCTCTTAGAAACAAAACACACATCATAGGAGTGCTCAGCCAGGTCCTCAGAGAGGACTCACCTGCACTTTCAATAACAAGGAGCTCATTTGAACACCAGTTCTAATTCACTGGCAACTCCTTCTTGGATTGGGCCAAAGATAGCATTCTTGTAATTTTCAAGCACTATCTTTCCCTGAATATGACATGGAGTATATTTAAACATGCTTTGCACATCCATCTCTGTGTCCTCTTTGTACCTACTATTTGTCTTTTTTTTTTTTTTTGAGACAGAATTTCACTATTATTGCCCAGGCTGGAATGCAATGATGTGGTCTCAGCTCACTGCAACCTCTGCCTCCCGAGTTCAAGGGATTCTCCTGCCTCAGCCTCCCAAGTAGCTGGGATTACAGGTGCCTGCCACTATGCTTGGCTAATTTTTGTATTTTTAGTAAAGATGGGGTTTCACCATGTTGGCCAGGGTGGTCTCAAACTGCTGACCTCAAGTGATCTTGCCACTTCAGCCCCCTAAAATGCTGGAATTATAGATGTGAGCCACTGCACCCAGCCTACATTTTTTCTTTTTTTTAGACGGAGTCTAGCTCTGTTGCCAGGCTGGAGTGCAGTGGCACGATCTCGGCTCACTGCAACCTTCTACTCCCTGGTTCAAGAGATTCTCCTGCCTCAGCCTCCCAAGTAGCTGGGATTACAGGCACATGCCACCAGGCCCAGCTAATTTTTTTTTTTTCTTTTTTAGTAGAGATGGGATTTCACCATGTTGGCCAGGACGGTCTCGATCTTCTGACCTTGTGATACGCCCACCTTGGCCTCCCAAAATGCTGGCATTAAAGGCATGAGCCACTGTGCCTGGCCTCCCTGTAATTCTTAAGACATTCTTTTTATGCAAGCTTTCAAGGTAATATATTGCATGAGACATACTTACACTAAAATTTCTGTTGTTGTTTATCTAAAATTCAAATTCAATTTAGTGCTTTTATTTTTATTTTCTAAATTTGGTAAATTTGTAGCCTTTAGAATATTAATCATTCTGCTAGTCTCTTGTTTGTTTTTTTTTTCTCATATAAAACTCAGACATATATGGTCAAGTCCAATTTTATTATTTATAAGCTATGTGATCTTTGACAAGTTACATTATTTCTCTGAACCTCAATTTTCTCATCTATAAGACTGGCAAAACATCTCTAATGACAAAGACATCATCTGCTCACTAAAGTGTATGCATACCCTTCTTCCTGGGTATGCCACTTGATATGGTTTGGCTCTGTGTCTCCACCCTAATCTCATCTCATAGCTCACATAATTCCCACATGCTGTGGAAAGGACCCAGGGGGAGATGATTGAATTATGGGGGAGGGGTCTTTCCTGTGCTGTTCTCATGATAGTGAATGGGCTCACAAGATCTGATGGTTTTAAAAACGGGAGTTGCCCCTACTCATGCTCTCTCTTTGCCTGCTGCCATCCACGAAAGATGTGACTTGCTCCTCCTTGCCTTCCGCCATGATTGTGAGGCCTCTCCAGCCATGTGGAACTGTAAGTCCAGTTAAACCTCTTTCTTTTGTAAATTGCCCAGACTCAGTTATGTCTTTATCAGTAGCATGAAAATGGACTGATACACCACTAGACTCAATATAACAGCCCCTTTTGCAATTAGGAGCAGGCTTGTGGTTGACTTTTACAGTAGAGTGGGGGCAGTAGTGATATACGCCATTCAGGGCAAGGCTTTCCAGAAGCAATTGTTTCTTCTCCACACTCCATGTTCTTCTTTTGATCAGCTGATTGCCAGGAGTGCTGAGTCCTCAGGGATTAGTGGGGTCTTAGTATGAAAGAAACCCAGGTCTCTGAGTCACCATGTAAAGAAACAAAACAAAACAAAACAAAACACTTAAATATCTTTTATGTGAAAAAGAAATAAATTTTTGTTATATTATGGCACCTAACTTTGTGAGTTCATTTGTCACAGCTGCTACTAATACCATAACTAATACAAAAATTGCTACTAGAAATAAAAATACTGACTTAATAAATACCTAAAATAGGTGGTATTGACTTAGCAGTTAGGCAGGACCAATAATAAAAGATATTGTAGCCTAGAATATTATTCTATTGATGTGATCAAGCTATTGCCTAGAAACAGATGACATTCCTACTGAGCCCAAATCTCCAGGGAAAACGGTGAGAACTATTGTGTTAGTGAGTTGTGGCCTTTACTTTGCAGTAAAGTATTACAAGAAAGAGATAAGCTCAAGAAAGGACAGACTGGTTTGAAAGAAAAAGCATAAGAAAATAGAAAGAGTTCAGAAATTTGAGATTTTGCCAAGTTAGAAAGCAGATGGCATCTAGATCCTAAATGGGAAGAGATAATTCTAGGAAAGGATGTCAACAATAAAAGGACCTATTATGTCTATTTGGCTAAACAAAGAGAATCAGCCCTATGACAAAGATCTGATTAAGGGTAAAACCTTTCCACTCAAGCCTAATGTTTCAGATGGCTCCAGGATATCAAACATTATGTCAACAGATACAGGCATGGGGCTTAGAAAGCAGAGAGAGAAGGCAAACTTTGTTATTATGTATGGAAATGAACTTTAAGTCTTGTACATAGGACTGACCAGTAGAAAATAGATCAGAAACTTTTAAAGGAACTGTATTAATTTGATAGAACTGCTGTAACAAACTACTACAAACTGGGATGCTTAAGCAACAGAAATTTATTGTCTCATATTCCTGGAGACTAATAGTGCAAAGTCAAGGTGTCGGCAGAGTTGGCTCCTTCTGAGGGCTGCGAAGATGCATCTGAGGCAGGCCTCCCCTCTTTGTCTGCAGTTGGCCATCTTGATCTTCACAAGGTATTTTCCCTGGATACAAGTTTGTCTGCAATTTACCCCTTTGTAAATTTAATTAATTAATTAATTAATTTTAGAGTCAAGCTTCTCTGTTGCCTGGGCTAAAGTAGTACAGTTACCACTTGTACTACCACTGATCATGGCTCACTGCAGCCTCAAACTTCTAGGCTGAAGTGATCTTCCCACCTCAGCCTTCAGAGTAGCTGGGACTACAGGCGTGCACCACCATACATAGCTCCCAAATTTCCTCTTTTTATAAGGACACCAGTCATATTGGATTGCAGCTCACCCTAATGACCTCAGTTTATCTTTTTAAAGACCCTGTCTCCAAATAAGGTAGTATTCCAAGGTACCGGTGGTTAGAACTTCTACATAATCAATTTTGAGTGACACAATTTAACCCATAACAAGAACTTTTCGAGGAAATTATATTGCTAAAGAAACAATTTTCCTGGAATTTTTTAAAATGCCAGTTATTATAAAACAACTCTTCAATCCTAACATTCACAAAATCAGAATTGTACTGCAAAAGCTCTTCCGCCTCCAACACCCATGTGACCATGGAAGATAATGAACGAGGATCCACATCCCACAAGCCAGAACCAGGTCATGAATGAAACAGACAAAGCAGTTCCTCCCAGAAGGCATATCCAGGGTCTAATTCCAAATAACTTCCTCCATGTCCAGATCAAGAATCACTTCTCCAGCAGGAATGCGTCATGACGAAGGAATGCCTTGTGTTTCTTGTTCGTCCCGTTCTTGGTGGGAATTTCATCATTCTTCTACTGGATCTGCTACACTCTTTTCTATTATATGTATGTTTGGGGAAGAGATGCCCAAACTCATGATCTGGAGTTCATAGACCTCCAGATCACGAGCTACTTCTTTCTCTCTCTATGTGTTTATATATATACACATACATATATGTATATAAAAATATATATTATTTATTAATATAAATATATATTAATTATAATTCTATTTAATAATATAATAATATTAATTAATTATAATTATATATATATGTACTTTTGGGAGTCAGGGTCTTACTATATTGCCCAGGCTGGTATTGAACTCCTAGGCTTAAGTGATCCACCCACCTCAGCCTCTCGAAGTACTGGGATTACAGGTATGAGCCACCACGCCCAGCCCTTGAGTCACCTCTAGACTCAAAGGAGAGGTCACTCTATCCCCTAGAGATCATGGACTTCAAGCTGCTGAGTAACTCAATGGTGAGAGTATCTCTGGGTAGGAGGAAGGATGATCTGCTTATCAGAAAAATGAATGGAAACAGAATTTGTTCAGTGTTCACAATTTTAGGTGCTTTCCCTTACATTCTCCTGTTTCCAAAAGTTAAACCACTACATGAAAGTTTTACTGATGAAATGTAAGTGGAAGTTATGTGTACCATTTTGGGGTCACAGCTTTTAAGAAATGGGGATATCTTTTATGCTCCCATATTCCCTTCCACAAGCAATATCCTGAAAATGACTTGACTTGACCCTTACAAAGCTTTAAAATGAAGAGACTGGATCCTTTGATTAGTATATAAAGAAAAGGTGTCCCCAACCAAAGTAAGAGTATTTGACTGCAATTTGAAAGAGAAATATATTTCTCTTTTGCTAAGTTTCTAAAATTTGGGTGTTTATTTGTTGTAGTAGCTAGTGTTTCCCTAGATAATACTTCCATCGAATTTTAAGGCCTCTTTGAGACTTAATATTTTAAGATTCTACAGTGAGTTTCCAGGGTTGTGACACACCTGAAAACAAAAATAGCAGGCCTGCAATTTGTTGTTCCAGAATTTTCTAGTTTTGCAGAGTATTTACTCTTAAAAATGAAAAGTAACAGTGATACACAACTCTCTAATAGCCGGTTGCTGCTGCTGTTATTTTTCCTGGCATTAAAAATTCAACATAGACCAAGGAAACACAGAATTTTGGAATTTCAGATGAGGAAGGACCTACAAGTTTGCAGACATTTTCATTTTACAGATGAGGACTGTAGCTTCAGAGAGGTTAAATAAGTTTGCCTACGTTTAAACTATTAATAGTGACAAAGATTGGACTTTAATCCAGCTTATGCTCCAAGGATTCTGTGCTTGCTAACTGTACAACACTGTGTATATGAGGTTTCAAATATTATTATTTACATTGCTAACCTTTCTTTGTCAGTCTGGTCTTGCAACCAAGCAAAATCTCACTCAAATCCTACTCAGCCACCTGACAGCTGTGTGGCCTTGAGGAATCATTCAACGTCTCTGAGCCTTATGAACCTCATCTGTTATGTGGCCATAATAATAGTAGCTAATACATACAGTTGTTCTGGGGATTAAAATGTGATAATGTTCACAAAATGCAACAGCACATTGTGTTCTAGGCAGAAAGTACTTAGTGATAATTATTGTCATAATAATGAAGATGGATTTAGAAAAAATAATATTTTAGTTCAATGTCACCTGATCTTTGAGGAAGAATGGAGAAAAGACTCAGAAAATTATCTCACATATTTAGTTTATAGTAGAAACTTGGTACTGTTATCATGAAGGGGCAGTCTGTGTCTATTTCACTTTAATTTCAACAAAGGGATTAACCTCACCAACTTTCCATAAATACAGATAAAAATACGCACCCTAAAATAGAAGTAGGAGAATTTGTCCCTGATATCTTTAAAACAGGAAGGTTATCAAAGTGGTGTGACTATGAAATGCCATGAACTAGAAATGGGAGGCCTCCCAATTTAGTCTCACAACAATTTTAAGTTAGCAAAGCTCAAAAGAATTTACATAACAAAGACATCAACACAAATAGAATGCAAATTGTCTTTTCAGGCTTGTGTGAGAGATAAGGTTACAAAATCAAAAGAACTGTATATGATATTTCAGAGTTCACAAAAAGCATTTTTCACATTCACAATCTTATCTGGACCTCCCATAACTCCCTAAAATTGGGATTGATTCTAACCCCTGTTTATCCATGAAGTCTTTGGGACTCACAGGTTTGAAGTAACTAGTCTAGTATTATCTACCTGGTAAGTCGATGAAACTCAGAATTGATTCCAAGAATCCTATGTATTTTGCATGAATAACTCATTGTCTCTCTGGATATAAGACCTATTTCAACAGATAAGAAAACTTTGAAGAAATACAGGTTTGAGCTGCTGTTGTAGCACTTGATAGAAAGCGAACAGTTTTTAAAGCAAGTGATCTACAACATAAAACTGCAGCAAACCCCGTGGACAAAGGGAAGCCAGTAAGAAAAAGATTTGCTTGCTAGGAAAAGAATTCTAATCAAAAGCATATGATTGCTTCTTAGATAGTTATGGGCTAAACACATCACCTAAAACCATATTGACTAGGGTAATAATCAGTGCTTTTTTAGCGTAACTAGATTCTAGAACACCACCTATCCTCAACATTTCCTTTCATTAATATTACATATGGTTGTTAGAACTAAATATTTGAAAGACACTTTCTCCTACCTACCTCTCTACTCTTTCAAGTGTGCCTTTCTTTCTTCTCACCAATCTATATGTTGGACTCCTAAGATACTTCTCTTAACTCCACCAGCACACGCTCACATAAGCACACTTTTGTGCTCGTGCTTACTCTGCATCTAATATCTTTTGTTACCTGATTTATTTGATTGGCCACGGCTTGATTTGAATGTAACCTATTGTCCCAGATTCCACTAACTTAGATATTTCTCCTCTCAGCTCAGCTCCTGTGACACTTTTTTTTCCTACAATCAATTTATAGAATTTTCTGTTCATTCATCTCTCTTTTGTTGTCTTCGAGACCAAGTAATTGTCCATTTTTCAGATGCAAAAATACTTATTTAGAATGAAAAAAATCACAAGTTATACATTTAAAAAGCTGAAATATGCTACAAAAACACACGATACAGAAAGATAATACTGTATTTTTACTTATGTTTATTTATCTTTTGAGGTGTACTCAACTACAATCTCCTCTTTCTCTGACCACCCCGTGTGAAGGAACCAGCCCCTTTTTCATTAGTTGATATGCACTTACCCTGTTTTCTTTTATTTCATAGCACTTATCCCTGGAGCTGCCATCTCTGTTCCTATTTGTTTGCTTATTGTCTTTCTTCCCCACTAGAATGTAAACTTGATGAGCGCACAGACATTTTTGTCTAATTGGCCATTTTCTGCCAACATCCAGAACATGATAAGTGCTCAGTGAATGTTTGTTTAGTAAATATTGAAAATTTTCACATAAAATTCTATATTTTACAAAAAGTATGAAAAATATGATAAAGCTGTTAAAAAGTAGTAATATGTATAAGAAAAATATCAGAATTAAATCAAACTATTATAAGTTACTATCTCTGCATATAAAGTTAAGGAATATTATTTTCTTCATCCTGCTTTTCTAGGTTTTTTTTTTCTTTTATGGTAACTGCACTTTTATCTCTGTATGTCAGGTCTTGTATGATACAATACGTGGGCTTTATGTGCTGGTGTTCTTCGAGGCTGTATTGTTAGACTTCACTTCCCTTTTCTTGAAATTATTTTCTTGTGTGTTCTTATTTATTCCTTCAAACATCACCTACATGATATTGATCCCCAAATCTTTATTTCTAATCCCTAACTTTTCTTGAGCTCCAGACCTTGGATAACTCCATTACGGCATACAAAAAGTACTTTTAATACAATTTGGCTAAGTGCTCACTCATTTTCTTAAATAGCTGTGAGCCTGGCACTGTGATAGATGCTTTGTATAACCTACTCATCACCACACTATAAAACAAATGAGAAAATCAAAGCTAAAGAAGGTTAAGGGACTCACAAAATTACTAAAGAATCTCATTTCAGGCAGCTGGAGAGCTTTAGTTAGTCCAGAGCCCTTTCAGGCTTGATAGGCAGCAGAGCCCAAGAAGACAGGTCAGAGGCGCTGTCAGCTCAGCCCTGGACAAACAGCCTTTTATGAAAAGGTCACGTTGGCACAAAATCCTTCACTAGCGATATCAGCACAGGGATCAATATTCAGTTGGTGGATATTACTTTCCATTCTGTCCGTGCTTTGCAGGCTCACAGATCTATGCCTTGGCGAAGCTGTTGGCTGTTTGGAATGTTCCTCCTTCTTGACTCCATCAATTACAGCCTTCCTTTATCCTTTAAGTCCATTCTAAAGGACATCATCTACATTAGCCCTACTCCAATTCTTATGGTAAAAATAAATACTCCCTCTACTTCCTCACACAGTATTCTTCTTCCACTTCCATTGTAGTTCTATTCCAATTTTCCTGCCGTTGAAATTAGCTGTTGAATGGCTGCCAATAGAACTGCCTGGCAAGCTCCTTGCAGAGTTTCTGTCCCATTCATTTCAGGATCCTACACATGCCAGCATAAATAATTGCTTAGATAAATCTTCCAAAGCTCGTATATTTAAATAGTTGCCCAATAAATGCTGTGACAGTTATTCCTTTGGGTTATTATAATATTTATTAACTAAATAGAGTAACTTGTATATTGAAACAAACAAAATAATTTAACGAGACTCTCAATAGCAATAGAGTTAAAATTCATCGAGCACCTAGCCCATGTTAGGCTAATTCATATTACCTTTCACCTTCAAAACAATTCTGAGAACAGTGGGAGAAGAAACTATAGCAAATGATAGAGATAGCTGAACCCATTTAACTGTAGAATTAAGACAACAATAAAGTTGAGAATTATGATTACTAAACACAATTATTCCATAAATAGTGTAGGAACAACTGAATAACCAGTGCAAACAGTAATACAGATAGCTCTCTCACAAGTTACAATGAAATAAGTTATAGATGAACCTGAATTCAAGACTTAGACATAAAAAGTGAAACTGTATACTAGAAGAACATTAGAGAATTAAAAATAAATACTAGAATGAGAAGACCTTTACAAGTTTAAATTCACAAGTCATAAATTTTACTATACAAACAAACAAAAAAACTAGGACAAATATCTGCATAGACAATATAGACAGTGTTAATATTATATATAAAGAGCTTCTACATATTGAGTAGAAAAGACTAACAATGGAATAGATTAATGGGAAAATAATGTTATGGAATAATTCATAGAAAAATACATATGAATGGGCCGGGTGCAATGGCCACACCAGTAATCCCAGCATTTTGGGAGGTCAAGGTGAGAGAATGCCTTGAGGCCAGGAGTTCAAGACCAGCCTGGCCAGCATGGCAAAACCCCATCTTTACCAAAAAACATAAAAATTAGCTGGGTGTGGTGGCATGCATCTGTAGTCCCAGCTACTCAGGAGGCTGAGGTGGGAGGATCACTTGAGCATGGGAAACGGAGGTTACAGTGAGCCAAGATTGCCCCACTGCACTCCAGCCTGGGTGACAGAGACTTTGTCTCAAAAATAAAAGAAAGGAAGAAAAATATATATGAATGTTTCTTAAGCACATAGAAATATATTCAAGAAACATATTCAACTTAACTCACGGGAAGAGAAACAAAAATAGAAATTACAACTCAACATTTCCTACCTCTCAGAATGGCAAAGGTCAAAATATTTGATAACCTATTATGACAGTGAGTATGTACAACAACTTGTACTCTTATTAATTGTGGGTAGGAGTTTAAATAGTACAATTCTATTAAGAATAATTTGGCAACTTATATCAAAAGTGGATATACCTTTTGATTCAGTAATTCCACTTCTGAAATGTTATCTTACTAGTAGATTTGCAATTGATCACATATACGTTCAAGGCTATTAATTAAACATTTTTGTTTTGGAATCATAGAAGATTGAAAATAAATGCCCATCAATAGGGAGCCAGTTAATAATTATGATAATCTATATTATATAATAATATGCAACCATCAAAATGAATGAAGCAGCTTTATGCAACAAATGTGGAAAGATCTCAAGATGAAATTAAAACAAATTGTTAAGTGAAAGTAGCAGGGAGAGAGCTAATATGCATAATATATTTCCATTTGTGCAAAAGTGAAAGAACATGTACCTACATGCTTATAAAAACAAAGACAATTCCAAAAGAAAATTATGCTGAAAAGGTCCAGTTAACAGATAAGGAAATAAATAATCAGAAATGTTATGAATTGCCTTCAAAGACAATCAATTAGCAAAGTCATAGATTTAACCCAAGTTACCTGACACAAATCATTTTGCTTTTCTCCCTAGCTAAGATGCCAGGTTCTCCAGTGAGCAATGGGAATTCAGAGACAAGAGATGTGGCTCTTACATTGGAAGAACTCATAGCTGGAGGAGCGGAGACATATAACTGCAATTACACAAAAGCATAGTGGCAGTCATAAGCTCAGGGCTCTGTGGAATCACCAGGGAGTTGGAGTGCTTTGAAGGGATGTAGAGATTAATGCTTGAGTTGAGTTTTGGAAGGAGATTTATGAGTTTATCATCTCACAAAGAGAAGAAAAGACTAAGGTCTAAGAAAAGAATAAGCATGACCCTTCAAAGTCTCAGAATGAATGAATAAATGAATGAGGGAATGAATGAATTCATCCAAAATATATTTATTAACCATATATTGACTCTTGGGCATGAAATGATAACCAAGTCAGACAAGGTACGCAGCTTCATTGCTATATCCTGGGGAAGGAAGACAGGCTGAAGATGTAAATGGATAAGATAATCTCAGAATAGAAAATGCTCTGTAGCTTTATGAGGAAAACAAAAAGCATTATGTGACAATAAATGAATGAAGGTGGTGAAAGGGGTGCTTTATAGACTAGCCAGGGGGATCTTTTGCAGAAGATGGCATTTGGACAGAGATTTGAATCATGAGAAAGAGGTTGTCAAGAAAACAGCAAATAGGAGAGGTTTCCAGACAATAAAGCAGGAAGGGCAAAGGCTGTATCAAGCCTACTTTGCTCAAGGATCAGAGAGAAGACAAGTTTGTCCTCAGGAGAGTGAGCAATAGGAAAACTAATCACAGATGACATCGGAAAGGTAGGCAAATACCAGATCATGTAAAACAATGATAAAGAGTTTGAATTTTGTTCTAGGCACAGTGAGAAGCTATTGGAAGCTTTGAGAAAGGAAAAGGCATGATGTTATTTGTGCTTTTAGATCACCAATTCTGCCAGGTATGTGCAGATAAACTTTGGGAGGCTGAGGCAGGTGGATCACCTGAGGTCAGGAGTTTGAGACCAGCCTGGCCAACATGATGGAAACCCTATCTCTACTAAAATTACAAAAATTACCTGGGCATGGTGGCACGCACCTATAATCCCCGCTATTCAGGAGGCTGAGGCAGGAGAATCGCTTGAACCCAGGAAGCAGAGGTTGCAGTGAGCCAAGATCATGCCTCTGCCCTCCAGCCTGGGCAACAAGAGCAAAACTCTGTCTAAAAAAAAAAAAAAAAAAAAAAAACAGGCTGGAGGC
Source organism: Symphalangus syndactylus (assembly GCF_028878055.3). Taxonomy (NCBI): domain Eukaryota; kingdom Metazoa; phylum Chordata; class Mammalia; order Primates; family Hylobatidae; genus Symphalangus; species Symphalangus syndactylus. The sequence continues at coordinate 100,061,874 of NC_072440.2, read as the reverse complement.
AGGGAGCCCACTGAGGAGGCTGTTACAGTAACCCAGCTAAGAGATGATGGAAGGTTATTCTGGGTGGGATGGAGAGAGGAGGAAAATTCAGCTATTTTTCAGAATTAGAATCTACAGACCGTGGCTGGGATATGAGGGAAAACAGAAGAGAAGGATCCTGAATAATTCAGGTTCTTAGTCTCAGCAACTGGTGAGTTAGCATCACCTGCGATGGGAAGATGAGGTTGAAGTAAGTTTTGGTCTAAGACAGAGGGAGAGATCATTGTGACAACTTGTAGTCAGTCCCATGATATTCATTTGATTGGAATGTGGAATGAATAAAAGAATAGGGAAAAATAAGAATATAGGAGTGAGAAAATAGCTGGGCACAAAAATAATGAGGATGTTGGATGCCAGAAAAAGAGTTTGGGCTTTATCTTGTAATAAAAATATTAAAAATATTTTTCTTGGGTATTTAATATTCCCAAGAATCCAAAAGCAGCATTACTATTTTTATTCTTACATTACAGATGAGGAAATGGAAGCACAGGAAATTTAGTAATATGATCAATGTCATATAGAACAATAATAACAGCAAAAACTCAGGGTTCAAGATCCAGGCAATATGAGTCCAGATTTGTTTCTCTTTCTCTCAGTCTCTGTTCCTCTTTCTCCTCCTTCTCCTTCTTTGTCTTCCTTTTTTGTCTTCTTCTTTTCTTCATTATCTATCATGTATCCCTCTGTCTATAATGTAAACTATATACATCATTTACAAATTTTTAAGTAATTAAACATTAAAAAATAAAAAGAAGCAGATGAAAATAATCTACATAATATATTTTCCTTAGTCAACTATATCCAGATATTTTCATTTCAACATGTAAGTATAAAAATTATCAATTTAATGTTTTACATTATTTTTCACACTAAATCTTCAACATTTAATTGGTATTGCACACTTGCTGCACATCTTATCCACACCATCCACATTTCAAGTGCTCAGTAGCCACAAGTGGCTCACTGATGCCATACTGGACAGCTTAGATTTTTACCCATACAGAAAATTCTAGAGGAAAATGCCAGGATTATTGTTTCAAAAATATTATGTAAGATTGTAGAGCTTCAGTGGTAGAGCAAACCTAGCAAGAGTTGATACAGGAGGAATTAAGATTGTCTTAGTCTGTTTTGTGTCACTATAAAGAATATCTGAGGCTGTGTAATTTATTAAGAAAAAATCATTATTTGGCTTTTGATTCTTCTGGCTAGGAGGTTCAAGACTGGCATCTGGTGATGGCCTCAGGCTGCTTCTGCTCATGGCAGGAGAAGGGCAGCTGGCCTGTGCAGAGATCCCATGGTGAGAAAGGAAGCAAGGGAGAGAGGGAGAGGTACCAGGCTCTCTTTAACAGCCAGCTCTCTCTTGCAGGAATGAGTAGAGTTAAAACTCATTCACCCCTAGGGGAGGTATTCCTGAGCCATCTGCCCCTCCATGATTCAAATACTTCCCATTAGGTCCCACCTTCAACACTGGAGATCAAATTTCAATGAGGCTTGTAGGAAACAAATATTCAAACCATAGTGGAGATGAAGGATTTTTGGATTTCTTATTCCCAGGCTTTTTCTAGGCTCTGCCATTTCTTACTGCAAATACCCCAACACCCCTTACTTGTCTCTCTGCTTTCTTTTTTTCTTATGAATTAATGGAGGTGACAAAGGATTTATGACAAGAGCATTGATAACAGTGCTCACCTCTGCACACAAGGCTTACAAACATCGTGTTTTGTATATACAGGCTGAATACATAATATGCAACCAGGTGGTAATAAAGAATGTTAGTGTCACTTTGTACAAGGACATTATTATAAAAAGTAAAAACCATTATCATCTTCACAGCTTAGGAGTCCTTTTTAAACTTTGTAATATCCACATGAAGCAAATGTATGGCCTGAATTTCCAAATCTCTCTCCGAAGAAAACAGAAGATCACTTCCTTTCTAACATGAATAATATTTATGCTTACATGTAGGTCAGAGTCAGCCAAACATCTCTTGTGTCTGAAAGTCTATTTTAGACTTGGCTGTCATGACAACCATGAGATTTGGCCCAGGTGTCTTCTCTCTCCTGATAGACAGCAGGTTTGCAGGCCTGGCTGTGATTTCTGGGGAGCAGCACTCAGGAACTGCCATAGGATGATTCAGCCCACTTGGTTTTGGCAGGGGTGCTGACCTAACAGACTGCAAAAAGATTCTGTTCCATATGGATTCTTAATTTATCAATTTAGAAGAGGACACAGTGGGGAGGGTTATGATCACTAATGGGCAAAGTTGTCATGGTACTGCACGAGCGAGGAAGGCTGGGAAAGAGTGAATAGAGGGAATAAAGGCTATCATTTGAGAGGTGCTCAAACCTAGAATCCAGATTTGAGGTTTCAGTCCTCTGAGCTCACATCCCAGTCCAAGGACATAAGTTATGAAGTAATTCCCTGGGAAGGAGGCCTGCCCTGGAACAGCTCTGACTGCCCATTCTGAATAGCCCATCTCCACTTCATTCTAGTCCCAGAATCCAGGGGGTTTGATGACAGCCCTGTCTCTCCTGCCCACCAAACGTCTGTTTCTAGGATTGCCTATTCTAGGAGACAATGGTTCTCAAATTTTGCTGCATAGTGAAATCATCTGGGAAGAGGTTAAAATTCCGGATCCCCTAGCAAAACCCTATATCCATTAAATAAGAATATCTGGGCTAGGAGGCAGTGAAAATCAGGTCAGTAGTAGTTTTTAAACCTCTCTGGGTGACTACAATGTACAATCAAGGCTGAGAAGCACTGATCTAAAATGAGCTGGGAGTGGACTGTGACATATAGAATCTTGATTTATAGATGTTTTCTAATTAACATAAAATACTAACATAGATTTTATCTTATTAGCTACAACAGTGGTTATCTAAGGGTTGGTTTTACAATGCTTTTTACTCTCAAAAATTACTGAAGGTTCCATAGTGCTTTTATTTATGTGGGCTATATCTGTTGATATTAACTGTACTGGAAATTATACCTGAGACTTTTTTTATAGCACAAAAACGCACAAGCACATGTTCTGTTAGCCCTCAGGTTTCTGAAATGCCTTTGAAGCCTTTTCTCCATTGTCTTGGCTATTAGCACTTGGCTCCTTTTTACTCATGCAAATTTCTGCAGCCCACTTGAATTCCTCCCTTGAAAATGGGCTTTTCTTTCCTACCACATAGCCAGGCTGCAAATTTTTCATACTTACATGTTCCACTTCCCTTTTAAATATAAGTTCTAGTTTTAAGTCATTTATATGATCTTGCACCTGAGCACAGGGTGGTAGAAGCAGCCATGCTACACTTTGAAGGTTTTTCTGCTGAGAAATTTCTTCCACCAGATACCCTAAATCATCACTCTAAAATTCAAAGTTCTGCAGATCTCTAGGGCAGGGGCACAAGGTAGCCAAGTTCTTTGCTAAGGCATGACAAAAGTGACCTTTGCTCCAGTTCCCAATAAGTTCCTCACTTCCATCTGAGACCTTGTCAGCTTGGCCTTCAATATTCATGTCGCATATCACTATTAGCATTTTGGTCACAACCATTTAACCAGTTTCTAAGACATTCTGAACTTTTCTTCATCTTCCTGTTTTCTTCTGAGCCCTCCAAACTCTTCTAACCTCTGCCTGTTACCCAGCTCCAAAGTCACTGCCACATTTTCAGATATCTTTATAACAATGCCCCATTCCACAGTAATAATTTTCTGTATCAGTCTGTTCTCTCATTGCTATAAAGGAATACCTAGACCAGGTCATTTATAAAGAGATTTAATTGGCTCATAGTCCTTCAGGTTGTACAGGAAGCAAGATGCTGGCGTCTGCTCCGCTTCTGAAGATGCCTAAGGAAACTTGTAATCATGGCAGAAGGTGAAGGGGAAGTAGGCATATCACATGATGGGAACAAGAGCAAGAGAGTGAGGAAGGAGGTGCTATACAATTTTATATAACTAAATCTTGCAAAAACTCACTTAATATCATAAGGAAAGTACCAAGTTGATGTTACTAAACCATGCATGAGAAAACTACCTCCATGATCCAATCACCTCCCACCTGATCCCACCTCCAACATTAAGGATTACATTTCAAGATGAAATTTGGGTTGGGACACACATCCAAACTGTATCAGACAGCCTTTACTTCTGGCCTTAGATTAGAGGACAGAAGAAGTCCATGTGTCTCCTCTGTGGCCCTCATCAAAGTGGAGGCCACATGAGACTTTGTGGCTGAATCAGAGGAACACCAGTAGTTGTAGTGGATGCCTGAGCAGATATCTGGAATCTTGGATGCATAGAGCAATCAATATCTAACATGGTAGTTCATATCCTAGAGCTTTCTGTTTTCCCAGGGATTGTTTCTGCCACTTTTTTTATGGCTAAACTTATTCATACTTCAATATTAAACTTGAATAACACTACCCACGTCCTTGGCCATCATCCACCATCATGTTTCCCTGTTAGGTCACTCTCCACTGGTTAAAACAGAACCTATACTTGCCCTCTTTCTAGCATTCTCTCTTATGAAATTCTATTTACACAGTCAATCCACCATGTGCCACTTGGCACTTAGGGTCAAGGATCATAGTCTTAAACTCTTTATCTAGTTTTTAGCATAAAACCTGTCACACAATAAATGTCCTTTAATTTTGAACTGTATTCATATAATCCTACTATTTACATAAAATAAGAGATAATGTATAAAAGTGAATGATACCCGGAAAACACTCAAACCATTGTTATTCCCACTCTATGTTAAAACATGAAATTAATTAACAAAAATTTTTAGGACACTTGTTAACACAAGATTTTATCCACTGTAGACAGAGTTTTGTGCTTTTGGAATTAGCTGCTTAATACCAACAGGAACTTGAAAGCTTAATGCTTCTTTTTTCCTTATGGTTTCTATTACAATTTTTAGTGGTTTGTTGATCAATCTGAAAAAAAGTACATATAGTTTTGAGCCCTCTTGCCTTTTAGCATATTTGCTTTTGAGTCAGCCATGAACTGTCATAGTTGAGAAATACTCTCCTCTGTGTCCCTCTGAATAACCCTCAAGAATCTTCATTCAAGAAAATGGGAATGTGGAAAGGCTTCTGGAACAACTGGGCTTTTGTAGCTATCAAAATTGAGATTCTGTAGTCCTAAGATGGGCCCAAAATTGCTTCTCACCAACTAGAGTTCTTGGTATACAATTTAACCAATTTTTAAAATTAATTAATTAACAATTTTTGAGACAGATTCTCTCTCTGTTGCCCAGACTGGAGGGCAGTGGTGCCATCTCAGCTCACTGCAACCTATGACTCCTGGGTTCAAGTGAATCTCCTGCCTCAGCCTCCTGAGTAGCTGGGACTACAGGTGCATGCCACCACACCTAGCTTATTTTTTGTATTTTTAGTAGAGATGGAGTTTTACCATGTTGGCCATGGCTGGTCTCCAACTCCTGGCTTCAAGTGATCTGCCTGTCTTGGCCTCCCAAAGTGGTGGGATTATAGGCATGAACCACCATGCCTGGCCAATTTTTTACCAAATGTTTATGACATTGAGCAAGTCATTTGGCTTCTAAGCCTCAGTTTCCTCAACTGAAAACAATCGGAGTGACACTGACTCATCAGATTGTCAGTTGATTTGTATTCCTTCTGTCTTTCCCTTTTGAGAATTTCATTTTAAATACAAGGAATATGTAAACCAGAAAGGGATTTTAGTTCTGTGGGCCTTTCTGCTGGTAACTAATGAAACCACTTAAGCGTATTTTCTGTTAGTATTCCTAGAAAAGTAAGAGAGTTTCAAGAGGGCTGAGAAATATTCTGATGTAGAATGTACTCCCCAAAAATGTAATCCACTGAACATCAGTAGGTTTACTGAGCCTTTAACACAAAAAAGGTACAGGGTGAATCTTAAGGAAGATAACATAGTTTCAAGACTTACTTAATCATGGGACACTTTTCAAAAACAAAACTTATGTGTTGTAAAATTTTTAGATGTGCTAGGGTAATTTGCTACCTCATATTTCAGAGGACAATAAGGTCTAGAGAGGTTAAGTAACTTTTCCAACTCCACCCAGTACACGAAAGATATGCTTTACTTCATCAGTGAGTCTTTCTACTAATTTATTTTACAAGTAATTTATAATAAAGAGAAAATGTTTTTTATTCTAGGGAAAAATAATTCACTTGAGTTAAAAATTTGCCCCCAGCCCCAGTCTGAAAAACAGAGAGCAAGTTTTTTTGTTTTTTTTTTTTTAAAATACTTTAAGTACTGGGGTACATGTGTAGAACGTGCAGGTTTGTTACATAGGTATACATGTGCCATGGTGTTTTGCCGCACCCTTCAACCTGTCATCTACATTAGGTATTTCTCCTAGTGCTATCCCTCCCCTAGTCCCCCACCCAGTTTTAATTGCCTTGATATAAACATGTCCTCATTGCTCAGTGACTGTAAAGTTATGGCAATGCTATGACTTCCCTCTCTGTGTAGACAGAACATGAAAGAGAGCTGAGATGTGCTACTGACAAGCTGTCATCCCTATTAGTGGGAATGGTGACATGTGGAGATGGGGCTTGTACAAAATCCTTGTGATAAACCAAATTCATCTGGTTGAAATTCCAAAACTTGAATCAAAATGTAAACTACGAGTCTAAGAGTTGGCTTGTTCACTGTAACTTTTTCCCTATTCTCATTATCTTTATTTTTAAAAAAATATTAATAGTTCTGTGACCTTAGTACATTACTTATCTGTTTAGAGACACTGTTTATCTATAAGATATTAATTATATCTTCTACAAAGGAGAGAAGACCCTAGTAACCCCCAAACTTGACTTGGGTCTCCAATAAACAATACTACAGAAAAAAGGATAAACTACACGTAGAAAGATCTCAAAGGGATTGAAGCTTAGTTTTGAACCATTACAATTCTTCGTATTTGAACATCATTACATTGACATTTAATTGATATGGAATATTCAAATAATCTAAATTATTGATATTTGTTTTAGTTTGTTAGTGCTGCCATTACAAAGTATCACAGACTGTGTGGCTTAAACAACAGAAATCTATTTCTCCCAATTCCAGGGGCTGAAAGTCTGAGATTAGAGTGTATCGGGGTTGACTTCTTCTGAGATGGATCTCCTTGGCCTGTACATGGCCATCTTCTCCCTGTGGGTTCATGTGGACTTCCCTCTGTGTCTCTCTTGATCTTCCCTTATTAGGAGAACAATAGTCATATTGGATTAGGCCCACCCATATGACCTCTTGTTACCTTAATTATTCTTTGAAGGGCTTATCTCCAAACACAATCACATTCTGAGGTACTGGCAGTTAGGATTTGGTAGTTGCCTCTAGATCTTGTCTGTAAATTATCTCTGGACAAAAGAAATGTTCCCTTTGGCCTCAAATTGTTTCTATAATTTATATATAAATGTCCGGTGATTAATAAGAAATAAAGCAGGTTTAAAGATTACATAGCAGGTAATAGAAACAAGGATCCCAAAAATGAAGTCATCACAGGTGAATTTTAAAATAACAACGTTTAGTATGATCAAAGAACTAAAAGACAAAGTTAAAAATTTCAGCAGAGAAGTGGAAACAATAAAAAACTAAATGTAAAGACTAAAACTGGAAATATAATAAATGGTATTAAGAATATAATCAAGGGCATATTTGATAAAGTTGTAAAGAAAATCAATGACCTTAAGGACAGGTCAGAGGGAAATATTTAGAATGAAACCAGGAGACAGAATTGAAAACACAGAAGAGAGGCTAAGATGAAGAGGGAATACAGTGAGACGTCTTAATATACATGTATGTGGAGTTTAAGTAGCAGTGGAGATAGAGAATATGGCCGAGGCAATATTTGAAAAATAAGTAGCTGAAATTTTTCCAAAAATTAAAAAAGATATCAAGTCTCACATAATAGAAGCATAACAACCTTCCTCTGAAAAATCACACCTAGGCAAATCGTAGCAAACTGCTACAAACAAATTCGAAGAGAAAATGTCAAAGGCACCCAGAGGTGGGGAACTGACACTCAGATGAGCAACAATAAGGCTTCTGCTGACTTTTAAATAGAAACAATAAGAAAGCAAGATGACAGAGTTGTGTGAATTTTTGGGGAAAAAAGCCAACATGGAATTCTATACCTAGAATTTTAAACTACATTTACATGCTTCAAAAAGCAAAGCAATATAAGTAAGCATATGGTGAAAAATCGTACTCTCACCCCAATGCACATGTGCCTTGTTCCCCAACTGCCTTGAACAGCTACTTTGATTGATTTCTTGTATATCCTCCCAGAGTTCCTGTATGCAAATAAAAGCAAATACCAAAGGTAGTTTTATGACCCTCTTTTTTATTTTACCAGAAGCAGCATGCTTGATACATTGTTTTGCACTTTGCTTTATGAATCTATCCTGGAGAAGGGAGACATTTTTCATAAGCCTGTGGGAATGGACTTCCTCCTACTTACTTTCAAATCACCCCATACATGATTATGTTTGCCTGAGGCAATCCTGCACAGACTCACTTCAGTGGATTAATCGGGGTAGACCTAGTCGTCTCTGCTTACCTAGTCGTCTCTGCTTGGAGATAAGTGAACATGGACTTGATTCTCCTGAAACCTTGACTAGCCTGCAAGATGATGCTATATCTTTGAGGCCTGGACACCACTTAAAGAAGTGCACCGATTTAATCCGGTCATTCTGCCAGACACAGAGGAAACAAATATGGTTAATCAATCCCTTTTCTATTGGCATCTCCTAAGAATACAGAATTATTCTCTAATTATGAAGCTAATCAGAGATTGTCAGTAATGGGTGACAGTGATCACTGGGATCTGGGCTTTGAAACATCCTTAGTTAGGCAGTTAACCAGTGAATTATGTGACAGCCTCCTATCTGGACTCTACTCATCTTTTCTTCCTGTTATCCAGGCTCCAAACTCCAACCAGTGATTCATATCTGCTATTCTTTCTGTTTGTAGACCCTTGTTTCTATCCAGTACCATTACTCCCTTACCTGAAATATATACTTTGATACTTTTTAAAATGCAAGTATTCTGGAGACAAATTCTCTCAGCTTTCCCTGGTCTGAGAATACATTTATTTCACCTTGTATGTAAAAGGGTATTTTCACTGGTGACAGGCTTTTGAGTTGACAGTGTGTTTTTCCCCCATCAGTGCTTTAAAGATGCTATTCCACTGTCTCTGGGCATCCACTGTTTCTCAGCAAAGTAAATTATTGTTTCCCTGTATATTGCATATCTTTTGCTGAATCCAAGATTATGTCTTTATCTGCGTGTTCAACTTTTTGACTTTGATGTGCCTGTGCATGGTTTTCTTGTATCATGCTTGTGTTCTCTGGGAGTCTTGGACCTGCAGAGAGTGTACTGCATCATATTTCAAAAGCTTTTGACGATTTATTTCTTTGAAAGAGATGGTTCTTTTTTTCTACCACAATTTCATTCTCTCACTTCTTGGTCTCTTATAAGCATAGGACACTAAAGGTTTTGTCCACAGGTTCTTGAGTTTTCATTACTATTTTTTGAACTTCTCCTGCTTTGTTCTTCAGATTGAATTCTTTCTATTCTCTGTACACAAATTTACTGATTTTTTTTCTGCAATATATAATCTGACATTAAGTCCATCCAATGAATTTTTTCCCATTTTATTCTGTTTGATTCTAAGTTCCAAGATTTCCATTTGGTTATTTTTTATTATTCACTTCCTCTTCTGAGATTCCCCTAATCACTTATGAAGGTCATATTTACCTTTAATTCTTTAACACATTTTCATAAATCCTTTCAATATATTTGTAATAACTGCTTTATAGTTTTCTCTATTAAGTCTAAAACCTGTCTTATCTGAGATTTAGGTCCTGTTTCATTGATTGCCTAGTTATTTTTGATTAAATAAACACCAGTAAGTGTTAACTGTGTATTCCATTATCTTCTTATAGATACTTTGAATTCACTCATTTTCCTCTGAAGATTTTTTTTTTTTAAGGAGACAAGTCAACTACTGGGTAATAACCTGGAACTTAGGCCAAATTTTGTATTTTGTTAATGTACATTTGTCAAAAAAACCACCCAAGCTGTTTCCCAAGCCCTTATACTTGATGAGGTTCAAGTTCCAAACTACATTTTTCCTTTGGATCTTGTCAAGGTTGTACTAAAGGAGGTGTAGAACATGTCCTACCCTGGGGTATAATTGTTACTACTAAGGCCCAGCCTGTCTGGTGTCTCAGCTGCACACCAAGGTGTAAAGCATGTGTCAAAGTGTCTCCCCATTTGTAATACCTGACCCCATCATAAAGTTTTGTCAGCACTGTTTGACCTCTAGTATTGCTTTTCTACTTCTAACCTAGTAGCAATGATTATCTGGTAAACTGCTATGGTCTTACTTCATGCACGTGAACCTAGCCCTTAGCCATAGATGTGTTGGTATCCCTACACATGCTTCTAGGGCCTTTTTTCTGTCGTTTTCTCCTCTCTGATACTTTTCGCTGCTGATTACAGCTGCTTCAACTGTCTGAAGTGTGGTCTATGCATACTCAACTCGGAAGGACTGCTTGTGCTCTGCTCTCACCTCAGCTTTCTAAACTTCAGTCAAGAAGTTGTCAGCATGCACAGAAGTGGGTAATTGTGGGGCTCACCATCTGAATCACAATTCTGACATGATTGCTGCCTTTAGCTGCCTGTTGTCTCAAAGAGTTAATGTATGAAACTTTATAGTCTTTTATGATGGGAAGGCTATTCTGGTTTCAGCTACTTCATTGTGGCCTGAAAATGGTAGTTTCAACCCAAATATATCAGTAATTACATCACATGTAATTTAAAACTTGAAATAACAATGAAGAATTTCCAGCTGGATAAGAAAAGTAAAAAACACTTAAAATATGAATTACACTGTAAAAGCAAGGATTCAGAAATATTGAAGGTGAAAGGACGGAAAAGACATACCACGTAAAAGTCAACCAAAATGTAGTTCCTCTAACCATTTTACTCTCAGACAAAGCAGACTTTAGTGCATTGGCATTATTGCATCATTACTAATAAGAGTAACATTTATTAACAATAAATGTTTCAATTTACCCTGAAGCTATCATTATTATAAATCTGTATGCATATAATAACATCATCAAAATACATAAAGTGATAATTGACAAAACAAGAATATATTAGAGCTTTTAAAAGCATCTTACGGATACTTCAATCTCCAGTTTTTTATTTATTTTTGTTTGTTTGCCTTTTGCTAGCTCTAAGAGGTATCACATTTTTATAGTCATTATGTTAAACTATTGCCACTGGTTGTTTTTTTGACACTTTAGAGGTAAGTCTTTTTTCTCAGAGCAATCCTTGAGTCGGGTCAAATGAAGGCAAGTCCTGAAAATGGAGCTTTTCAAGCATATGTGAATAGGACAAATAGTGACTATTCTCTGGCACATGAGGCTTTTGGAGCGTTTCAAACCAGTTATGCTCATTCTAGTCACTGCTAGCCTGCTGATTTCCATAGCTAACCCAGTTGTGAAGCTATTGGCTTTCAAGACTACTGAAAAGCTTTGGAGTAAGGGATGGAAATAGGGATAGTTAAAATGTCAAAACTCAGTCTTCTTTACTGAGATCCAGCCTTTTATTTTTTTTTCCTGAAATACTCTGCAGGATTGCTGCAAGCCTTTGAGTTATCTTCAGAGTTCTGAAAATGTTAATTTTAATGAAAAAAAAAGAAAACACGCTGATTTTTGCCAGTGTTCACATTGATTTCATGGAGGTCCGCAGACCACCATTCCTGCTGACATGCTATAGGCTTATTCTGGCATATTGCACACTGTATTATTAATATAATCATTTGTTTACTTATCTTTCTTTCCACCTGACATTAACCCAAGGTTAGTGTGCCTGTATATAATGCTTTTCACATTATAGGTGTTTAGAAAACATTTTTCAAACTAACCTGAGCAGTTAACTATAAATCTAAATGAAGAGGTAGAAAATTCTTGATCATAGCAGTGAAATCAGGCACACATATTATTTGAGGTCCAGCCAAGCCCTTAGATATTATCCAGTGAAGTCTAACTCTCCTTTTATTACAGACAAAGATAATAAAACCAAAACTGGAAAAGCGACTATCCTAGTTTTTTATGCGAGGTAGGTCTTTGAGAACAGAGAGGTTTATTTTATCTCAATGGCCTAGGCAAATGTAATCCTTAAGAGATTGAAGAACACAATTGTAAACTTCAGCGTATTCTCTTAGATAAGATCTAGGATTGGCAACTTTTCCATGTAAAATCCTCACGGGAAAAATAATTTTGTCCTCAAAAGGGACATAGTTGATCCTTTTATTTGTCTTCTATTTCATTTATTTCTGGTGTTATAGTTCTTATCTACTTTATTTTAAAATTTTTGTGCTTAATTTAGCTATAAATTTCCCTCTAATAATGCCTTTACAAGTCTCTCACAGTAAATAATACGTTGTACATTTGTACAACATATTTGTACCGTCAGTTAAAAATAGTTCTCAGTTTCTGTTGTGATTTTCATTTTGACTCATGCATTATTTAGCAGTGTCTTGCTTATTTTCCTAATATTTGGAGGTTTTTAATTATTGTCTTTTTTTGTTGTATCCAGCTTAATTTTTCTGTTAACAGAGAACATAATCTGTATGATTTTTAATCTTTTGGAACTGGCTTATTCTTGCTTCATGGCCCAGCATATGGCAAATTTTGTAAATGTATTATGTATATGGTTTGCAATTTTTGGAATTTTGGGGTGCACTGTTCTATATATGTCAATTAGGTGAATTATTCAAATCATATATTGAAATTCGCTGTATCCATTTTGTCTGATTTATTTTTGCTCGGTTTATTACTTCTGAGAGAGGTATATGAAAATCTTTCTTTATGGTTGTGGATTTTTCCATTTTTCCTTTTAAGTTTCTTCGTTTTCTTATGGTTATAGTTTTGATTAATTTAAAATTATGTATTACTAGTGGGGTGACCCTGTTGTAACTACATCTCTGGTATTCTTTTCGTCTTATGCTTTGACATCAGCTTGGGCTCACCTAGAGTTTGTATGGTGTTGATCTTCTTATCCTTTTATTGCCAGTGTTTCTTTACTCTTTTATTATAGATATGCTTCTTATTAGCAAGGTATAGTTTATTTTAATATAATCTGACATTTGTCTTTTAGTTGCTAAATGCATATTTAATGTGAGTACTGATATATTTAGATTTATAGCCCCCATCTTAGTATTCGTTTTCTATTTTTCACATCTTTTCTATTTTCTTCTGTGTCTTTCTTTCTATTTGTTGGATTAGTGAAGTATTTTAAAATAATTCCCCCTTAAGCACACTCCCAAGCTTGTTAGTTATACATGCTTTCATCATTATTTTGATGGTTACCCAATGGTTACATAATCCCTTCTTCACACACTGAAGTTAAACATGTTGAGTGTATCATAATCCAAGGGGCTAAGGATAGTTTGATATGCTTTGTCCCTTCTCATCTTTTGTATTTTTAATTGTCATCTTTTCTGCAGTCGTAATTACCTATATTTATCTATTTATTAATCTTTTTCCAGTAGTCATCACACCACCTTATGTCTCTGAATTTTCATTGGGGATTATTTTTCTTTTTCCCACATAATCCCATCTAGTATTTCCTTAAGTAAGTTTCTGCTGGTGACAAATTAACTCAGCTTTGTTTTTCTATAACGATTTCAAAGACCATTTGTCCTAGTATATATCTTCATTTTCATTTTTTGAAGACATTTTTATTGTTATAGAATTCAAGGTTGGCAGTTACTTTTTTAATAAAATCCTTCTGGTCTTCTGTCATCCCTACTGCTCTTATTGTTGCTGTATCAAAGGCAATGTGCATTTTTTTCTCTCTGGCAGATTTTAGGAATTTTTTTGTTTTTCTGAAGTCCAGCTACGATGGGCTTACATGGAATTTATTTGTGTTTTTTCTTTCTTGGGATATATTTTATTGGTTTGGAAAACTGGCATACATTGTGTCTTCAGATATTTATTTTTGGCCCCTTTTTTTTTTTCTTTCTGGAATTTCAATTACTTGCATGTTAGTTTTTTTTTTTTTTCTTTTTCTGCCATGTCTCATATATTCTTTTTTCTTTTTTGTATTTTCCATCGATTTCTCTCTGGATTTCAGCCTGTATATCTGCTATAGATTTAGCTTTAAGTTCACCAATTCTCTAAAGCTATGTGCAAAGTTCTCTGAAACACACCCACTGGTGGTTTATGTGAGTTGTTTTATTTTAGTTCTATAATTTGCATATGATTATTTTTATGGTTTCTATGCATTAAAGAAAATGTTGGCCGGGTGTGGTGGCTCACACCCGTAATCCCAGCACTTTGGGAGGCCGAGGCAGGCGGATCACTAGGTCAGGAGATCAAGACCATCCTGGCTAACACGGTGAAACCCCGTCTCCACTAAAAGTACAAAAAATTAGCCGGGCGTGGTGGGGGGTGCCTGTAGTCCCAGCTTCTTGGGAGGTTGAGGCAGGAGAATGGTGTGAACTGGGAAGGCGGAGCTTGCAGTGAGCCGAGATGGCACCACTGCACTCCAGCCTGGGCAACAAAGCGAGACTCCATCTCAAAAAAAAAAAACAAAGAAAATGTCTTGTTTTCTGTTTTCTTAAATATATTAGTAGAAGTATTTAAAATTCTGAGGTGAGATGTAGAGCATGAAACTGCAATATAGGGTGGTAAGTACTTTGACATGTCTACACAGTGTTGGCTTAACAGGTGGAAGACATTCCAGGAGAGGGAACATCTGAGTTGATTCTGTGTGGGGAGCAGTGGAGGGCGTCTGGGGTGGGAGCTGCGAGCAGCTTCTTGAAGTTCTTCCTTGTCCTGGATCCTCTCCTATACTTTGTGAGAGTCCACTGACAGCAAAAGAAGAGTGACACTGTCAGGTTGGTGGATTAGAAAGTCAACTCTGGTGAGTGTGAGAAAGCTGGATAGGCAAGGGCAAGAATGGAGGAAAAGAGATCAAGGTGGAGCACCAGATAAGGCTGATCCCACTGGAATCAGAGTATTTCGAGTTTTCTTCTCCCCTCCTTTTCCACCATTTTGTCTTCTTGGAATGAGTTCTGGCTGTTTTCCTTGCATGTGAATAATGATACTTTCTTTTCTCATATCCAAGACCCTTATTTTTTTTACCCCTCATGTGACCCCTCTTCTGTGGATTAATTATTTAGAGTTTGCTATGATTTGAATGTATGTGTCCTCCCAAAATTTATAGTTGGAAATCAAGACCCGATGTAATAGCATTAAGAGGTGGAGCATTTCAGAGTTGATTTCAAGTCATGTGGGCTCTACCCTCATGAGTGGGATTAATGCCCTTATAAAAGGGCTCCAGGGAACTATCTAGGCCCCTTCTGCTGTTCCATTCCTTCTGCCATGTAAAGACACAGCAAGAGGTGTCATCCTGAATGTAGAGAACAGCCCTCACCAGACACGGAATCTGCTGTCATCTTGATCTTGGACTTCCAGCCTCCAGAACTGTGAGAAATAAATTTCTGTTCTTTAGAAATTGACCAGTTTCAGGTATAACAAAATTGCATGAGATCACAGGGCGTTAAAGAACTTGTGTGTGAGCCTCAGAATAAATAACAAATTTCATAAAATTGAGCACTGTTTTCCAAACACAGTATTTGCGTATTGTGTGTTTTAATGCTTAAGGCAAGTTTTGTGGAGCCTACTCATCATCTCTAAGCCCATGAAAGACAGAAAGGTTGGAAAAATTATGCCTGGTTACAACACATTTTAAATTGAGGTCTTGCCACCGAGACACTGTCTCTAAAATTGGTCCCATACGGTCCCAGCAATATGGTACGAGGACAAAAAAAATGAGATTTGAGATCAGCTTGTCTTGAGCATTTTTTTTACTTCTTTGTTCTTTATCATTAGGCAATTTATTTAGCTTCTTATGCCTGTGAAGAGCTTGGCATAGAATGGAAGCTTGGGAAGTGGTAATTTCCTTCCACAGTTTATCTGACAGTCCTTTCTACAGAGATGATGCACATAGTGACCTGACAGTTCCCCTTGGTATCCCACCATGTCTCCTCCCTTCCTTGCAAAAGGGCAGCTACACCTTGAGTCCTTTTCTGCATGAGGGACTGATGTGAACTGTCCATCTTACTCACCAATAAAGACTGCCAGAGATAGACTTCCTTGCCTATGTAGAAAAAAAGTAAACCGAGGAAAACGGGCAGAAAAGAAACCGCTTGACGTTTATTTGAAATTAACCCACTTGGGTGACCACAGTAATGAACTACTTCTCCCACACATACCGGTTCCTAGTTTCACTGGATTGGCAGCTTTGATCCGGAAATCCCAGGTGCCTGAGTGAGGACAGAGCTATGAAAATTCAAGCGGAATGACATTTTCCAAGGAGAGTTGGATTAGTGCAGGGGAAAATGCTGCCAAGCTGAAAACCTTTCAGTATGGAGGAACGAGAAACTGCATAA
The DNA here is from genome assembly GCF_028878055.3 of Symphalangus syndactylus. Taxonomy (NCBI): domain Eukaryota; kingdom Metazoa; phylum Chordata; class Mammalia; order Primates; family Hylobatidae; genus Symphalangus; species Symphalangus syndactylus. The sequence goes on along the minus strand of NC_072440.2, from coordinate 100,045,370 downwards.
GCAACATCATACCTGCAACGTGAGTTTATTCACAGTGAAGAGCTGGTGACCTTTGTGTGAAGGAAACTTGGGCTCCGCAGCTGACGTTTTCCTGTGTCTAATGCTAATGTTCCCCTTCTAATGCAAAACCAGCTGCAAAACCCATCTGCACTCTTCTAATGCTTTTCTTCTCCTTCCTGCTCTGATTATTTTTTTTCCGGGCACACTTCTCACACTGTCAGAACTTAATATTATTTTACAACCCTGAGCCAAACCTTGGGAGCTTGAAGAATAGCTGAGAGGCAGACACACAAGCATGAACTGACCCCTTTTAACACACACGTGGCTCTTAAGATAGGGGAAAAAGAAACCCAGGACTCTGCTGGTGTTGTGGGAAATGGTTTGTCCTTGTCTGAACTCAGTTTGTGTTGGTTGGGGGCTTCTTAAGGAACTGCCTTTGCTGAGTCACTCTCTCAAGGACATTCTGAGGGTGATAAATTCAGAGCATGTGAGATACAGGACTGCAGGAGGGGAAAATAAAGACTCTGCTAAGGCCATGAAGCCCCGGAACTTTCTCCACATTCTCTAATCTTTACACAGTCCTAAAGGGTGAGTAGCGTTAATCCCATTTGTATAGATGAGAAAGTGGGTTCAGAAAGTTTTACTGCTCTAGTGTCACAGACTTAGTAATGATAAAGTCCAGGATTTGTATCTAGATTTACTTGCCTTCAATACCATGATGGCAATAATGGCCATTTATTGAGCATCGAACATGTCCCACACACTCTAAGGACTTCATGTCTATTTCTCTCATTATTCTTTATAATTCTATCATCATACCAATTTTAAGGTGAAAAAAACATCCTTAGTGAGGTTTTATTACTTGTTCATGTCTATCAGGGATGAGACTTCATATGATAAAGAAAAAGCACAAAGCAAATGAGAGCTAAATGTTCCTCTTGCCCATGCCCCGGGTGTTCCAATAGCACAATCTTCAATTACTAGCTTTGATCTTGAAGAATTTCTTAATAAGAACCTAATAATTAGGATGCAATTGAGGTGCAATTCTAAGCACTTTCAGATCATCAGCAATCCTTCTGCCAACAAAAGATTGTGGTGTGGGGCTAACGGACACTTTATAGTTATCAAAGGATCACACCCAAGATAGACAGATTTTTCTAATTGTAATTGTCCCTCTTGTCACACCTCACTTACCTAGCTTCAAGGAGTGAATGCTTGAAAGCTGCTGAGAAGGTGAATAATTGTTCCAGGGGACATGTACGCAGTTTCAGTATGTTTGAGTTCAGCTCACATTTATTGAGAGTGAATCACTGAATTACTGGACCATAGGCATTGTGGTTTGAATGTTTCCAAAAATAATTATTTTATTTAGTATTCACAATTATTTATGGTAGGTATTATTGTTCCCCTCTTTTCTGATAAGAAAACCTACCCCAGTGAGGTATAGGCCATAAAAAGATCAAGCGGCAGAAGAATTTGAATTTAGGCTCTGATTCTTTTTTTTGAGCTGGAGTCTCACCCTATCACCCAGGCTGGAGTGCAGTGGCGTGATCTCAGCTCACTGCAACCTCTGCCTCCTGGGTTCAAGCAATTCTCCTGCCTCAGCCTCCCGAGTATCTGGGATTTCAGGCTCCCACCACCATGCCCAGCTAATTTTTGTATTTTTAGTAGAGGCAGGGTTTCACCATGTTGGCCAGGCTGGTCTTGAACTCCTGACCTCAGGTGATCTGCCTGCCTTGGCCTCCCAAAGTGCTGGGATTACAGGTGTGAGCCACCATATCCGGCCTAGGCTCTGATTCTACACCGTATGTGATATGGGTTGGCTGTGTCCCTGCCCAAATCTCATCTTGAATTGTAGATCCCATAATTCCCATGTGTTGTGGGAGGGACCCAGTGGGAGATAACTGAATCATGGGAGTGGTTTCTCCCATATTATTCTCATGGGAGTGAATGAGTCTCATGAGATCTGATGGTTTTATAAGGTGAAACCCCTTTCGCTCGGCTCTGATTCTGTCTTGCCTGCGGCCATTTAAGATGTGCCTTTCGACTTCCACCATGATTGTGAGGTCTCCCCAGCCACATGGAACTGTGAGTCCATTAAGCCTCTTTTTCTTTAAAATTTACCTGGGTATGCCTTTATTAGCAGTGTGAAAGTGGACTAATATAGTATGCCTTTATGACAACACCACTATACAAACTCATGCCTTTCTAATTCTCATACTTTGGTTATGACATGGTTTACTGAGTGTCTGGTTGAGCCCAGGCCTGTGCCCAATCAACCCGTCTATACCTTAGGAAGCTGGAGTCCTTATACACATAGAATAATTTGGTTTGCCTCACCTCCTACATGAGCTGGAAGAATGGCCTTTTTAAGCCCATATTTCAGTTTTCATAGCACTCTGGTGGGGAATGAAGGGGATGAAAAGGGGCACACCGACCTGCTTCCCAGGCTTCCAGCTGTGTCCATGAGGTAGTGGGCTGAAAGGAAATCCACGGCACTATTATGGTATAATTTTAACAAGAAAAACACCTTTTTAAAGCTCATTTCTGCTGCCTTTATACAGAAAGCAGTGCTGAGGTTCCTGGAGCCCCATTTGTGATAGGAGCCATTTGGGATCGCTTCATTACAGGCATTCATCTTTCCTCTAGTGTATTTTTATCTTCTCTCTGGATTGTCCATAGAATTTGGACTGCAGATTCATTAGGCAGGGACTGGGGCTGCTCTAAGTCAACATAAAATTCTGTCGTATTGTCAGTGCTCATTACATCTTCTATAAGATATTGTACTCAGGGTCTTTTGGTTTTCAAATATACTACCATGCTATTTTTCAGCACGCAAGCCTGGGCAGATATTTTCTCCGTTGGTCTACAGATAATGCTATTTTCCATTTTCTGCCTTGGAAAACGTTGACTCTCCAATAACCAACATTTGTGAACTAATTGATTACAAATGTCTATGAGGTCAATGTTTTCCTGATTCAAAGAGCTATCAGCATTTCATTTGATATAACTTCAAAAAGAGAATCATTTTAGGAGTACCTGTACTTACTACATTGTATGAGAATTGTCTGTTACACACCCTGATTTCCATGAGCATGAGACCAGAGAGGTACTTTTCTCCTGCAGTGGTTACAGGAGGTTGAACCATATGAAAATGTTTTAAACGATCTAATGTCAGCAATTTCAAACATAATGATCGAACAATTATGGTTCGATCTAATACCACATGTGGAACATAGCAAGTAACAAATAAATATTTGTTGGTTGGATGAATAGATGGAATATAGACGTCTAGGTATGCATTTAGCCAACTAAAACTTAAAACGGGGGGTGAAACTATTTACCCAGCAGCAGAAAATCACTCTCTTTATATCAGCAGCAAGCGGGCTCTTGTCTTTGGAGACAAAAACAAATCAATGTATTTTTGCTGCTTGAATTCATTCACTTGTTCATTCATTGACCCTTTCAGTAATTATTTAGCATCTTATGTGACAGCACTATGCCAGCTGAGAAAATGCAGAGAGCCCACTGTCAAATGTTGGAGATGGGGCAGTCACCAATGTTGGCAGCACACAAAGGAAGTACATGCCATGATAGAATTAAGTACAGGAACCATGAGAATCTAGAGAACGGGCTCCCAAAACCGGCTGGTGTGGAGGTGACACATAAGCTGAGTTCTGAGAGATCAGTTAGGAGGTATCTGCCAAGGAAGTTAGGGAAAATAGAAATCCTCCAGAAAGAAGAAACCGCTTCTTCAAACACCTAGAGGTGCCACTTCCTGGTGATAGGAAGGTGAGGCCAGACTGAAGAAGGAGGCAGGAGCCAGGCCAGGAAACTCTTTTAAGGAGTTTGTATTTTATCTTGAGGGAAATGGGGAGGCAGTAAAAGGTATTAAACAAGGCAGTGACCTATTCAGCTTTATGTATTAGAACAGCTCATCTGAAAAATGATTTGAGGATGTTTTTCAACTAAAAAGTGAACTAATGGGAGTTTTGGCTGGTATGGAATCAAATTTGTAGCTGATTTTGGTAAGTAGCAGTTCTTTCCATCTTTATTATATTGGTCTTTTCATTATGTCAATTATATCTCTAATCATTTTGGAGTGGCTTTATGTTTCTAAGGATGGTTTCTAATTTGCGGGTTGTCCTGGGTGGAGGAGTTAGTTCAAATCACCTATACCAGCATTGCTGAAAATAGAAATTCCCTTTACTAGGACTTCAGCAATAGAAATATGTAATTTTTGTGAAAATTCTTTGTTGTATCTTGCTCTCCTTAAGAACCAGACATGAGCACAGGAACTAGGAAGACGTCATCTTGAGTTGCTTACATATCTGCGCTGAAAATAAAAAAATCTTCCCTTCCCTCCAACAAGAACCCATTGCCTGAACAATGCTTTAGAAAAGCTATTTTCCAGCACACACTCATGTCTCTTCTCCAACACTCAAAGATTAAAGTTAAAAGAGTTGCTGAAAAGCTTTTAAACTGAAAGACAGAAAATAATACTTTCATTGCATTATTTTAAGCATTTATTTTTTTCTTGTCATATCATTTAATTTTTAATGGTCTTTGTTTTTTATGGAAATATTTACATCTGTTTCATTATAGAAGTGCAACTGAATTAAGTTAGCATATATTTAGTAAATACCTACTAGGTAGACAGAATAATGCAGACATGTTGATGGGATGGCCTGGAATAGAGAAGAAGTTGGAAGGGAAGTTATGTATTTTGACTGACTTCAATGACTTACAATAAAATCAGTGTAGTAAGCAGGAAAACAATTCCTTCACTAAGAATTGGCAGACGGGTGGTCAACCATTACTTGCAGATAAGTAACTACACAGTCTTGGGAATTTATTCTTTCATTTGTTCAACAAATAATTACTGATCATTTGCCATGTGCAAAGTATTGTGCCATGTGCTGTGGGGGTTAGAAAAGAATCAGAAATGAATACTGATTTCTTTGAGTTAATGGCCTAGTATTACAGATAAATCATACACATACATGTCTCTGGCAATAGTCCCTAAAGCCTTTTGATCACTCAACACTATTAGGAAAAATATTTGAACATACAGCCCAATATACTATTTATTATAAGTAATTTTAATTCATTTTGTAAATATACTTTTAAAAAGTAAGATACATAACAGTAAAATGATTTATTTTTTCAACTCAATAGAATATTTTGATTAAAATTTTTTTATTAATACCATTTTTATTGAGAACAATATGATTGACTATGCTTATTTCCCAAGCATTATTGTAATTATTTGCACTTAGTGATTGAGAATCTGATTTTAATTTTATGTTATTTAATAGTTTTTTTAAAAATATTATAGCTGAAAAGTTTTCTTTATAGGAACACGTAAATCAAAATAGAAGAAATGCATCCTTGGCTTTTCTTTAAATATTGATGCACATATTTTAGTCCCAATTACCAATTATGTAAAACTTTCTTTTTCCATTTTTTGCTTTTGAATTTGGCTTATAAATGTCAGCCTTTCCTGATGTCAATCAATTGTTACTGCAAACTCATCTGAAGATGTGGCATTTTTTATCTATTTTAACAAATGAGTTTGAAATAACCTAAAACTCTTCATTAGGAAGTACTGCCTAGCCCTGCTATTCAGCATTATACTGCTAGTCCTAGCCAGAAAAATTAGGCAAGAAACTGAAAGAGAAATAAAAATAATCCAATTTGGAAAGGAAGTAAAATGATCTCTATTTGCAGATGACATGTTCTATATATAGAAAATCCCAAAGAATATGCACACACACACACACACACACAAACCTACTAGAACTAAGTTTAGTAAAGTTTCAGGGTACAAGGTCAACACACCAAAATCATTTGCATTTCTATATGCCAACAATGAAAAATTCAAAAAGGAAATTAAGTAAAAAATTATTTACACTAATATTGAAAGAATAAAATACTCAGAAATAAATTTTAGAGAAGTGAAAGACTTGTACACTGAAAACTATAAAACATTTCTGAAATAAATTAAAGAGGAAATAAGTAAAAAGATAATCTATATTTATGAATTAGAGCACTTAATATTGTAAAGAAACTACTCCCTAAAAAGATCTACGGAATCAATATAATCCCCATTAATGGCCTTTTTTCCCCTGAAATGACAAAGCTAATTCTCAAATTCATATGGAATTTCAAGGTGCTCCAAATAGCCAAAACAATATTAAAACAAAATAAAAACAAAATTGGAGGCCTCACAAATTTTCAGTTTCAAAACTTACCACAAAGCGGTGGTAATCAACACAGCATAGCACAGGCATAAGAATAGGCATATAGGCCAATGTAACAGAACGAAAGTCCAGAAACAAACCCAAACATCTATGGCCAATTGATTTTCAGCAATGTTGCCAAGACCCTTCAACAAGGAAAGAATAGACTCTTAAATACTTGGTGCTAGGATAACTAAAAAACCATATGCAAAAGAATAAAGTTGGCCTCCTTTTTTCACTCCATATATAAAAATTAACTCAAAATTAATCAATGACCTAAGTATAAGAGCTAAAACAACAAAGCTAGTACAAATAACACAGGGATAAATGTTCATGGCTTCTTGTTTGTCAGTGGATTCTTAGATTTGGCATCAAAAGCTTAAGCAACAAAAGAAAAATAGACAAATTGGATTAATAAAAATTAAAAATATTTGTGCATCAAAGTACATTATCAAGAAAGTGAAAAGACATTCTACAGAATGGTGGAAAATGTCTGCAAATCATATATCTGATATAAAGGTCAAGTATCCAGATTATATAAAGAATGCTTATAATTTAACAATAAAAAGAAAAACGATCTCCCACATGGACAAAGACTGGAGTAGATATTTCTCCAGAGAAAATATGAACACGTCCGACCAGTACATGAAAAGAGATTCAACAGCACCAGCCAAAACCACGAGAACCATTTCACGTCCACTAGCATGAGTATTAAAAAAAAGAAAGAAAGGAAAATAACAAGTGTTGGCAGGGATGTGGAGAAATTGGAATCCTTGTACTTTGCTGGTGGGAATGTAAAATGGGGCAGTTACTGTGGAAAACAGTTTGGTGGTTCTTCGAAATTTAAACTTAGAATTATTGTATAATCAGCCATTCTACCCCTAAGTATATACCCCAGAGACTGGATAACAGGTATTTAAACAATATCAAAAAACTTTTCCACAAATGCTTATAACGGCTGTATTCACAAGGTAGAAACAACCCAAATGTCCATCAATGAATAGAAGGAGAAACAAATTGTGGTATCTACATACAACTAATCGATCCTAAAAAGGTATGGAGTGCTGATTCATGCTACCACTTGGATAAACCTTGAAAACATTACGCTAAGTGAAAGAAGCCAGACCACAAAATGTTACACATTGTATGACTCCTTTTATATGGGTTATCCAGAATAGGAAACTTGATAAAGAAAGCAGATGGATGGTTTCCAGGGTAGAACAGCAGGGAATGAAGAATGATTGCTTAATGATTATGGAGTGTTTCTCTGTGGTGATCAAAGGTTTTGAAACTAGAGAGAGGTAGTGGTTTTACAACATTGTGAATACATCGAATACCACTGAATTGTATAATGTCAAATGATTAATTGTGGGGGATGTGAATTTTACCTCAGTAAAAAAAAAGTACACATGGACATTGTAATAAAAACATGTAAGACAGCTATTAAAATTCTTCAGAGAATTTATAATCTATGCTTTTGAAAATTGCTTAACATAACAAAGCAAATACCTACTGGTCTAGTAATAGAGGTTAAATTTAAAGATTACTATATTTACTTGAAAAAAACACTATTTTCAAATAAAGCTTCCGATGAACCAGGAATTGATGAGGAAGACAATTTTAAAATTAATTTTCATTGTAATTGGAGCTACAGTGATAGAATGCATGAACAGATATTTTGAATCACCTACAAATCATAAAGTCACTTTAAGTTTCTTGTATGATCACCACAAGTTGTAGGAAGAACTATTGCATAACCTTATATTTTAAGTTAATTTCAGACTTTCCTGGAACTGATTGTATAAAGAGTTAAATCTTTTTAGAAAAAAATGTTCTCTAAGAATCATCAACTCCAGATGTACAATTTATATTTTCAAAAAATGTATCAGAATTGTTACAACCTAAGCATACTCTTAATAGCTTCAAGAACACTTCCATCAGCAGAAAGATTATTCTGAAAATTAAAAATGATCAAAAATTATTTGTGATCTTGCATTTTTCAAGAGTGACTGATGTCACTTTTAATTATACAGATTGAAAATGAAGTTACAAAAACTATAAATTCTGATGTCCTAATTTGCAGAAAAGCAAGACATAAAAATGTTGTTATGATCAAGGAAGACATCACATTAATCAAGTATCATTTATTGTATTAAATAAAATTGTGACACTGAAATATTATTTTTTATAATTTTTTTTTTTTTTTTTTTTTTGAGATGGAGTCTCGCTCTGTCGCCCAGGCTGGAGTGCAGTGGCGCAATCTCGGCTCACCGCAAGCTCTGCCTCCCGGGTTCACGCCATTCTCCTGCCTCAGCCTCCTGAGTAGCTGGGACTACAGGCGCCCGCCACCGCGCCCGGCTAATTTTTTGTATTTTTAGTAGAGACGGGGTTTAACCGTGGTCTCGATCTCCTGACCTCGTGATCCGCCCGCCTCGGCCCCCCAAAGTGCTGGGATTACAGGCTTGAGCCACCGCGCCCGGCCTATTTTTTATAATTTTTAAGTTTATATCATTAGTCATGTACTTCCTTTACCCCATCATGTTTTATAATTAACAAAATATTTCTTAGAGAAAAAAGTTTTGTATTTTATTGCCTTTACCTGATCTTTTATCTTGCTTTTTAAACTGAGGAACCTGTGATAACATTTCGCTCTGGGCATCACAAGTTATATATTTGGCCCCAAGCATAATGTATGAATTGCAGCTTTTACCACCTCCTTTAGGAGACCCACGCTTCGAGATTTTTTTTTTTTTTCCTAAGAGAAAATGTTAAGAGGGATACCCACCTTCCTTGGCTCAGGCTCTTTGTTCTCCACAGGACCAGTCAAAAATCTTTCAGCAAATAGTATTTACCTAGGATTACCTGGACTACTATCTGTACACCAGGTTGACAATCTAAAATATTTAAGATATAGTCTCTGAAAAAGTTAAATCACATCGATAGCTAACTGTGAAACTGTGCTCTGGACTTGAAGCTGTATCTGATTCAGGGGTCAAAGAGAAAGAGAGGGATTTTGTTGCAACCAATTCTTTATGTAATAAGCATTCGTTACAGTTGGTTTTTCCCATGTATTATTGAAGCGACATCTTTGTCTGGGGTAAGTACCGGAGGTTCGTTGTCTCACACTAAGAAAATCAAGGATGTGGACACACAAGTAGTGAGTTTAAGAGTGGAGGTTTAATAGACAAAAGAAAGAGAATAGAGAGTAGCTCTCTCTCCTGCAGGGAAAGAGGTGAGCCCAAGTGGGTCTTCCGGTCTGTGGTGAAGTGCAGGAGGTTTTATAGGCTGGCTTGAGGAGGTGGTGTCTGATTTACATGGGGCCCAAAGAGTAGTTGGACCAAGTGTGACATTTACATAGTTTTTGAAGAAGCTAGCTACGCCGTCCTAATCTTTTATTATGCAAATGGATTTTCCACCTGGCCTGCCCCATGTTGTCTGTTCCTCACTGCATATGTGGTTGACAAAGAAAAGGGAAGATGAAGCTGTCCTGTTGAATATGCCTAACCCCTGGGTAGCCTTTTCCTGTTGGCATGGCTGCTGGCATTCACCCACGCAGGCTTCCAACTTGCTTATCTATGTCTTTAGCTTGATCTTACAGGCTGCTTTGTGTTAGAAAAAAAGTGATTTTAGGGCTGCTTTTTAATTAAAAGGAAAACCTTACTGAGGACTTCCTTATTCTCACTATCTGCCTAAATAATTTCTTTTTAACTCCTATATCATTATTTTATTTCCTATAGCACAACAGTCATATAAGACTATTGCCCCAATTTTAAGTTAGAAAATTGATGCTCCAAGAAATCAAACTGGACCCTCGACGCAGTCAAATGTTTATGCTGATGCCACTGATGGGTATGTAGGTGCAGGCCATCAATCCAGAAGGAGTAGGACTTTCCCTTTAAATCACTTGCCAAAGCCACTAAGTACACATTAATACATTTGCTCTTTGCCCTTTAAGAAAACTGTTTTCTTGAAACAAGGCTACTTATTTTAGCTTTCATAACCCAAAATGAAAGGAAGCACTATGATAAAGTTCTCTATGATAAAGATCTTTCCTGAGATACTCCCTTTTTAAGCACTGAACCTTACCTTCCAGCGTTTCCTGTTACTCATCTGTTATATGTCTCTGCCAATTACAGAAGGTTTTTTTTTCTGTATTCCCTTTTCTTCACTTTCACTATTTATTCCCCATTTGTAAACCATCAAAAGTTTGTGCTTGAAGCCATTCGGCTTTCTTTAACTTTTGACATGATTCAGTTCTATAGCCAATTTCCATGTCATTCCTCATAGAAAACAAACAAACTGAGCCCAGGACATAAATTTCAGAGTCACTCAGCTGGGGTAGAGGATTGGGAAGGTGTCTGGCTCACAGCTCCAGGCTGGCAAGGCAAGCACCGGCTGCTTCACACCCTCACACCCCTGGGAGAGGAGCCTTTTTGAAACCGAGGAAGCCACTAAACTACCCAAATGAGAATTGTTTTTGGGTAATCACCAACTAACACTTGACATAAAGAGCATAGACAGCCCTGAATTAGGCAACCCTGAGTTTGAGTCTTGACCTTGAGAAAGTTGTGGGCTTTTGCTTTGTTAGCTATAAAATGCACATAACAATAGTCTTGACCTAGTAAAAGGCTGTTGGAAAGATTAAATGAAGAAATGATTAAATGAGATAATGCCTGGCTTAAGTAAAGTAAACGTTTGATAAATGTTACCTGTTACTATTTGTGAAATGCTTCTATAAGAAATCAATTTTCTATTCTCTTTCAAGTCAATTGACTCTACCTTTATTTTTAGCCCTCGGGATAAAGCTTACCAAGTCTGGATCAGATAAATTGAACAATGGGTTGCCGGAGATAATTAATAAATCCAGAAAGTGTTGCTGGGGAAGAAGGTTAACAAAGACCCTCTTCTCACATGGCCATAGACTGGGGGAGTATGCTTATCTGATGAAGGTGACCTCATCTCAGGCTTCCAAGAACACATTCTCATCCTTTCTCATCTCTGGTGGCAGCTCCCATCACAAACACCTTGAGACCATAGATTCTCTTTTTTCTCCCCCCATCAACTATGAACAGAAAAGATCCTAAACTTAAACTGCTGAGAAAGTTTAAAGGGTGGCTTCCCTCCCCAGTTCCATGCCTTGAATAGAAGCTCAGTGTCAGGACAATAAACTTATCCTGTTTACATCGGCCTTTCAAGGTTAACGTTGGAGGGAAGGAGGGCTTACTTGAATACCCTCCTTGAATCAGAGCATGTATGTTTGCTTATAAATTAACCATGCTAGGCAGAATTCATATCAGTAGCAAACAAGACACTGGGGGACAATAACAGTTATGGATATTCGTCCAGTGCTAGATAAATTCAGATCATTTTCTGAACATGTTTCATTTTGTTTCCCAACATCATTTTAGGGCATCTTGATGCAGGAGGGGGACCAAGACGTTGGCTTCAGAAATTCAGGTTCATATGTCAGCTCTGTTTAAGCCCCTCTCTGTGTAAGCTCAGGAAAATGGCTTCCCTAATGAAGCCTCAGTTCCTAACCAGGAAAACAGAGGATTTTTTAAAACTTCCTACTTCACAGGGCTTTTAAGAGATTGGATGGAACAGTCATTGATGACCTGTCTTTCCCCAGAAATCTTCAGTTCAGAAAGTTCAGGCATATTAAAAGATGGAGTCGAGACAGAATGGGGTCTTCTGACTGAAGGGTCTTCCAGGGCCCTGCTTCAGGGTCCCTGTTCCTAAAACATTAGCCATGCCCTTGGACAGAGCTGGAACTTGGGCACAACCAGGGACTCTCGGTCTAAAACAAGGTCTCTGTGCACAGAGTTGACAAATTTTGAATCGTGGTAAAATAGTTGATCGGCGCAGCCCCACTTTGCCTCCCAGGGGATAATGAAAGAGACCGTAACTGCTGACATCTGCATGGGAAGGCAAAGAATGACATTTCTGCTGCGAAGAAATGAACCATTGAATGCACTTCAAGACAGTGTGAGGTCAACTGTAATAGTGGTAAAACCTGAGGCCGCACACTAAGATGTCAGTGAAGAAGAACAGATCACCATGAGCACAGAGATTTAGGTGATGAGTATGTTTCTCTCTTTGAGTGAAACTTACTTGGCAGAAAAGTTGCAGAACTCAGGCTCAGTCTTGGCAACTTCAGGGGCCTCCCTAGTTGGGGCTTAATCTAACTTTCTCTTTTTCTTATGTTAAAAGATACATTATATACATGGAACTATTCATAGATCTTTGTGATCTGTGTGAGAGACACTTCGTGAGAATATATCTATATATTTTAAAAATAGACCTTATTAAATTTTGTATTTCATATTATCACTATAATAAGCTGCAAGTTATTTTGTAGAGTGTGTTTTTTCTACATTCTATTTGTCTTGTTTTTTTGAATAAAATTTTTTCTTACCTTTTTTGAATAGATTATTATTTCATTTCTACTTAAGAAATTTGAAAATTTAACAGTCTATATTTATTAATTAGCCTGTAAATTATAATAACTAAGTTGGCACATTATACATTTAATTTACCTTCCTCCTAAACAATATTAGGCTCTTTTTTTTCTTATTCCCATCATTCCCCTTCTGAATATAATTATCAAGATTATTTTAGTTTCTCCTCTTTTTTAAACCCCATGAATCAGTTATTTTTATTATGATTATTGTTTTTGCCATCAATATCTGTTTAGATTTACCCATGTCATTGGTTTTTGTTGTTGTTCTTTTTTTTTTTTTTTTTTTGACAGAGTCTTGCTTTGTCACCCAGGCTGGAGTGCAGTGGCACAATCCCGGGTTTAAGCAATTCTCCTGCCTCAGCCTCCTGAGTGTCTGGGACTACAGGCATGTGTCACCACTCCTAGAACATTTTTGTATTTTTAATAGAGACGGGGTTTCAACATGTTGGCCAGGCTGTTCTCGAACTCCTGACCTCAGATGATCTGACCGCCTCAGCCTCCCAAAGTGCTGGGATTACAGGCATGAGCCACCATGACCGGCCCCCATATCATTGTTTTTGATCACTATTTCTTCTTCCTTCTAAGACTTTCCTTCTTGGGTTATTTTCTTTCTTTCTGAACACCATATTTTTGAATTTGTTTAGTGTGTATATGTGGATAGTAAACATTATTAGGCTTGCTTATATTAGGTCTTAAAATTTTGCTCTTATTCTTGAAAGATATTTCCCTGACAGTTATTGTCTCTTAACGGTTTGAAGATACTACTTCCTTGTCTTCTCGTTCCCATTGTTGATGTAGTGAGTTACTATTGGTACAATTATCTTTCCTTAGTAGCGAATCTGCTCTTTCTTTCTGATGCTTTTAAGTTCTCTTTGTCTTCAGTGGCTTTTGGTTTCATGAGACTATGTCTAGATAATTTAAATGTATTCTATTTGAGGTATGTTGATTTGGGCTGCCTGAATTCAGAAGACTCTATGTTTTATCTGTCTTGAAAAATTTGTCACTGTGACTTCAAACTTTGCCTCATCCCCTTTTTCAATGCAAACCTCCCCAAACTCTGATTTTCTTTATGTTGCACCTCCCTCATTCTCTGTCTCTCACTATTTATTTCATAGTTTACAGCAGTTTGTTTTACTGCACTGCATCATAAATAGTCAACCTTCAGCTTATTTATATCCAGTGGTCAACTCACTTTGAGTGTTTTAGTGTTGATTTCTAGAAAAATTATTTAGTTGTTTTTCAAATCTGCCTGATCATTTTTTCTTTATAATCCTTAATCCTGAGATTCCCTGTTTTGTTCTAGCATATATGTAAACATTTATACTCCTCCTATGCATTTTAGTGTCTGAATACTTCACAGTATTTAATACATTGTTTGCCGCTTTGGCTGGCTGTCATCACAGTGCCCATTTCCTTGTGCATGTTTGAGTTTTGTTTTTGTAGCTTTAGTGTTCTCTGAAGCCTGCCATGGACACGGGTTAGATCTCATTGCTTGATGGGAATGGTTGTTATGAGTGGAATAAGTCAAAAAAAAAGGCAACATAAAATAGTAGAAGGCATTCTGTTCTGGGATATGAGCAATATAGTTATGCGTTCTTCTTCTGATTCCAGTTCTCTGTATGATATAATTCTCACTTGGAAAGTAGACTGCCCTTCAAACTAGATTGATAAGAAAGATGCTGGAGAAAGAGACCAAGATGAATTTTAGACTTCTGGCTTGGCCATTGGACAGGTAGTCGTTCCATTCCCTGAGAAAAGATGTGGTCTCCTGGCAGTGTCGGATGGAGATAATGACTAAGATTGGGATATGATGGATATGACTGTGAAATCTACAGGTAGAAATGACTGGTAGACAGTTTAGTGTCTAGATCTAGAGCTCCGTAGTGTGCTCTTATTGGGAGATTTAAAAATAGAAGGGAGTAAGTTCAAATTTGCTTAACCCATTTTCTTCATGATCTAGGCAACTTCATCCATTATTTTTCAGCTTTCAAATAAAACACCCAAAATATTTTTCTATGACCCAATCTGAAGTATATACCCATCACACCTAAATTGTTTCTATCATTTTTATTTTTCTTCTTTGGACTCGAGAACAGCCTGGGAAACACGGCAAAACCTCATCTCTCCAAAAAATGCAAAAATTAGCCAGCATGGTTGCATGCACTTGTAATCCCAGCCAACTTCTAAGCCTGAAGTGGGAGGATCGATTGAGCCTGGGAGGTTGAGGCTGCAGTGAGCTATGATCATGCCACTGCACTCCAGCCTGAGTGCAAGAACAAGACCCTGTCTCAACAAAACAAAACAAACAAAACAACAACAAAAAACAATCATGAGAAAAGACATGAGTTTGCCCCTCTCCATATGGGGCTTCCCCCACCAGCATCACTGTCTCATCTGGGCCATTGATATTACCTCTCTCTGAGCATTAGACTCCTTCATCAGTACAAGAAGAGATTGGAAGAAATAATCTCTCAGGTACCATTTTCCTGTAAATTTTTCTGATTCTCAATTTGGTTTGGAGAGAGAATTAGGATTGAAACTAGAAGTAGAACTTTTTCTAGAATTCCCCAGCTTTCTTTGTCTCTTGTTTCCTTCTAAAAGTAAAAGAGCTATCAGCACCGCCCAGCTGTGAGAGCAACTCTCTTCTGGCTCAGATCACTAGATCCTAAAAGAGAACCACCAACAGTTGGATTGCATTCTTTATTGGCTGGTTCTCTTTTACACTGTTGGTGGGAGTGTAAATGTGGCGATTCCTCAAAGACCTAGAACTAGAAATACCATTTGACCTAGCAATCCTGTTATTGGGTATATACCCAAAGGATTACAGATCATTCTACTATAAAGACATATGCACACGTATGTTTATTATGGCACTGTTCACAATAGCAAAGACTCGCAACCAACCCAAATGCCTATCAGTGATAGACTGGATAAAGAAAATGTAGCACATATATACCATGGAATACTATGCAGCCATAAAAAAGATAGTTCATGTCCTTTGCAGGGACATGGATAAAGCTGGAAACCATCATTCTTAGCAAACTAATACAAGAACAGAAAACCAAACACCACATGTTCTCACTCGTAAGTGGGAGTTGAGCAATGAGACCACATGGACACAGAGAGGGTAACTCACACATCGGGGCCTGTTGGGGGGTGGGGAGCTAGGGGAGGGACAGCATTAGGAGAAATACCTAATGTAGATAATGGGCTGATGGGTGCAGCAAACCACCATGGCATATGTATACCTATGTAACAAACCTACACGTTCTGCACATGTACCCCAGAACTTAAAGTATAATAATAATAAAAAGAATTAAAAAAATAGAATGCAATCCACAGGTGGGATCATAGGTGAATTTTTTGTTGCCTTATTTTTCCTTTTGTATAATAAACTAACAGCAACAACAATAAAGTCCTGATGGGTTAAAACAAAATGATTGAAATAATTTAATTTGAATGTTCATAAACAAAGTTTCCCTTTAGTCAGAATGTTCCAGGATCATCAGTTTATGCAATAATTATATACAAGTAAATAGGTTTCTAGATTATATTAATAGATGTATGTGTTGATTTTCTGAGACAACTGTGCTCATCTCATTTTAATGTAGTTTTTTGTTTTTGTTTTTGTTTAAGCCTCTTTCCTCTAGTGGATGCCCCAAGGCCAAGGCCTGAGTCTCATACTTGTTTTTACCTTTAATTTCTATAACAATACCTAATGCATGTTTGACACTCAGTAGATGTTTGTCGAATGAATAAAGGACAGTCATTATTATATTGCAATTGTTTTGCAGAAAATACATTAACTGCAAATGGCTTAAAAAAAAGAAAGAAACATTGGAAAGTCAACTTCTACTGCTTATTACTGAATACATTGTTTGCTGCTTTGGCTGTCTGTCATGTCATGGGTCTTATTTCCAGGATAAATCCCTTAAAAGCTACTGTAGTACCAAATGGATCCTTTGGATCAGAGACCAATAATATTTACAAGCAGATTCAGAAAAATCTTAAATATAGGAGAAGGAAGTTAGTCACCCATATGATTTCCATATCAGAGCTTTTGGGAAGTAAGGGGGGTCAATTTATTATCTACATAACCACCATGCTTTTATGAAATGCACTGCAAACGGAAAGGTTGAGAAAGAGGATCTTGAACCAAGGAAGAGCTAAAGAGTTGGGGCAAATGATGCACATATATGCAGTTGAGGCCTAGTTGAAATTTAAGTTAACCAAGAAGCATGTTTTCTGCTTTGAATCTTTAAGTTCAAAATGAAACTTGGGGTTAACATGAGTCATTGTGTGAAAAGAACTCATGTGGTTCCCACAGCTTTTAGGATCCTGAAATTATGAGATATCTTGATCTGCTGAACACTGACTTCACAGATAATCTAGGTGCAGAATGAGCTGTAAGATCTTGATGGTGTGCAGCAAATACATGCTCAATTTCCATGTTCATTCATTTATTCCAGAAACACATTGCTGTAGATGCTGTTTCATGCACTGGACTTGTAACTATGAATTAAATCCACTCTCTGCATATGAAGCTTGGGGAAAAGGCAGGAGGGATAAATTGATCATTAAAAAAGAGTGCACTTAATCGTGTGATAAGTATAAGCATAAGCTGCTATGAGAACCCAGAAGAAGAGGACATAACTGACTCTTGGGGACGGAGAGGACTAAGAATTTTTCCCTGATTAAGTGAGACCTGAGGTGGTAGCATAGTGACTGGAGGTGAGTGGGGAGGTGGCCAGGGTTGACATGGCTCCTAAAGAGCATGACCATCCCTCCCAGCCCACCCTGACTGTCCCATCAATGGAAGTAAGTATGCTTCCTTGGACCTCTCTTCTTTTTCTTTCTTAATCGGTTAGTCACTAATACAGTCTCTCCTCCCATGCTTGGTTTTACACCATTGCTACTCCCTTGTACAACTAAGAGAAGAGAATCTATCAATTGAAAGTGTGGGTCTGATAACATAGCGGGTTCCTAGCCCTGGGTTTTAATCTTTGCTCTCCATCTGAGCCCTGCTATTTTGATCAGATTTCTTAATTACTCTGGAATTCAATTGCTTTGTTTGTAAATTGAGGATAATAATACAGAATGTACAGATTTGTTGAGCAAATGAAATGAGTAACTATATGTGAAACATCTGGCATGGTACTTGGGTGAGATCATCTAGTCTGCCTTACCATTTTGGGGAGAAATTTAGGGAAATTGAGGCCCAGAGAAGAGAGCTGACTTGCCCTCACTTCATTCAAAATTTCCAATGCAGACTTTGGGTTGTGAGTGAGAACTTTTATTCACTTTTTACAGATGAGAAACAGATGTGGGGAGGCTGCATGCCCAAGGTGACACAGGTAATTAGTTGGAGTGCCAGAGCTGGGCACTGGTCTTTTTATTCCAACATCCAGGTTCATGTTTAACATCAAGAGTCTAGGACAAAAGTGGAAACTACCATGCCTTCTCTCCATCCTCCCCATGCTATACCAATTTCTCTAGACCAAAAACAAAAGGCAGGCTGACTTGTAAGTACTTATAAGAATTACCCCCCAGAATCTGGCTTGACATCAGGGTCAAGCTAGAACAAAACCACCTCCCAGGCTATATGTAGCTCTACAGGAAGCTGGTTTGAAGGATTGTTGCCCACTCCACCTCTCTAAGACAAGCATATGGTGCACTGTCTCCTCCCTCCTCTACTGCATTGAGCTTCTGTGTCAAAGCCATGCAGAACTGGCTTAAGATCAAGCTCTACTGCCACATTTGTGACCTTGTATTTGCCTATAACTCCTCTAAGCCTCAGTTTCCTTAGCTACATGTAGTAAACAATTACACATTCTAACTCTATCTTGGAGAGTTGGAGTAAGGTTAAAATGGGAAAATATGTATGTGTGCTACCAACCATCATATAGAAGGTAAATCTGTAATATTATTTTGAAAAGGGGTTATTTTTCCAAATTTCAAAGGTAGGCTTTAAAAAGTCTTCGTATTGTTGTTGTTGCTTCTGTTGATTTGAGAGAATTTGTGGGCCAGGTTGTTGTCTTTCAACCTTTACGTCTCTGACATCCTTTGTAAACGTCACTTGTAATAGCTTGAAATTCTTCTGCTCCTTCATCTATAAAATGGAGATTAAAATGCCTGCCTTGCAAGTTTGTTGAAAGCCCCAGATGAAATAATAATCCTGGAACTAAATCTCAAAAATAAGTATCTATATCTGCCCTTCTGTCTTCATTTCCTGGTGCTTAAGGAGACCTGAGCAAAGGAAGCAAATGAGGTTTTAAAACAAACAGGCCAAAGGCATCGTTTTCTACCAACAAAATGTTAAAGCACCTGGAGGAGCTGAACTGCAAAGCTCCTAATTCTGAGTCTGTAGTTAGGATTGATAGAGCTCATTCTTCTCTAGAAAAATTGTGTCTAAATGTGAGCAAAAGCAGACAGAGGAATGGAGGGGACCACTGAGAGATTGTGAGCTGGGAGTGATCAAGGGTGAGGAGTCCCCAGAAGCTACAAGCACAGGGACTGTCCTCTCATGCTGCTGTAGGAAACAGGCCACCTAGCTTCAGCTGCCCTGCAGGGTGTGGGACAAAGGCAGCAAGTTCTGGCAGGGACAAGTGAGGCAGGTGTAGGTTCCTGTGGTGCCTGCTCACCATCATCCCACAGTGAGAAACCATCATTGAGGCCGATGCTTTCAAGCCCATGAGGTCAATGTGGGCTTCAGGTGGATTAGAAGAAATTGAGGCTAGTGTCACCCATGGTGACAACTGGTGTTCACCACATGGAGCTCAGAAGGCCACAGAGGCTGGCTTTGTTCCTGGAGAAAGCCTCATCAAGGCAGGCAGAGAAGCATAGCAATGCCTCAGCAGACCTGTGAACATTAGCGTGCAGACAGAAGAGCTCAGGCAGGGCTTATTCAGCTGTCTACAGCTCAGTTTTAGTCTCAGGTCTTGTGTTTGCTGATAACATCCCAGATCATCCCTCTTCCTAGCTCAAAGAATTTTACAAGATGAACCCTTTTCTAATGGTAGCTTCGAGAAAATACTAGTAAGCTAAGTGGCCAACTCCAGTTTTTCTCTTGAAGTAGAAACTGAAACCTTCTTTAGATTGTAGCAATGTTGTGGGGAAGAAAGAACCGTGTGAGAAAAACAATGGGCTTTACATATTTGCTTAGCAGTTATTTCTACTGCCTATGTGTACCAAGAATCTGGAGATATAATGAGCACTGTCTTCATGAAGATAATCAACTATTGGAAGATTCAGACATCAGTCAAATAGTCATACATAATGAGCATGTACTTACACACTGAGATAAGCACTAGGAAGGAGAGGTATCCAGTTTTATGAGAATGTGTAAGAAGGGACCTGGCTTGGACTAGAGTCAAGGATGATGTCATTCAACTTGACTTGGGTCACGGAGAAAAGGAATGGGTTGTGGAACAGTTACAGGACGAAGGACAAGTGTGTGGTTGGTGCTATGGTGGGAGGAGAGGAGCACACCTGAGGAACTTCAAAGATGGCCATGCGGGCGCTTTCTCTGCCGTTACCGGAGTGCAGAGGGTGTGGGGGAGTGAATACTAGAGAGTGGGGTGAGTTGAGGCTGAAGGTATGGAGAACAGCCAGACAGCACGAGGTCATGTGCATCTTGTTGAGAACTCCTAAGAGCAATGGAAAGTTTAATCCCTTTACTTTTTGGCTTTGTGACCTTATAAATAAATAATTAACAGCTTAATGCTATGCTTTCACATTTGTTACATGAAGATGGTCATATTAAGCTCACAGGGGATGCAAATAAGAATTGTGAGAGACATAGCAAATGTAATAATGAAGACGATGATGATAATTGTATCTATAGTTAACCTTTACAGAGCATGTTTTGTGTTCTTGGCTCTATTATAAGCAGTTTATCAGCACATAGCTTTTCAAATGGAGCTTTACAAAGGTAAGGCATCCACTAATAGATAATGAAATAGTTTTGATGAAACTAATGAAATAGTTTTGTTTTTTTTTTTAATTAATTAATTTATTTATTTTGAGACAGAGTCTGGCTCTGTCGCCCAGGCTGGAGTGCAGTGGCGCAATCTCGGCTCACTGCAAGCTCCGCCTCCCGGGTTCACGCCATTCTCCTGCCTCAGCCTCTCCGAGTAGCTGGGACTACAGGCGCCCGCCACCACGCCGGGCTAATTTTTTGTATTTTTTAGTAGAGATGGGGTTTCACCGTGGTCTCGATCTCCTGATGTCGTGATCCGCCTGCCTCGGCCTCCCAAAGTGCTGGGATTACAAGCGTGAGCCACCGTGCCCGGCATTAAATAGTTTTTTAAGGTGGTAGGATATTTTCTTGCAATAAACTCTCAGTCAGAAGTTCAAATTATAAGGAAAATAAAGAAAATACAAATAGAGTTGTTTATGTCAGTGCTTAGGTCTGTCCAATAATAGAGTGTCTTTGAGTTTCAGAATCCTTTTCTCCTTTCTATGGGGCCATTAATTACAACTTGAGGACCACTGGACTAGACAGTGATAATTCTCTTTCTTAAGCTCCAAAGGGAAAAAGGAAATTTCTTTCAATATGAAAAAAGGATTCAACTTAGAGTATTGGTACATTAACTAGAAAGACTACCAATCTTGGGAAAGTTAGTGAGCTTCTCTATGTTTCAGATTTTATCCAACTCATAGGATTATTTTAAGGTGAAAATTAGGTACTAATTAGACATGCATAAATCATAGAAGTTTCTGAACTCATAGAAAGTAATCCTTAACTCTTAGCTCTTATTACTAGTTGCTGTTTCTGAATCAGACATCAGTTGTATGTCAGTGCTTACAGCCTACACTGCATTATTTGGAAGTTTTTCACGAAGTGTCAAGAGTCTCATCAGCCCCCACCAGCCTCATGGTTTTCTTGAAGGATGGTCTCTGTATTTCTTAATCTAGCAATTCACCACCACATATGTGCTTGTATTCTCTTTATCTTTGCAGTTAACATAAATATGCAAACTTCCATGGCAAAAACCATTAGACACTTTCCATTTAAATAGTAGTTTCACTATTCTAGCAATTTTCCCAGCTAGAACAGTGTGCAGTCTGCTTTTAAATCCTGATCATCCACTTCTATGGACTCTAGAGTGATGTTTTTGTTGGACCTATTTTTATATAATAATTAAAACCAGATTGTTCTTAATTTATTCATTTCCTTTTACTGAATTACAAATTAGGTCAAATAAAGCACTAGGCCTCTGGAGGGTTAAAAATAATACAAATCCTAGTTTTTGAGGACTCAGGGTCTGTTAGGAAAAATAAGATATGTGCATAGATGAGCATAATCTAAGGCAAAAAGTGATCGTTATCATAAAAGGGTTTCTAATAAGTTCCCTTGAGGAGTCAAAGAGAAGGCTGAGGGAATGCTTTGCAGAAAAAAATGGCAACTGCAGTATATGATGAATGGTATTCCTAGTTAAGCAAACAGGGAGAAAATGTACACAAACTAGAGTGAGAATGGTTTGATGGAAATGGGGTATGGAAATCGGTGGTGAGAAATGAGGCCGACTGGCACGATTGAGGACATACCTGGAAGAGTCTTGGTGGTAAGTCAAGAAATGGAGATTTGCTAGGCAAAAGGAAGGCTGGAGTAGTTTTGAGTAGGAGGTCACTGTAATCATAACTGTACTTAAGTAAAGAATAATCTGTTAGTGACTTTGAGGATGAGCAGTGTCTAGAGCACATGGTGTCAGGGAGATGGCATCCCTGACAAATAAGCTATAGTGCTCATTTCCTTTTTTTTTTTTTTGCCCCAGTGGTCTCCATGGCAGCAATGCCAACTTGCAGACCCATCTTCCACATTGCTGATTTTTTAAGCACAGACATGATCATGTGTTTGCCCCACTCGAAAACATTCAATGGCTCCCTGTTTCCTGTTGGATAAAATCATATCTCAGAAGCAGATATCCTAACATTTGCTATAATCAGATGTTCTGCTCTTGCTCCTGAAGAAGCTATATTGCTCAGTGATACAGTGCCCATGGTTCAGCTGAAAGCCCTGAGGGTGATGAAGAGTGAGCTAGGGTAGTGATAATGGAGATGGGGAGGAGGGATGTCTTAGTCTGTTTTGTGTTCCTATAAAGGAATATCTGACGCTGGGTAGTTTTTAACAAAAAGAGGTTTATTTGGCTCACAGTTCTGCAGACTACAAGATGCATGGTGCCAGCATCTGCATCTGATGAGGGTTGCAGGCTGTTTCCACTCATGGTGGAAGAAGGGGAACTAATACGTACAGACATCACAAAGCAAGAGAAGAGGTGAGACAGAGAGAGAGAGAGCAAGAGAGAAAGAGACAGAGGAGGTTTTACGTTTTTTTTTTCAACCAGCTCTTGTGGGAATGAATAGAGCAAGCACTTACTCATGACTCTTACCAGGAAGGGCATTAATCTACTAATGAGGGATCCACTCCCATGATCCAAAAACCTCCCATTAGGCCTCCTCTAACACTGGGGATCAAGTTTCAACCTGAGAATTGTACGGGGTCAAATATCCAAACTATGGCAAGGAGATGCAAGAGATATTGCAGATGTTTAATCAATAGATGTTTGCAACTAGTTATCAATAGTAAAGAAGTGGGAATGATCAGAGGCTGCTGTGATATTACCTACCTGGATGGCTGGAAGGTTCTTTTACAACTCCCAGGCAGGTTTGTGCCTGCTTTTCCTGGAGTGCTGATTGCCAGGGTGTCACAATAGATGCTTTGAGCAGTTGCAGAAGAGTACCTGATGTTTATTTCATGTGTATGCCTTCCTTTCGGTTTTCCTCCCCAATTTTTCCCTCAGTCCCCAGGCATGGTGCACTGGCTGGTCTCCCTGGGTCTGGGTTCTGCTATTATGAACCACCCTTTGCTCTTCATTGCTTGTATACATTTGACTAACGAAGAGCGTTCTTCTGAAATGATTCTTAGGTGTGCTGACTGCCATCTCTTTTTTACTAAAACACTCAACATTCTTTCAAGTCCTCCATGACAATGTTTACAAAATTTAAAACATTTGTTGAGCATTGACTATTTGCCAAACATTGTTCTGGGGACTAAAAATAGAGCAGTGAGTAAGTATAATATGTTTCTGCCTTCTTGGAGCATGCATTCTGGTGAGTAATAATATTCCTCCTCAATGTTCCTTCCTCTCCCTCCATACCTCTTCCGCATTTGTTTAATTCTCCTTCGTTTCTTGTTTTGCCTCAGTGGTCTCCTTGGCACCAGTGCCAACTTGCAGACCCATCTTCTACATTGCTGTTTCCTAAATGCAGAGATGGTCATGTGCCTGTCCCACTGAAAAACCTTCAATGGATCCCTATTTCGTATTGGATAAAATTATACCTCAGAAAAGATATTCTAACATTTGTTATAATCGGATGGCCTGCTCTTGCTTCTGGAGAAGCTATATTGCTCAGTGATCAAGGGGGAAACAATAGGTTCAAATTTTTAAACAAAGAAGATTTAATTCATAAAATTCCAGAACTTTGAAAGGTCAGTAGCTCAGTATCTCTCCCATTCATTACCACTTGTTTATATTCACACACACAAAAGCTTTGCCATTGTGGAGATGCCGGTGGAGTTGTGGAGCTGGGGGTGGAGGAAGGTCTTAAAGTTTCCTCTGGATGAGAAAGAATGAAACTTCTCAAGTTTACTTATGCATGAATGAAGGTGGTTTAATGGGCCAAGTGCTGGCTTTGGAGTTACAAAGGCTTGGGTTTAAATCCAGCTGTGGGACTTCTGCAAGTCCCCAACTCACTGTGAACTTTAGCTCCTCAATTGTCATAAGAGGGTGACTCTGCCTATTTTACAGTATTAGGAGGCAGACAGCTCAGATGCTGGCCTTGCTGAGGTCAGGCAGGGCTAGGTTTCCCTAGTTGAATGGCAGAATTATTACCCACATCTGGAGGGAAGAACATGTAGAGGTTTTCCAAAAAGAGGGGATTGAGAGAGTAGGCCAGCAATGCCAAACAGTGGGCATTTGTTCTGGGGTGAAAGAGAGAAGATGAAGCCATGGCTGAGAATACATGAGGCACTTGGCTAACAGAATTGATGCTCCCAGCTCCCATGGGGAGTGGGAGAGCTTGAGTAATGCCCAACATCACAGGCAATCTCTTCACAGCTGCAATCCCTTAATTCATTTCCTGCCCTAGAGCATATATTTGGATCCCTACTATGTGCTAGGTGCCTGGCTGTAAGATGCCTGGCCTCACAGTGGATGGACATCTAGGGGTGTGAGTCGCTGAGCAGAGTGCCCTATAAAAGTGTGGGAGGAGACAGGCCAGAGAGGTATGACCAGGTCATAGAGGTCCCCATGGACTTAGAAAGGACTTTGTTTTTTATTCCAAGTGGAATAGGAATTCTAACAGCAGGGTATGAATGAAGGACACAAGAGTGAAAACTCAGATAATCCAACCTTTGACTTATCCAAGCTATGACATAGATGTTAAATAAACTAAAAAACCCAAAATAGATAAATGAAGAAGGGACAGCATGTGCCTGTGTGTGCACATTTCCTGGGCCTGCCATGTATCGAAGAGGGTAGGACTTTCTGCCTAAGGAACTGGGGATGGTTATATGTGAGCAGAGCATGAAGGCCTGCACCGACCATGCTTCCCAGGCTTCCACGTCTGTGGAGATGCATAGGTCTAGAGTAGGCTGAGTACTCGAGGGTAAGCTTCCAAAGGCAGAGGTGTGATTACAGTTATCAAGACACCCCTGCCCCAATGAGTAGCTATCATGTATTGATACCTGATAGAGATTTGTGAGATGAATGATGCCACCAGAATGCAAACTCTGACAACCAAGCCAAAAGTGATGGATCTGTTTAACAAAATGGTTAAATTAACCAGTGACAGCAGGGCTGTCTTATATAGTCTGGCAGGAAGTTCTCTGCACAACTCCAAGGGAAGCTGTGCACATGAACAACCCACACAGCACATCACAGGCCTGAGAGTTCGAGGAGTGCACTAAGTTCCAGTGGGTGTGGGCTGTGTCTGGACCTGTGAGCTTCCCAGCCTTCCTATCTCTAGCATGAGCTTTTCACTGGGGACTGCCAAGGTCAGGTGACATGGCTGCTGCCCTCTTTGCCATATGTGTGAGGCTTGGGACAGCATGCCTGTGTTCTATTCATGCTCTGTCACAGACATGGCATCCTAGTGGATGAAATGCTGGGATCCCTGATCTGAAACTTTTTGACTATAAGATTGTTAATCATCCTATGGATAATAGAACCAAGGTGTTCTCCCTTCTCCATCCTCATAGCCAACTCCTTTCACCCATTCAGACACAATTAAGACCCCATGTCTTTTGAAAGGCCTTTGGACACATATCCCTTCTCAAAGCACTGAGACGTGCTGGTTACCTCTGCCGTAGCTCCTACTGTCTCAGTCATTTCTGCTCCCTGAGGCCAGGGGCTGTATTTATTTATTTATATTCCCAAAGCCTGCACCTAATAGATGCTCACCTAATAGACGTGCTGGATTACCTCTCTATCATAGCTCCTACTGTCTGTCATTTCTGCTCTCTGAGGGCAGGGGCTGTATTTATTTATTTATTTATTTATTTATTTATTTATTTATATTCCCAGGGACTGCACCTAATAGACGCTCAGTCAACTTTTATCAAAGGAGAGAAAAGTTTTGCATCTTAGGTTCTAATTATGAGTTGAATATATATGCATTCAAGAACTCCCATTTACTGCATACTGACCAGAGTTAAAAACATCCCAGTGTAAATTCTGTTGTTCAAACATTTCTTTCCTTATAATAGCAGATACCATCCTAGTGGGGACAGGGCAGCAGGCATATTTGAAACACTCATATGTATAAGATGAAAATGCAGAGAAATTTTCAAGGGTTCTCCAAGGACTGGTGAGGCATGACCAGCCCAGGAGTTCCTCGTGGCAGAATCTCTGATGAAATCAGAACTTTGAGGTCTTGACCTGATGTTCCATAAATTAGGCGATGCTGAAACCAGAGAACTTTGAAGGGGGGTATTTTTCTTGGGGCAATATCGGGAAACCATGTGTGCCTATGACTAATTCCCCTCCTGTGAACTGTTGGTATTATCTTTGAGGGTTTTCAAGATAAATAAATTGAAGCTGTTGTCAAGTTTTACCAGACGAAAGCAAACAATCCCGGGGTCTTTCATGTGTCTGTACTGCCACAGCGTCACCCCCTACTGCCTTCTTGCTTTGTGGTTTGTGGGGAGAGGAGGGAAGCATGCAGAGCAGGGGCATGCACTGTGCAGAGGAGAGGGGCCTGCACCCCACAGAGGGGCATGCACCCCGCAGCCACGACCACGGTCACCCACAAGGTTGCCCAGGATTCCCACAGTCATGTGCAGTTCCATCAGTGCAGCAGACAAGTGCCTACTCTGTGCCAAGCCCTGCACCAGGGCCTGAGGACACAAATACAAACAGGTACCGTGTTTGCATTTGCCCTTGAGAAGTTACTTGTCTTAAAAATATGCAGAACAAAGATTACTGATTGCACTGTTGCCACATCAAAAAATTACTCACCAACAGAAGGCCCCATCTACCAGGGATTAGAATTGTAAACCAAAAATACAATTCCAAGCCCGCCAACTGCCTGAATGAAACTTCCTCTTGGCCAGTGAGACATAACTAAACCTGAAATATTAGTTCAGAACATAACGAGAAGGGGAAGATTGGAGCTGCCTCATTATACTCACGTCTCTTTGGAATTCAGGCACAGTTGGCCAGGATTAATATTAAAATAGAGATCCCAAGACTGACAGACTGACTCTTTGTAGCAATAAAGATACCAAATTCCAACCTGACCCTAGTATAGCATCACATCCCAGATGCCAGAGCTCTGAAAGAAACCAAAGTATTTTACCCCAAAATATATTTGTTTGACATATTTTGAAATGGTCCCATAAAACTGTCTCTTGTGGGGAATACTTACCTTCTGTAGAGAGCTCTCTTCCTTTTCCCGGTCTTTTTCTGATGCTGAAGAGATGGGCTGAGAGTCTAGCACCTTTTAAGGGTCTGAATAGGAAATATTTGCCATCTTTTGCCTCTGGCCACCTGTGAGGCTTCATTTACATAATAAGAACCTTGTTCTCTACAACCCATTATCTTAACCCAAACACTCCTTTCGGTTGATCCCAGGTTTTTTGATAATAACTAACTCAACCAACTGCCAATCAGAAAAGCTTTGAATCTACCTGTGACCTGTAGGCCTCCCCCCCGCCTCGACCCCCTTCCCACACTTCAAGTTGTCCTGCATTTCTGGACCAAACCAATGTATGCCTCATATGCATTGATTGATGTTTTATGTCTCTCTAAAACATAAAACCAACCTGTAACTCAACTGCCTTGGGCACATGTCCAGGACCTCTCAGGGCTGTGTCACAGGTTATGATCCATAAGCTTGGGAAAATAAACTTCTACATTGAGATCTGTCTCAGATACTTTTTGGTTTACAGAAGTGACAGCAATGGCCAAGTTTCTTTTGTCTTTGGGCTCCAATTTCCTCACCTACAAAAAGGGACCTCTTAGTCCTTTTAAGCTGGACTCTTGAAATCTTTCCAGTTTAGCTAATTAGACTTTCAAAGAAGCCAGAGATTGTTGAATAGAAAGAATTCGTCTGGTATAGAGAACTGGGAGCCTGTGCTGCTGTCTTCAGGTAATTATGTCATTACGAAAGGAAATGAAAACAATTTAAGGATGTTTTTCATCTTTTTAGTATTGGCATGGCTTTGACTCTAACACTGAGGCAATAATTTGTGGTCAGTGCCAGATGCAACGTCTCCTTCATGGGCCGTGTCACAAAATCAAAACAGCTGCTTGGAACTAAAATTGATTTTCACTGAATGCCAGATGTGCTAGATGTCCTCTCCTGAGCTACCTGATTCAGTCCTCCTGGGAATACACAGGCATTTCAAATACTAGAGTGAGTGATCCAGGGAGGTGACCACCCACCTGCCCCTTCAAATATTTCTGCAGTGTTCATATAATATGTTCCTGATGTTTTTCCTTTATCTTTACATCTTTGAAAACATGGTCCTATGTAGAGTATTCTAATGACAGTTATAGACTCTGCTGAGAGCAAACAACTACCCCCACTAAAAGTGATCACTTGATTGTCAACACAGAGCAGCTGTTTCTTTCCCACCTTTACCCAGCATTCCTGGGAACCCTTTGAATTGGCTGTGGGTTGGAGACATGCTGCTCGGATGTTCAGGGTTTAAACTCCTATACTTGCATGTTGTATTTGATTTAGGAATAATCATCCATGACCCACAATACAGTTGGGGTAAGGAATATGACCACAGCCAGTGATGGGCTGGCCCATCCCAGCTTTCCTGCTGGGAGAGGGGCATTACAGTGAACAAATGGATATATCCACCAGTATCAGGTAGTGAAGATATCTTGCCATGTCTGGAGTGAGAAACCTGAAAATAGGTGAGCCATTTCTTTCTTCTTTCATTCTCCCCTATCAAGGCCTGCTGGTGTGGATTAGTCTTACACAGAGGCAGGGGACGAATAAGATGACCATCTAGAAAGCTGAAAGGTGGCTAATAAATTCATGTGGGAGCTTTCCTTTTATATTCGTGCATAACAAAAAGTAAACAAGTTTTATCATTCTGGCATATTAGCAAAAAATTAAATCCTTAGGGCTGAGCAGGGTTTGTACATTGCTATTAGGAGTAGACATTGGTAGAACTGAAATAAAAATAGTTTAAGTATGGATCAATGATGCTGAGAATGTTTTCATATGATTGTTGGCTGTTTGTATGTCTTCTTTTGAAAAATGTCTGTTTTCAAAACCACAGTGAGATACCATCTCACACCAGTCAGAATAGTTAATATTAGAAAGTCAAAAAACAACAGATGCTGGCAAGGCTGCAGAGAAAAGGGAACACTTATACATTGTTGGTGGGAATATAATTTAGTCCAGCCAGTGTGGAAAGCAGTTTGGATATTTCTCCAAGAACTTCAAACAGAACAACCATTCGACCCAGCAATCCCATTACTAGGTATATACCCAAAAGGAAAATCAATCATTTTACCAAAAGGAAACACACACACAGATGTTCATCGCAGCATAATTCACAATAGCAAAGACATGGAATCCACCCAGGTGCCCATCAGTGGTAGATTGGATAAAGAAAATGTGGTACATAATATGACACAGCTACAAAAAAGAATGAAATCATGCCGTTTGCAGCAACATGGGTGTAGTTGGAGGTCCTAATCCTAAACAAATTAACACAGAAACAGAAAACCAAATACTGCATGTTTTCATTTCTAAGTGAGAGCTAAACATTGAACACACATGGACATTAACACGGGAACCACAGACACTGTGGACTACTGGAGGGGGACAGGAGAGATGGGGCATGGTTTGAAAAACTACCTATTAGGTACTATGCTCACTACCTGGGTGACAGGATCTGTACCCAAACCTCAATATCACGTAATTGTTCCGTGTAACAAACCTGCATATACACCCCTGGTATCTAACATAAAATTAATTTTAAAAAAAGAAAATCATGCATCAGGAAAAGGCAAGACAGAACAATGGATGTTAATGTAACAGAATAGAAAATATTAATTGGTACAGTTTCAGATTCCATAGTTCCATTTGCCTTTAAGAAACTGCCACTTGTTTTGGTGCAGTATCAAAAAAGAATGACCCCAATTATTTGAAAAGGCTGCTAAAATCCTCTTCCCTTTCCAAATACATATGTATGTGGCTAATTTTTCTTCTTTATGTAATCCAAATAAAATAATAATGCAACTTATGCAGAAGCAGATACAAAAATAATTGTCTTGTATTAAACAAGGAATTTAAGAGACTCGCAAAATGTAAAATGCTACTTTCCTCAATGAGGTTTTTGGTATTGAAAAATATAGTTATTCTTGCCAGGCATGGTGGCTCACGCCTGGAATCCCAGCACTTTGGGATGCCAAGGCGGGTGGATCACGAGGTCAGGAGATCGAGACCATCCTGGTGAAACCCCGTCTGTACTAAACATACAAAAAATTAGCCAGGTGTGGTGGCGGGTGCCTGTAGTCCCAGCTACTCGGGAGGCTGAGGCGGGAGAATGGCAGGAACCTAGGAGGCGGAGCTTGCAGTGAGCCGAGATCACGCCACTGCACTCCAGCCTGGGTGACGAGTGAGACTCCATCTCAAAATAAAATAAAATAAAATAAAAATGAAAAATATGGTTATTCTTTATAAAAATATATTATTACACAATGGGTTTATTATTGTTTCTTTAATGAGTTAATAAATCTGTCTTTAAAAAGTATGAATCAAGAGCCTCAGAAATGTTAGACATAATTCAACCTTAATGGATTCAATGTTCATAGCCACTTCTTTCACTGGATGTGTTATTTACATGTGAATCACCATGTTTGTTTTCTTGAAAAATAAGATTACACCATTGGGTGAGATACAGCTTAAAATAGATTTTTCAAAAAGAATGAATTGTTAAGATTTTTCTTTTATCCTTATATACCTGAGAATATGACAGAATATAGAATTCTAGGGTCACAAATCATTTTACTCCAAAGTCTACCAGCAATTGTTTTATTATTTTCTATTACCTAATGCTGTTGTGGTAAATTCTGAGTTCATTCATTTTTTTTTCAGTTTTGTAGGTGAACTATTTTTTCTAGACACATGTTGGTATCTTTATTCTTCCCCAGGTTTAGCAATTTTTGTTAAAATGTGGCATAATGTTAGTCATTCTTTGTGAATTCCTCCTAGAACACACTGAGCCCCTTAGGATTGCAGATCAAGATTTTTATTTCCAGATATTTTTTCACTTACATATTTGAATGTTTTCTGTTTAATATATTCTATTCACTAGATTTATATTACTAATTATTCAAAAGTGATGGCTGCATTGTCTATTACTCAGATGTGCTCTTTTAAAAATTCTTTATCCTTTCTCTCCTCATTCTTTGGAATTTTTCTCATTCCATCCTCTATGTCACTGCCTTAAATTTCCATAGTGTCATATCAGTTCTGTTTATTGATGATTCTACAGCCTTCAAAAAAAATCTACACTAGTATTATGCATTTGTTCTCCTCATTATTTTCATCGTCGCTGCTAACACCATTTATCATTCATTTTGTCATTTTCTCTCTGATCTTAAATTCTTGATATTTACGTTTTATTTAATTGCCTTGAAAGTAAAAAGCAGTAGCCATCTAAAATTTGCTCCTCTTCCCTAGAAAACATTCTTTCTTCAAAGAGTGCTCATAGTCTCTTTTTTTGTCCTTGTTTTTATTTTATCTTTTTGACATAATTTTTGCATTGGTCTCATATGGTCATATGGTCATTGCTTTCCTTCTTAACTTCCTGAACAGAGGCTGCTGCAATTAGGATGGCGAATGGTGAAAAGCAGTGTGGTTGAATTGAACATAAGCTGAAGGGCTAGACATGATGGCTTCAATCCTTGTGGAGGTAAGAGAGCTGGGACATCAGACATCAGCAGGTGGCCTTGGCTCCTTTTCCTTCATCTATAATTCTACTAAAATCCTTTCAGAATAGGGGCTGATCACCACTGGGAAATTTAAGGCATAATCTGCCTTTACTCTATGCTCCCATTTTGGGTGGCTAATCTAGTCACTGTAATGTAAAGACATTGTGGTTCATAGCTTTTGGTTTCTGGCATCTATGTATGTTTAATATTCCACCTTTCTGAACTTATCTTTACTATCAATCAATGATCTTCTAGAGGACAGAGATTTATTCATGGTTCTTGCATAGCACTTTGTTTCCTGATAGGTGTTCAGAAAAAAAAAGTTTTTTAAACTATTCCAGATTAATTGACTGAGAGACTCAAGGTCACAAGTCCAAATATTATTCAATAACCACATACCACATCTTTGCTGATTTCCATGACATAAAACTACAATGTATAGACATTGGCTGCAACAGGAGAACATCATTTACTGAACCTTCCAATCTGCTGTGAAAGGGAACCTGATTTTTGCTGTAAATTACAAGCCCAAGGATCAGAACATATTCATCCATTTCCCTATGAATTAGGGGAGACTTGGTGAAGATATTTGGCAACATTGGAAAGGGAAATCTTCCCCTTTCTTGAGGTTTTATGCTATGTACTTACTTATGCCAATGTCTCAAACACCATATGTAGATACGTGTAGATGAGAGGGAGTTTAAAATAAGGAAGAATGTAGCAGATTTCAAACATTTTTTTTCTATGCCATTACATATACTATAGTATTAAAACATAACAAAAAGGAAAATAAAAAAATCTGTTCTAACAATCTGTTTCATGAATCTTGAAAGATATACAAAACAAATCACTCCAGATGAGATGTATATTTCAGTTCCCACCACCTCAACCCAATAAAGACAATCCTAAGGTCCCATGAATGAAGAAGCCAGAAGAGGTCAGCCCATACATCCTCTTCCTTTAGACAGGACTGTAATGAAATCATCGTTGACCAAGGCTGTTAATGGCTCTGGGCGACCAGAGCACAGCAATCATTTCCATTATTCTCCATAGAATGACTTGTGAATTGCCACCTCCTGCAAATCCTGTGGCCTATAATCTGGACCAAATCACATCCAAGTGTCTGATCAGTTCTGAGAGTGGTTGTGGATGACCTTAGTATTCTAGAAGACTGGCTCTGAATGCACAGTAATGCATCCACAATGGGACATCCATGTGTAAAACGGAGTGAGGAGCTGGGATTCTTCAGTGGCCTCCAGCTTTCATTCCATACAGGAATGGTCTTGTTCATATGCCTCTGAGAGAGTCAGCTTGGAGACAAGCAAGTCTGGATTCAAATCCTGGGTCCATCCCTAGATGGTTGAGTGTTGTTCCTTTATCCTATATAACAGGGCCAATACATACTTCAGTTGGCCTTTGTGAGGACTGGGGGACTGTCCACCTAAGGCAAAATAAAGACATCATTTATTCACAGTCTTCCTTAGTGATGCACGCATGTGGCCTGAGAACTAACATTGATCTTAGCCTTAGGATCCCTTCATTCTGCCACTGACATTAACCCCCATGTGATCTTGTGCATGTCAGTTTCCCTCTCTGAGTTTGATTGATCCTTTAGTGAGATTAGATCCAATCAAAATTGATCTCCAAGTCACTTTCAGCTTTAAAAAATGCAAAGCTCTACAAATCATTCCGATATTGGCCCCAAAACCACCTCTTGGCACCTCCTTTGCTTCTCTGTGCAGTCTTAGGATCCCCTTGTCTGATTTCTTATTCAACTCTGTGAGATCATATCACCAGTCTAGCAACATCCTGTCCCATGCCATTTTATAATTTCCTGTTTAATTGCCTGTTTTGTACCCCTAGACTGTAAATTACCTGATCGCAGCAACTGTGTTTCATTTGCCATAGTGTTCCTTGTGTTTTGTCAAGGGCTTAAAACATAGTCATTGTTCATTAAATATTGTTGTGAATTAGGATTATTAATTTATTTACCACAACATTATTGAACATACCTGTTGGCAACTATATTCTCTCTTCTATGGGCATTGAAAATAGAGGATTTCTTAAGTATTTCTAATGATATGATTTCAGGTAAAGGCATCTTTCCCAGGAAACTTCAACCTTCAATTTCAGTGCAGCTGGCAAAGACATGTTCATTCCACCTATGTGTAAAGACAAGAAAGATTTTAGCATCCTTGTAAGGGTAGATTTTCTAATTTGAAATTTATTCATTTGTTAAACTGTTTGCTAAATGCCAACTATTTGTCATACACAAGACTAGGCAATGGGGAGACAGATATTAGAGCAGAATAAAAAATACCTCAGGATTGGATTTAGCAGCCATTTGAACCTGGAAAAGTCCCTTGAATTTAGTGAGCATCCCTTTTTTATCTTTGAAGATAAAATTGCCTCTTGTATCTGAAGAGGTTATAATGGATATCCTATGAGATTTTTGATGTGAACTTTATTGGTAAAGCACAAGTGTCAGATTAACTAAAGGCAATGGCAATCCTTCTAGATGTTTTCCTTCTGTCAATAAGCATTGTTTAGATTCAATAGCAGCTTAGAACCTAATATATGTATAATATTTCCCTCTATTTCATAGCAATGGAATATTTTCAGAAAATAGACTTGACAGCAGGTTCTATAACTTCACTTCTCTTTAGTTTCTGCTTCCTCTACCCTTCTACCCCCAGTTTAGTCTACTCAGATAAAGAATATGCACTACATTGTTCATGTTTGTGGTAAGTGAAAACGGTCAACTAATCACTAATTTAATCACTAAGTTTTTCTTTGTGTGTACTTGACACTCAAGTTCTTTGCCTTTAATAATGTTTAACCAGCATTTTATGTATCTTTTGTACCTTTTTTTTTTTTTGAGATAGGTTCTCACTCTGTCACCCAGGCTGGAGTGCAGTGGCACAATCTCGGCTCACTGCAACCTCCACCTCCCAGGCTCAAGCCCTCCTCCCACCTCAGCCTCTTGAGTAGCTGAGACTACAGGCATGCACAACCATATCTGGCTAATTTTTTGTATTTTTGGTAGTGATGGAGTTTATCCATGCTGCCCAGGCTGGTCTCAAACTCCTGAGCTCAGGTGATCCACCCCCGTCGGCCTCCCAAAGTACTGGGATTATAAGCATGAGCCACCATGCCTGGCCTCTTTTGTACTTTTCTAGAGAAATATCCATGTCAATTATTGACAATCCTCATATTCAGCTTCTTTTAAAGCTGGAGGAGTTGGAGAAACAGCCTGGTCCTCTCCTCTCACAATTCATTTGGGAAAGCCGGGGCTTGAGAGATGCTCCCTCCAGAGGAGTGTGTAGTAGGAGATGAAGTCTGGAGTCAGGCAACCTTGGGAAAGTTACTTACTCTCCTTAATCTCACTGATCCTGTGTTCTTTTAATCTACACAATAGAGTTACAAGTTCCTAGTCACAGAAATATTCTAAGAATGGCATACAGCAGGAACCAACACACCTCTGTGCCCTGGGGTCAGGTTCCTCAATGAGGAAATGGCAGAGCTGGGGCTGTGATCCAGGACCCTGGTTCCCAAGCCAGCTCCTGTTCCTCTGCCTGTGGTCCTTTCCTTCCTCATTCCCACACAGGCCTGCAGATGCTCGGCACTGGTCCGGAATAGCAACCGCCAGGGCATCCTCCCTGCTTTGTCTCCCTTGGAGGGAAGTGCAGTCAACGGGGCCTGGGAACGCCTAGATGAAGAGGCACTGTCATTTGCAAACACTTTTTTTTTTACTTTAATTTCTTGCACAGAGATTAAAGAAATATCATTCAACTAACTTCATAATAAGAGGCAAATGCAGTTTCCTAACCCCAAAATCTCCGGAGGATGAGTATGAATTGATGTGCTAGAATTTAAAGATGGAAGGGCCTTGACTTTTTATTATGAGTCTGATTAAATAAATCCCCCTGGCCACCTCTAAAGCCTCCTCTAATTCTGTCTCTGCCTGGGGATACGAGATCATTTCTTTTCTGAGATGATCTTCTGTACAGCCTTTCTGATATCTCCAAATTCGCCTACTGTTTTTTTTTTTTTTCTCTATGCTTTTCCGGGAAGTCTTTTTTGTACAAAATTAGCATGGGTCTATTTACATTCAGAAGATTCTTGGGGTGGGGCATTACAATTGCTTGGTTAACCTATCAGAACAATTCTTTCTTTGTATGATATACCTTCCTCATGCACAGCCTTTTCATTTCTGGTTTAGAATATTCATTGTATCAACCTGCTTAGCATGCTGACTTTGCTTAATTAGCATTGAGGGGTGCAAACCACTTAATTCTCTCACACTGCAACTCACACTCACTGCCTTTGGTTAATTCCTTAAGGATGATGAAGTGGAAGGCAGGGAATATAGAACTCCCTGCCCCCACCACAAATCTAAGCAAACAAGGATGGGACCAGGAGGAAGAGCCCATTTGTGTGGGTCCTCCACAGCTGCTGGCTTATGTATTCTTCCGTGTGCCACTGCAAGGTATAAATTGTGCACATCATTTTGTAGATGAGGAAGCGGCATACAGGAGAGGCAGGATTTGGATCTAAACCTGTACCATGAGGTCTCTCAAACTTGGAATGGGAGGTCAGGAGCCACATTGTTTTCTTCTCTGTATCCTGGGTGCCTGTTATCTTATGGTAGGTGGTCAGTAAAACTCTTAACTAATGAATGAACATCTGTATTGGTAAAAAGACACAGGTTACTATTGCTCTGGGGAACTGTAGCCAGTAAACCCCGACCCAAGGCCACTTACTGTTTATGAGACTTAACAGACTTGTGTGTGCAGAGCACCCTTCTGACCTCATTGTTTATAAAGGATGTCAAGAGGCGGGGCTAGGGTTAGAGTTACCTTAGGAGCAGAGCTCTGGGTAAGAGTCAGATGATCTTTCTGGGCTCCCCGCACTAAGTTTTATATTTGAGCACTAGTTTCTAAACCTCCACATGAAACCAGCTCTCACTGTGCTGCCAAGCCTGAGACATTAGGGACTGAAGTTCCCTTGTTCCAAGAGGATGAGCTTTGTCAAAGGAGGATGAATAGACTCTGCTCATGTTTTGGCTCCAGCAGCCTCCTGCCTATAGAAGTGTTTTCCTTCACTGGGGCTCGGCTGAACTTCATTTCAGAGAGGCATAAAAAGTCTGAGATCCCCAGGGGATCTGGCACAGGAAAATGAAGTCATTTTACATTTGTGGCGTGATTCAAATTGGAATCACACAAGTCAGAACGACAGGATGCTGGAGTACTTTGTTTAGCTCTTCTGTGCTTCAGGAGCTAAGCTTTCTTCGGCTTCCTGGAGACAGGAAGTGGGTATGTATGGAATACCCATTTGCTTTCTATAGTCTTCAAGGTCCTTTTCCCTGACATAAAACACCCAGCCTAAATCTTGCATTCAGCTTTACAGAAGGCAGAACAAGTAGCCATTGAGCTCTTGCTGTCGGACTGACCCCGCCTTCTGCCTGATGTCAGTGGGGATACTGCTTACCTTCCTTCCTGCAAGGAAATCCACACACTCTTATTTCATCCGGCCTGGGGAGGAGGGGAAAGAGGAAGTGCCTGTGAAATTGTCTTTGCGCTTTGAACTCAAGCCCCCAGGTAGGGCAGTAACAGGGATTATAACCTGTGCAGGTCTCCTTACTTTCCTGTTTGGTCTCAGGTGGTTTGTTTTTGACCTAGGTAGCTTTTGGGTTTTCCCTGCTGGGGCTGCTGCCCCCTAGGTCCTTCCCCTCTCTCCCTGCAGCCTCATGCAGCAACAGCTCTCTGTACTTGCCCTTCCCTCCTCCTGCTGCTGCATCTCTGCCTTCACCCCTAGCAAGTACTCATTCGTCACATCACATATGCTACCATATTGAATAAGCACAACATCCCAGTGGGGGTGGGCTTTGTAGAGAGGAGTCTGAAGTGCGGAGACAGTGAGTGAATCACTCAGGCTTGCAAAGCTGGTGAAACAAGGATCCATCTCTGGTCGGCTTACAAATATTCTCCATGCTCCTTCCACCAACTCATGATACACTTTAAAGTTTACAGTTTATTCTGTACCAAACGTTAGCCCAGCTGTCTTAGTCAGCTTGGGCTGCTGTAACAAAATACCATAGATTGGGTGGCTTAAACAACAGACATTGATTTCTCACATTCTGGAGGCTGGGAAGTCCAAGATCAAGGTGCTGGCAGATTTGGTTCTGATGAGGGCCCTCTTCCTGGCTTGTAGAGGCAGCCCCGTCCTTTGGGCTTACAGGGCATTTTCCCTGTGTGTGTTCGCACAGAGATCTCCCTCTCTCTTTTCTTCTTATAAAGGTATTAATTCCATCAGGAGAACCCCCTCGTGATAACCAACCTAAATTTAATTACCTTCCATAGGTCCCACCGTCAAATACCAGCACATTAGGGGTTAGGATTTCAACACAGGAATTTCAGGAGGACACATTCAGCCCATAACACCAACCAGTTTTATTTTTACCATCCTCTGGAAACAAAATAAGGAACTGGTCACATGTTCTTCCAGGGCATTAGATGATTACTATGATCTGAATGTGTCCCCCTCAAACTCATATGTTGAAACTTGATCCCCAATGTGACAGTATTTTTAAGAGGTGGGGCTCTTAGGTGTGATTAGGTCATGAGGGTGGAGCAATAGGATTAGTCCTCTTACTAAGGCGCTTCATACAGTGTCCTCCCCTTTTTCTTTTTTGCCGTTCTGCTATGTGAGGACACGGTTTCCCTGTGAGGATGCAGCAAGAAATCACCATCTTGGAAGCAGAGATCCTTTACCATGCACAGATTCTGCTGGCACCGAGATCTTGGACTTCCCAGCCTCCAAACTATGAGAAATAAATTTCTTGTATTTCTAAAGTACTCAGTCTGTGGTGATTTTCATATAGCAGCATAAATGGACTAAGAAAAGGATGTTCCTGGGGGTCACCAAGTATGTCACCTGTGTGGTTCCCCATCGTGATAGTTGGATTCAAAGCTGAAGGTTGTCACTGACTTCTGGGTTCTCTATTTGCTTGTCTACGGCATTAACTCTGGAAATACTTTGTTTCTTTGCTCCCAACCATCCATCTCAAATCTCTTTCCCTGCTTTCTCCAAGGATGTTGTGCAGGTCTTTGTGCAAATAAGAATTTCAACCTATATTGGATAAGCCATATTTACAGAGGTGAATTTGATTTGTAGATATAACCTTTTCCTTGCCCAATGACAGTACCCTGAGGTTGAAGTCTGCTGCTCAGAGAATTTGGATGCACTAGCTTCTCCAAATATCTGCTCATCCACACAGCAGAGGGGTAAGAAGAGACCAGTCTGCTTCTCCCTCTTTCCAATCCCTAAACCTTATAATTTGTGAACTAATGAACTAATTTTGAAGAGCAGAAGGTCAAAGAAGACTAACAAAAATCTATCTTTTTGAAAGAAAGCAGCACTGGATTTATGTAGCCATACAAATTGTCCCAAGTGGTGTTCTACTCCAAAATAGTGTGCACACCTCTTTAGCCCTACAGTGAGTTGGTGGCTGACGGTGCCAAGTGCCTGCTTGCAAAGCTTTCCTCTGGAAGGGAGCCCTGGAAATGCTGAGCAGCGGTGCCCCCACGTTGCCTTTGGGGGCTGAATTGTCACCAGCCACAAAAATAGATTCTTTTACCTTTTGCATAATCCAGACATGTGGTTTGGAAGAGAAATAATTCATTTAAATCTCTCCTGCTTCTCAATTTTGCATAAAGTAAATTCAATTTCATTCAATTTGCACAGATTTACTGAAAATGTATTCAGGTTTGGGCCCAATGTGAGGTGTTGTGGACACAGTGACAAATAAGACACTGTTTTGGCCCTTGAGGAACTCATAGTGTAGAGGCAGAGATAGTCAGGTAAAAAATGACATGGTACAGAGATGAGTCACTCTGTTGTGGCAGTGACCATATAACTGCCCAATGGGTTCTTCTTGCCCACTGCACAAATAAAGACCATGACATTGCAGTAAAGGAAGAGTTTAATGAATGGAAGCCTGGCCATACCACGTGGGAGATAGAGTTACTACTCAAATTAATCTCATCCAAAGCTCGTAGGTTAGGAGTTTTTCAAAGACAGTCTGTGGGAGAGGGTGGGGGTGGCCAGGTAATGGGTGTTTGCTGCTGAATCGGGGCAGAGATGAAATTATAGGGGGTCAAAGCTGTCCACTTGAGCTGAGTTGCTTCTGGATGGGGGTCATATGAGCAAGGGTGTCAGACATGGAAAAAACCTGAAAAGATAGCTCAAATGGCCAATCTTAGGTTCTACAATAGTGGTGTTATTTGCAGGAATGGCTGGCAATCATCTATGTCTACACCTTACCAAAATTTAGATTCCCCTTCTCCCTCAGCCTGATGCCCTTTCATTCACTTTAAAAAGGTAGTTGAGTTTGGGGGAAGGCCTATTATTATTTAAACTGTAAACTAAATGTCTCTCAAAGTTAGCTTATCCCAAAAGCCCAGGAATAATTAAGGGAAAGGCAAGTTAAGGATGGGTTTGATCAGATCTTTTACTGCCATAATTCTGTTTCTACTGTA
The DNA here is from genome assembly GCF_028878055.3 of Symphalangus syndactylus. NCBI lineage: Eukaryota > Metazoa > Chordata > Mammalia > Primates > Hylobatidae > Symphalangus > Symphalangus syndactylus. The sequence continues at coordinate 100,004,662 of NC_072440.2, read as the reverse complement.
ATTTTTGCAAAGGTGGTTTCAACAGGATAGCATGTGTTGACAGGGGAGGGTGTGTAAAGACCCTGGAGAAACCAACAGAGGTGGCCTGGGGGCAGCCACAATATCTGAGGCTTGGAGAACACAAATGTGTTAACCCAGCAGGCCAGAAGCAGTGTGGGTATGAGGTCAGATATGTCACAGGCAGAGGGAACACATGCTATTAACAAAGGCACAGAATCTGAGAGTCCAGCACACCAATGGAGCAGAGTGTGGTGTGTGGAAAGAGAGGCATGAAGGGAGGCAAAGGCCAGGATCATGGATCGGGGTGATCTATGCCATGACAATAAGGACAACTCCTTATTGTCATGCAATGCTTCCAAAGATTTTATTGACAGGGCAGAGATACAGTCAGAACTGTGTATTAGAAAGATGTCCCCAGAAGCTAGGGATAAGAAAGCTTGCAGAGTGAGGCTTAGCAGGGAGCCACGGACTCAGTGGGAGGCTATTCCAGGTATCCAGGAGAGAAATGGGGAGGCTCCGTGGTGGAGAGTGTGGGAGTAGAATGAGGCTGGCCTTGAGGAATGTCAAGAGGGCAGGACTGACAGTTACCACCTGGACGTGAGACAGTGGGCACGGGAAGAGTGCTGCCAGGCAAGTAAGTCTCAGATCAACACACATGCGATGCTAAAGCTACTGACCAAGGCTCTGGCCAGATTGATGGCCTCCTGGCGGTGGCCTTTACTCCTCCCCTTGTACACCTGAGGGCAGAGTTACTTACATTAATGTCTGTGTCTCTTCCACTGCCTTTGCAAACAGATCCCTGAGTACTAAGTGAATCAGAGCCTGCATGGTACTTTTCCTCTGACTTCAGACTAGTCATACATTTTGGAATTCTTCCATGGTGAACTTTCACATCCTGCACAGAACACTCGGGCTCTGAGACAGCCCTACGCCATTTGGTGAGACTTTGGTGAAAAGTCAAGGTCTGGGTTTATGACACAATATTTTTTCCTGGTCTATTTATCCCTGGCACAGTTCAGAGCTGGCCTATTGGAACAGGAGGTTCCAGCCTTCTCATGCACCTGGGCACTCTCTAACCTCAAAGCAAATTCTACCGTCTCCCAGATTACATTCTGAGTTCCTAAATATGTGGGGAAAAATACTCTCAAATGCCTCCCTAAGAATACACACAGTCATAAAGCTCACGTACATTCAAATTGCTTTTTAAAAACAAAGACCGTGAAAAACCAAAGCTATAAAAGTATGTGAATCATCAACCCAGAAATCATGCCTTAAGGCACGCCTGACAGCGTGTTCCTTCCCGGATGCTTTTCCTTCACAAATTATGGAGGCTGCCGACATCCTTCTGGGGAAAGGATTATCTGATTCCGCAGGCAGTTTAAGAATAACATGTAAATGTCATTTAGATGAGCTATTTCTACATGGATCAAAAGACACACTCAAGTTACCAACTATGATAGCCAAACCCTTTATTTCAATAAAATCACAGCAAACCCACAAAACTCTCCCAACTGAATTAGCACCATTGTGGTGTGGGAGGCATTCAGACATTCCTTCCAGGTTAGTAGACTATTTGCAATTCAGCTGTTTTACTGATGTGCATGTTATATAACTGCCACCAGCCATGGGGGAAGCTAGAATACAAGGCGTCTCAAAATTTTCCACTGTGTACTCAAAGCCAACAGGAGAGAGTGAATGAATACTCCCTTGCTTTATGGTGACATAGCTAAAACTGTCTTTCCAGTAAATACCAGAGTGAGAGGCAATGTAACATAGTGGTTATATTTATGGGTTCTGGGGTAGGGTGTCTTGGATTTGAATCCCTATACGTTTGGGAGCTGTGTGTCTTGGATAACTTCCGTTGCCTCTCTCAGTTTGGATTCTTGTCGGCTTCAACGATTTTATCTTCCTTATTGAGTTACTCTGAAGGTTAAGTAAGTTAATAGATGTTAATCCTTAATATATGTTAAGTTCCTCTATTTAAGGGCTCCATAAATGTAAGCTATTGTTTTAAAACAAAACTGTAAGCTCTATGCCTTGTTTTAATTCAGGCAATGTTGCATTTTGCTGTCTCTGTGTCTCTAATACAAAATAATGTTTCCCTCCAAATTTCCAGTAGAATTGACCCTCCCAGGAGAGGTACCATATTTGTGCCTGGATTTGCATAAACCCGGGTTCACTGCCACAAATTCCAAGACTGACCTCACCCTAATGTGAGAAGCACAGTCAGACTGAAGAGAAGGCAGAGATGCTTCCCTACCAAGGCTGCTTGGAGATTTATTGTTGTTTATTTTCTAGATAACCGAGTAAAAAACAATTTTTGTAGGTAATGTTACCATGGAATGTATTACCTAATTGCTGTAGTTTAATGGGTAATGTCTAGAAAAATATATAGGTCTCAAAGCTTTGTTGTTTCTAAGGAACTTCACTGGGGACTTTACTTAGTAAGTCAGCACTATGTAGTACAGTGGCCACTGTCCAGATCTGGAGATGAAGCAGGTGGAGGGAATTGTAGTGTATACTGCTTATTACTATCAAAGAACACTGGCCTCAGAGTCAGGAAACCTGGGGTCTAGGCCTGCCTTTCTCTTGACTTATTCTGTTGTTTTGCACTTAGGATTCAAATGCAGGTGCATTGATTCTAGAGCTTATAACTTTGGCTATTTCTTTATACATCTGATTAAAAGGCTATGACTACACTGCACATGTCTTTTCTGAGCCTGTGACAGGCATGCTTATCTCTGCTGGTTTTTACTTTTAAGAAGCCACTGGATTGTTATACAATCAGTAAACATTCATGTTCTCCGTAAATCAATCTGGATCTGCATCTGATCTTTTTCCCAATCACTGGTCATGCATTTCTGACTGTGTATTAGAAACTCAGTTCCCCATTTGACCTTGTGTTTTCCCACCAGTGGTCACATCTCATGTATGTGACTTCCCCAGTGACTGGCACCTGGCAGGACCATGGTAAAATTGGTCTATTACCCAAATGCATGAAATCATAAGTCTCTGTACCACTTAAATGAAATGAAAATTCTAAATACAAATTTAATTCGTCTGTACTCAAGAAACAATGCCATTTCTATGAACAAGACTAAAAATAAACTGTGAAATGATCTTTGTCAGTCAAGAATAAACAAAACAAAACATTGACTACAATCACATCGCTCCAGCGCCAGCATCATCATTTCAACATCTATTTGGCTTCTTTGCTTCTAGTGACTGTGTGGCTACAATTTATGGTTGTAAATATGGATGACAGAAAGCATGAAGAGTTTAGAACATAATTGAATTTAAAATGTTCCTTCTGGAAATGTCTGGTCCAAGGACTTAGGATCCAACCTGAGTTCTTTGCATAGGATATTTGGGGGATTTGCAAAAAAAAAAGAAAGAAAGAAAAAAGTACTGATTCTTGACTCAAGGAAAGGGGGCTTATTGATGGCTTAATTTTTTTCCTGAAATCAAACTTCTCTTACAAGATGGCATTTGAGTACATTAAAGGTAAATAGCATGGAAACATATGGTTTGAATTTCCCATGAAATGTGAAAATTTTGATATTAAGGGAGCACATACTTCAGAAAGATAATTTGACCTCTGCTAAAACCAGAACATTTAAGAAATCCTTCTAGAGACTTTGCCAAAACCCAGGGCCACTGGACTGTTCTTTGCCTAGCAGCTTCCACTTCAGCCAGTACCCCTAGTGACCTGGCCAAGTGAAACAGAGAACTCAGCATCTTCTGAGGGGATGTCTGCCAATCTCAACCCTAGTGATATGTTCAAGGGCTTCCAGCTCGTCCTCTGAGCCAAGAGAACAATTTGAAAACGCTGGAGTCTTTTAGCATATCTGCTTCGGGTTACTTTGAGAGACAGTGTGTGGGAGCTGCCAGGCTGAGAACAGGATCCATGCTGGAAACTATTTGCAAAAGCCCCACTTCCTTCTGCCAGGCCAGCTTCTCCGCAACCCAGACAGTCTGTGCGAGAACAAAAAAACAAGGACTATTGTCAAATTAATAGCACTTCCTAAAAAAGTATGGCAGGTGGTGAGATTCTTGGCCATTGAGTTCCAGCCAAAACATTTCATATTTTTTTCTCCTGAGGGAGGCACTGGGAGCTTGATGTGAGTCAGAAGTGTGGGGGCTGCAGCAGAGAGTGGCCGCTTGAGCATCTTGCCTGTTCCTGATGAAAATTAGTCAATTCTTGGAAAGAGGGAAGAGCTCGCCTTGCTCTGCTACCCACTTCCAGATTCTCTGCTCAGCCTTGGGTTGGAGAGTGAGTAATCTAATGTGATTCAGTTTATTCCACTCAATACATATACATTGACTGAGTTATTTACTCAGCACCAGGCTCAATGCTAGGTCCTGGGAAGATAGAAATGTATTGGACTCACTATTTTCCCTCAGAGGACTTATGAAACAGTGCAAAATTCTCCTGAATGTGTTACAGAACATTCATCCTTGGGGATGAACCATCAAAACTATGCCATGGGCAAAAGTTTTAGAAAATGTTGAATTCCCTCTCATTCTTCATGGAGATACACAATCTCCATGAAGATTCAATGTATCTCCACACTGAAAAGCTCTGTCTATCAGAAAAGCAACTAGCTTAACTTTAACAGCTTTCTCAAATTTTTAACGAGTAATACTCTCCCCTAAACTCACACACACATTTTTCTCACATGGCTATTACCCACAGCAACTTTAGGAAATAACAGCGCAGTACAAAGAGCCAACCTTATCCTTTCGGGGGACAAAGATGATATTTAAAGATAACCACAAAGTATGGAGTTACCACAGAGGACAGTGGTAGAAAATCAGAAGACTCAATTGAAGAGATGGGATTCTAATTAGGTTTTGATAGAAGAATGAAAGTTTTTCAGATAGAAAACACAGGGATGACCCTTCCAGGCAAAGAGAAAGTCATGTGCAAGGACATGTTGTTTTCCCGAATGAAGCTCTCTCCCACTTGTAGGAAAGTGGATGGGAGAACAGCAGAGGGAATGCCAAGAAAGGCTAGAACCAGATCTTGAGCTTGTTAGATGCCATACCACTGTTTTCAGCTGTAGGTAAATATTAAAATATGGAAAGACAGCTTTCTCCTAGTTCAAGTACCTGGTGTTTAACACAATGTACCTTCTTCATGCATTGTGTGATGTGCTCTTTTCTACCACGTTCATTCAAAGCCATCAAGCCCAATTTTCTATAAAATGAAGGCCACTGGAGAAAGGGAAGAACGGCTCTGCTGTTCGGGAGCACTCACCCAGGAGGTACCTAGGCACCTGGGACTGTGCAAACAAACTTGAGAGGTGTGTTTAAGCAGGGAAAAGTTGAGGTAACTCAATGGCCTATATTATAATGGGAATGTTGAGGAACGAGGCAGATTGGGGTTGAGATTCCAATGGGTGAGCTGGAAATTGTCTGGGAAGGAATGAAACCCACGTGGTAATCCTGAACTAAGCAAAATTTGATGTCTGTGTGCCCTATCAGGCACAAGGTCCTCTAGAAAGAGCAGGAGTCAGGGAGACTGGGGTCTCATTCCAGCTGAACACAACTTGCTGTGCAAATCATGGGCAGATGGCTTTCCCTGTAAAGTGAAATGGATTAGACCATGAAACTCAAAGAACATTTCAGCTCCAATATACTATAATCTCTCCATTGTCAGCAAATGCTCAACATTAAGTTAAAAATTAAAACAAATTATGTTAAAATGTATAAATTCAAAAGATCACTGAAAAAGGGAATATTAGACAGCTACAATGTGCTAGACACCATGCTATGTTCTTAATTCACCCATATGTCAACTGTGTAAACGTTTCTCTCATTCCTATTTTGCATACGACTGAACGAAGGCTCAGAAAAGTTTTCCCAAGTTCTCTCAACTCCCAAATGAGAGAGGCAGGGTTTGGTAGCAAGTCAGTGTGAATGCAAAGCCCCTGCTCCTTTTTTTTCCATTACACTGTCCATCATCCTGAAACAAAGTTTATTAAGCACTTTGGAGTGGACTGAGGAGCAGAGTGGTCTGTCCTCCAAAGTCAAGAGAATGCTGTTAATGGGACAGGGAACAAATGGAAAATGCCAAGGCTAAGTGTTTCCTAATGGAGTTTCTTGGCATAGAAGTGTGGCATCATACAGAGGCTGCTCTGCACCAAGTAGCTTGTGGAGTCCAGCCACTGGGGCAAAGTTTCACCAATACAGGGGTAACCAGGCAAACTGGAGCCCACTCACTGGAAACAGCTGCCTCTCCCCGCTCCCCTGCCTCTTTTATCCAGGTCGGTGGGGCTAGCTTCACTTCAACATGGCCAATAAAACCTCACCCCAGAAACCTTCCCCGGTGTAACCCCAATTTGGAGAAAAGCCATGTGAATTGAAGCCCAGTGGCCAATTCAGATTCAGTCTGAGCAAGGTCATGAAAACACTGCATTGCTGGCTGATTGGTCTGCTAGGCCTCCTGTAACCAAATAACCACAAACCTTGTGGTTTAAACAACAGAAATTGATTTCTCACAAATATGAGAAAGTTACTTCTCACATGTGGAAGCTGGACGTCTAAGATCAAGGCATCAGCAGGCTGAGGTTGTCTTGAGGCCTCTGCCCTTGGCTTGCAGATCGCCACCTTCTTCTCAAATGGCCTTTTCTCTGTGCACACATACTCCTAGTATCTCCCTCTCTTCTTCTAAGGACACCAATTGCATTGGATTAGGGCCCATCCCTGTGACTTCATTTAACCTTAGTCATCTCCAAGGCTTTAACTCCAAATACAGTCACATTGGGGAGTGAAGATGCCAACATACACATTTTGAGAGTGCACAGGTCAGGAAAGAAGGTGTTCTAGTGAAATTTTCATTGCAAATATATTCAAATGGAAAAACCATGAGGGCAGTTAGCAATGGGATAACATTTAGAAACACTTAGAATAATAGTTCTCAACTCTGGCTGCACGTGAAATCACATGGGGAACTTTCTAAAACTGCCAATGTCTGGGTTCTAATCTCAAACATAAGAACCCCAGGGATTGGTGTATTAGTCAGGGTTCTCCAGAGAATCAGAACCAATGATATGTGTGTGTGTCTAAAGAGAGAAAGAGACACAGAGAGAGATTTTCAGATATTGGCTCATGTGATTATGGAGGCTGGCAAGTCCACAGTCTGAAGAATCGGCCAGCAGCCTGGAGACCCAGGGAAAAGCTGATGCTGTAGCTTGATTCTGGAGGTAGAATTTCCTCTGCCTTGGGACAGAGCTGCCTTTTTTTCAACTGATTGAACAAGGCCTATCCACATTTTGGAGGTTAATCTGCTTTATCCAAAGTCTACTTATTTAAATGTTAATCTCATCTAAAAACTACCTTCACGAATATATCCACACTGATGTTTGGCCAATATACCAATATTTTGGTACTATGTGCTAGCCAAGTTGACACATAATATTAACCATCCAGCCGGTAGTCTTTTTTTTTTTTTAGGTGGAGTCTCACTCTGTCACCCAGGCTGGAGTGCAGTGGTGCTGCTATCTCATCTCACTGCAACCTCTGCCTCCTAGGTTCCAGTGATTCTCCTGCCTCAGCGTCCAGAGTATCTGGGATTACAGGCATGCACCACCACACCTGGCTAAGTTTTGTATTTTTGGTAGAAATGGGGTTTCACCATGTTGGCCAGGATGGTCTCAAACTCCTGACCTCAGGTGATCCACCCACCTCAGCCTCCCAAAGTGCTGTGATTACAGACATGAGCAACCGCGCCTGGTCCCAGCTGGTAGTCTTTAACAGCTCTTCTGGTGATTCCAACATGCCATCAGGGTTGAGGACTATTGACCCAGGACCAGGGCTTTCAGTGCCAAGAAACATGATTCTGCCTCACATACCAGGCTCTTTCCACCCTGCCTCAGTCAGATGAGCCACTTTTTTCACTGGTTCCTCAGTGTCTTTCGCTCAGGTACTGGTTCTCCTTGGCTACTCTTCTGCTGATTTTGGGGAGAGCTTAAACAATACTAATGCCCAGGTTCCAATGCAAGAGATTTTGGTTTGCTTGGTAGGAGGTAATCAAAATTGCAAATGCAGAGTACAGCCTGGGTATCAAGGATTTCTTCCCCAGGAGATTCTAAACAACCATTCAAGGAGTCCCATGTATTTATTCAAGCCTTCAGCTTACATTAGGTTCATGAGAAACTTACCTTCTAAGCTGCAGTTTATTTGTAAATCTTGTCTAATGAGGGAACATGGTATTGCCAACATACTTGTATTTCCTTGATGGGGAAAAAATGTGTACCACCAAGTCTTCTTTAATAAAGTGAACCACTTAGACCCTCATGCTTGTATATTTATTCCTGCCAGAAACGTGTATTGACCGGCTTCCATCCCATGCCATGTGAGCAACCCATGCAGTCCTACAGGAGAGACAAGGGTGAGAAGACATTGTGTCTCTGCTTAAGGAAGTTACTGTCAAGTAGAGAAAGCAGATAGTAATGTCACCATTATACAAACATGGTGATTGCTGGAGGCGGGTGGTGGGGAACAAGAGCTGTGTGAGCCCAGAGTATTTCTCAAGGTGGAAAAAGGAGTGGGGAAAGGCATGCGGGCAGATACAAGAGCTGCACTAAGGCCCAGCTGTGTGGCAGTTGGTGAGGTGCTCAGGAAATGCCAGCCTGTGGTGCTGGTGAGTCACTGAGTTCATGGGAGGAGTGGCTGGAAAGCTGGTTTGAGATTAGACGGTAGAGAGCCTTGTAAGCTAGACTAAGGAGTTGGAAGTTTTTAAAATAAGCTCTAAGGTTTTTATGACAGATAGAATTTACCAATGTTTTAACAAAAATTATATGAAAGCAAGCAAAGGGCAGCATTGGGAAGATGGAGGGCAGACTCAAAGGAAGGTTCTAGAAACATCCAGGGAAACAATTACAAAGACCTGAATTAGGGAATTGACAAAGGAAATTAACAGGATGGAAAAGATGGAAAGCAGGCAATAGAGGAGCCTAGGTAAGTGGCAGAGCCAGCACTTGAATCAGCATCTTGGCTCTCATTTAACATGCACCCAAACAGAAACATGCAGACACACACACAGACACACACACACACATATAGACACATAAACACCTGCTCACACAGACACACATGCATACACGCATGCAGAGACACAGACACACACACATACAGATACACATGCATACAGGCACACACAGAGACACAGACACACACAGGCACTTACACAGACACACACAGGCACTTGCACAGACACACACACACACACACACACACACACCGAGGACAGAATATGTGCCACTCACTGGCCAGATCCTGGGGACATAGAGATAGATATGGTTGCTGGCCTCATGGTGCTTACAGTTGAGAGGGAGAAATTGATAGATAGAAAGCCAGAGAACATTACTGAAATAAGCAAAGGAGAAAGACAGGTGGACCAGACGTAGAGGGGATAAAGCTTTTGGGATAAAGCTTCTCCAATGAAAAAAACATCTAAGAGGGTATCGGAAAAGTCAGTGGGAGTAAAAGGCTAGAAGGGCAGACAGGGGAGGTTGGGCTCTAGGCAGAGGGAATGGCAGGTGGGAAGCCCAGAAGTGACATTTCAAGAGCACACATGAGTGCGTCTAAGTCCACTGAATGAGCTTGGTATGGCACCACCAAGCGGTAGCAAAGATGGTGGTGGGAAAGGAACCTGGAGAGGTGAGCAGGGCAAATTTGACAGTGCCTATCTCCGTCCTGGAGCTGACTCTCTGGGGAGCTCTGAACAATGGCAAAGGCGTGCACCCCTCTTCTCCCCAGCAGGCTGCTCACAGCTATGCCTAGAATAGAGCACATGGTCTGTTCAGCAGACAAAGGAGTGAACTGTTCAAAGGATATTTTAATGATAAAGGAGGAAATGTTCTTCTGTATGAAAATATTGTAGAAAAAATGTGGGTCACTTCAACCTGGCAAAATGTGAATATGGGATTAGGTGTGTAAATCCATGGCAGATTTAAAGTGAGGGTACGAATTCTCAATAGATATTCATAATCTTAAAGAAAAATATCCGACCAGGCACAGTGACTCATGCCTGTAATCCCAGCACTTTGGGAGGTCAAGGCTGATGGCAGCTGAGGTCAGGAGTTTGAGACCAGCCTGGCCAGCAAGGTGAAACACTGTCTCTACTAAAAATACAAAAATTAGCTGGGTGTGGTTGTGGGCGCCTGTAATCCCAGCTACTTGGGAGGCTGAGGCAGGACAGTCGCTTGAACCCGGGTGGCAGATGTTTCAGTGAGCTGAGATCGTACCATTGCACTCCAGCCTGGGCGACAGAGCAAGACTCTGTATCCAAAAAAAAAAAAAAAAATCCAAGCTCCTTAAAATGGGGAAGATCATGACAGCAACAGGCTCAGATCTGTGTCTGGCCTCATTGGTCACCTTCCTTTGGTGCAGGTCTACTGAACCACTTGTGCTTATCAGGTTGTGCCAAATTCTTTCCCTCTTCTTCCATTCACATCCCCATCTTGCCTACCTGATAAACTCCCACTTGCTCTTCTAGTCTCAACTCAAGTGCTGACTTCTCTAAGAGACTGTCTTAAACTCCTCATAAGGCAAAGTCAGATAACTCCTTCTTCGAGCTAAAGTAGTATATTCCTATTTGATTTTGTGCCACATTGGATTCTGAACACCTGCCTAGAGGTCTGGGTGCCCTGTCACCTGGAAACTCATGTTGTATCCATTTCTAAACTTTTAGGGGCTGAAGCTAAACAATCAATAGGGATAGGCACTCTGTTTACCTAAGTACAATATTTTTCTCAATCTTTATAATACACAATACTACAGTCTTTTTTTGTAGTAAAACTAAATCCAAAGAAATAAGTGGTAAAACTGAGCTGTGAGACCAAAACTCCTGTTCTTCATCACCAGCCAGTCCAGATTCCAGGATGCTGTGGTTTGAATATGGTTTGTTTGGCCCTGCCAAGTCTCATATTAAAATTTGATCCCCATTGTTGGAGGTAAGGTTGCATAGGGTGAGAGGCATTTGGATCCTGGGGGTGAGGTCGGGTCCCTCATGAACGTCATGTTGCCATTCTCATGGGTGTGTGAGTTCTTGCTTTTGGTTCCCCTGAAAACTGGTTGCTAAAAAGAGCCTGGTGCCTCCTCCTCTCCCTCTTGCTTCAGTTCTTGCCATCTGACTTCTGGATAGGCTGGGTCCTCCTCAACTACTGCCATGAGTGGAAGCAGCCTGAAGCCTCACCAGAAGCAAATGTGGGCGCCATGCTTTTTGTACAGCCTGCAGAACCAAATAAACCTCTTTTATTTATACGTTACCCAGCCTCAGGTATTGCTTTACAGAAGCACAGACTGACATAGGAATAGAATAATTTCAATGAATAAATAAATTGAATTTTTATAACCAAATCATAGAAGTGGCAGCTCCCTTTTAAAACTTAGTGTTCCTTTCAAAACATATTCCTAACATAGCACAATAACAACTTGTTTGATAAATCCATGCAACTTGATCGAGTTGATAACTCGATAACTTGTGGTTATCTAGTACAGGGCTGAGGTGTGCATAATTTAATTCTCCACTTTTCTGGCACTGGGGCTCCAGCTGAGGCAGGTTTCTAGGTAAATGGGCAGTGTCCATGTTAGTGCACTCTTGGGAGATACAGATGGCACACTGGACATTGACCACAGTTGATTTTGCTGAATGCTTCGTGGGCAATAACGGTTTCTCTGCTGTTTTTTTTTTTTTTTTTTTAATTTTTTTATTATACTTTAGGGTTTTAGGGTACATGTGCACAATGTGCAGGTTTGTTACATATGTATCCATGTGCCATGTTGATTTCCTGCACCCATTAACTCATCATTTAGCATTAGGTGTATCTCCTAATGCTGTCCCTCCCCCCTCCCCCCACCCCACAACAGTCCCCGGAGCGTGATGTTCCCCTTCCTGTGTCCATGAGTTCTCATTGTTCAATTCCCACCTATGAGTGAGAACATGCGGTGTTTGGTTTTTTGTCCTTGCGATAGTTTACTGAGAATGATGTTTTCCAGTTTCATCCATGTCCCTACAAAGGACATGAACTCATCATTTTTTATGGCTGCATAGTATTCCATGGTGTATATGTGCCACATTTTCTTAATCCAGTCTATCGTTGTTGGACATTTGGGTTGGTTCCAACTCTTTGCTATTGTGAATAGTGCCGCAATAAACATACGTGTGCATGTGTCTTTATAGCAGCATGATTTATAGTCCTTTGGGTATATACCCAGTAATGGGATGGCTGGGTCAAATGGTATTTCTAGTTCTAGATCCCTGAGGAATCGCCACACTGACTTCCACAATGGTTGAACTAGTTGACAGTCCCACCAACAGTGTAAAAGTGTTCCTATTTCTCCACATCCTCTCCAGCACCTGTTGTTTCCTGATTTTTTAATGATGGCCATTCTAACTGGTGTGAGATGGTATCTCACTGTGGTTTTGATTTGCATTTCTCTGATGGCCAGTGATGAGGAGCATTTCTTCATGTGTTTTTTGGCTGCATAAATGTCTTCTTTTGAGAAGTGTCTGTTCATGTCCTCTGCCCACTTTTTGATGGGGTTGTTTGTTTTTTCCTTGTAAATTTGTTTGAGTTCATTGTGGATTCTGGATATTAGCCCTTTGTCAGATGAGTAGGTTGCAAAAATTTTCTCCCATTGTGTAGGTTGCCTGTTCACTCTGATGATAGTTTCTTCTGCTGTGCAGAAGCTCTTTAGTTTAATGAGATCCCATTTGTTGATTTTGGCTTTTGTTGCCATTGCTTTTGGTGTTTTAGACATGAAGTCCTTGCCCACGCCTATGTCCTGAATGGTATTGCCTAGGTTTTCTTGTAGGATTTTAATGGTTTTAGGTCTAACATATAAGTCTTTAATCCATCTTGAATTAATTTTTGTATAAGGTGTAAGGAAGGGATCCAGTTGCAGCTTTCTACATATGGCTAGCCAGTTTTCCCAGCACCATTTATTAAATAGGGAATCCTTTCCCCATTTCTTGTTTTTGTCAGGTTTGTCAAAGATCAGATAGTTGTAGCTATGCGGCATCATTTCTGAGGGCTCTGTTCTGTTCCATTGATCTATGTCTCTGTTGTGGTACCAGTACCATGCTGTTTTGGTTACTGTAGCCTTGTAGTATAGTTTAAAGTCAGGTAGCGTGATGCCTCCAGCTTTGTTCTTTTGGCCTAGGATTGACTTGGCGATGTGGGCTCTTTTTTGGTTCCATATGAACTTTAAAGTAGTTTTTTCCAATTCTGTGAAGAAAGTCATTGGTAGCTTGATGGGGATGGCATTGAATCTATAAATTACCTTGGGCAGTATGGCCATTTTCATGATATTGATTCTTCCAACCCATGAGCATGGAATGTTCTTCCATTTGTTTGTATCCTCTTTTATTTCATTGAGCAGTGGTTTGTAGTTCTCCTTGAAGAGATCCTTCACATCCCTTGTAAGTTGGATTCCTAGGTATTTTATTCTCTTTGAAGCAATTGTGAATGGGAGTTCACTCATGATTTGGCTCTCTGTTTGTCTGTTATTGGTGTACAAGAATGCTTGTGATTTTTGTACATTAATTTTGTACCCTGAGACTTTGCTGAAGTTGCTAATCAGCTTAAGGAGATTTTGGGCTGAGACAATGGGGTTTTCTAGATATACAATCATGTCATCTGCAAACAGGGACAATTTGACTTCCTCTTTTCCTAATTGAATACCCTTTATTTCCTTCTCCTGCCTGATTGCTCTGGCCAGAACTTCCAGCGCTATGTTGAATAGGAGTGGTGAGAGAGGGCATCCCTGTCTTGTGCCAGTTTTCAGAGGGAATGCTTCCAGTTTTTGCCCATTCAGTATGATATTGGCTGTGGGTTTGTTGTAGATAGCTCTTATTATTTTGAGATACGTCCCATCAATACCTAATTTATTGAGAGTTTTTAGCATGAAGGGTTGTTGAATTTTGTCAAAGGCCTTTTCTGCATCTATTGAGATAATCATGTGGTTTTTGTCTTTGGTTCTGTTTATATGCTGGATTACATTTATTGATTTGCGTATGTTGAACCAGCCTTGCATCCCAGGGATGAAGCCCACTTGATCATGGTGGATAAGCTTTTTGATGTGCTGCTGGATTCGGTTTGCCAGTATTTTATTGAGGATTTTTGCTTCAATGTTCATCAAGGATATTGGTCTGAAATTCTCTTTTTTGGTTATGTCTCTGCCAGGTTTTGGTATCAGGACGATGCTGGCTTCGTAGAATGTGTTAGGGAGGATTCCCTCTTTTTCTATCGATTGGAATAGTTTCAGAAGGAATGGTACCAGTTCCTCCTTGTACCTCTGGTAGAATTCGGCTGTGAATCCATCAGGTCCTGGACTCTTTTTGGTTGGTAAGCTATTGATTATTGCCACAATTTCAGAACCTGTTATTGGTCTATTCAGAGATTCAACTTCTTCCTGGTTTAGTCTTGGGAGGGTGTATTTGTCGAGGAATTTATCCATTTCTTCTAGATTTTCTAGTTTATTTGCATAGAGGTGTTTGTAGTATTCTCTGATGGTAGATTGTATTTCTGTGGGATCGGTGGTGATATCCCCTTTTTCGTTTTTTATTGCATCTATTTGATTCTTCTCTCTTTTCTTCTTTATTAGTCTTGCTAGCGGTCCATCAATTTTGTTGATCTTTTCAAAAAACCAGCTCCTGGATTCATTAATTTTTTGAAGGGTTTTTTGTGTCTCTATTTCCTTCAGTTCTGCTCTGATTTTAGTTATTTCTAGCCTTCTGCTAGCTTTTGAATGTGTTTGCTCTTGCTTTTCTAGTTCTTTTAATTGTGATGTTAGGGTGTCAATTTTGGATCTTTCCTGCTTTCTCTTGTGGGCATTTAGTGCTATAAATTTCCCTCTACACACTGCTTTGAACGTGTCCCAGAGATTCTGGTATGTTGTGTCTTTGTTCTCGTTGGTTTCAAAGAACATCTTTATTTCTGCCTTCATTTCATTATGTACCCAATAGTCATTCAGGAGCAGGTTGTTCAGTTTCCATGTGGTTGAGCGGTTTTGACTGAGTTTCTTAATCCTGAGTTCTAGTTTGATTGCACTGTGGTCTGAGAGACAGTTTGTTATAATCTCTGTTCTTTTACATTTGCTGAGAAGAGCTTTACTTCCAACTATGTGGTCAATTTTGGAATAGGTGTGGTGTGGTGCTGAAAAAAATGTATATTCTGTTGATTTGGGGTGGAGAGTTCTGTAGACCACCAGGCCTGCCCTAAAAGAGCTCCTGAAGGAAGCACTAAACATGGAAAGGAACAACCGGTACCAGCCCCTGCAAAAACATGCCAAATTGTAAAGACCATCGAGGCTAGGAAGAAACTATAGCAACTAACGAGCAAAATAACCAACTAATATCATAATGACAGGATCAGATTCACACATAACAATATTCACGTTAAATGTAAATGGGCTAAATGCTCCAATCAAAAGACACAGACTGGCAAACTGGATAAGGAGTCAGGACCCATCTGTGCTGTATTCAGGAAACCCATCTCACGTGCAGAGACACACATAGACTCAAAATAAAGGGATGGAGGAAGATCTATCAAGCAACTGGAAAACAAAAATGGCAGGGGTTGCAATCCTAGTCTCTGATAAAATAGACTTTAAACCAACAAAGATCAAAAGAGACAAAGAAGGCCATTACATAATGGTAAAGGGATCAATTCAACAAGAAGAGCTAACTATCCTAAATATATATGCACCCAACACAGGAGCACCCAGATTCATAAAGCAAGTCCTCAGTGACCTACAAAGGGACTTAAACTCCCACACAATAATAATGGGAGATTTTAACACCCCACTGTCAGCATTAGACAGATCAACGAGACAGAAAGTTAACAAGGATATCCAGGAATTGAACTCAGCTCTACATAAAGTGGACCTAATAGACATCTCTGCTGTTTTAAAATGTTAGAAGCTGCAGCAGGGGTAACTGCTTCCCAAGCTGAATGTTTGACATCTGCTTGTCATCAAACATGATTATTCAAACTAAACTAAGGCAGGTCACTGTGGCTCACACCTGTAATCCCAACACTTTCAAAGGCTGAGGCAAGAGGATTGCTTGAGGCCAGGAGCGCCAGACTAGCCTGGACAACATAGGGAGGCCCCATCTCTACAAAAAATAAAATAATTAGCTAAGCATGATAGTGCATGTCTGTAGTCCCAGTTACTCAGGAGGCTGAGGTGGGAAGATTGCTTAAGCCCAGGAGGTTGAGGCTGCAGTGAGCTATGATTGCACCACTGTACTCCAGCCCTGGTGGCAGAGCAAGACCTTGTCTGAAAACAAAACAAACAAGCAGACTAAGCTGGTACCTAGAATACCTGTCCTCTTTCCAAAATAACAATGATAACAACAGCTACTACTACTTATTAGTCGCTTATACAGTGTGGCAAGCAGTGTGTGAATCAAGAAGTATATCATCCCAGTTCACACAGCTACATTACAAAAACTGTAATTCATCCCAATTCACACAGCTACTAAAAAATGAAGGCGATATTTAAATGCGATGTTTCTAGAACAGAGGCTGTCCATAGCAGCATCCAAAGAATACCTGGCTACTTTTGTTTCAAATGTCCTATACCTGTGCTTTCTTTCTCTTCACTCTTTAGAGAGGCAGGTTTTTTTAAAAAAGTGGCTCATGGTTCCCTCTTAGCTGCAGCATAAATCATTAAAGTCACCATGACTTTGCCCAGGTCACCCTTCCAGTCTCCTCTCCTGCAATGCCTCCATGCCCTGTGCCAGACCAACCCCACTCAGCCCAGGTACTCCTCTTAGGCCTCCTATGCTTTATCCGTGACACCCCTTTGGCTTTGAGTATCCTCTGCCTTCTTTTCTCCAGGAAAAACCCTGCTCACTTTCCTATCCCAGATCCTTTGTTACTCACTCTACGCAGGAGAGAGCTCTAATCCACTAGCACCTGTGAGGCACACAACACATATGGCACTTTATACAATTCTCTGTTCACTTTTATGTCTTCCTCACCTGACCTTGATAACTTTTAGGAGAAAACACTTCGTTTTAATGCATCTCTTTCTACTTAATCCTCACACATGGGCTGATGTGTAGTAGGCTTTCTGCAAATTCCATTCATTCATTAATTCAACAAATATTTATTGATTATCTTTTTATGTTTTAGCCATGGTAATTATTGCTGAAGACAAATATAACATAACCTCTGCCCTTTAGTTATTAAATTTTCAATGTCAAGTAACTGGAAATGCTGACCCAACTGAACTAAACGAAAAGGAAAATTGGAAAGGATTTTCTGGCCCCCAAGGTCAGTTTAGCTGCTCAATGGCATCATCAAGACCCAAGTTCTTTCCACATTTCTTCTACCAACTCAAACATGTAGGCCAAGAACCACTCTTAGCTCATAAGGCAGCTACAACAGCTCCAAGAAGCACATCTAGGCACAATTATATCTAGGGGATAATTACCTGTCTTTTAATCAGCAAAGAAAACACTTCTATGCTCCCAGCAAGACTCACCTGACCATGCCTAAGTCAACGCCCTCAAGAGGTAGTAGACAAGTGAACATGTAAGTGCTGTCAGCCTCCAGGGATGGGTAAGGCTTGCTTCCTCTGAGTGCATGTCTGCCTGGAAAATGGGAGGACAGTGAGTTTTAGGCGGACAACAAAAATTGTTATCTACAAGAAGTTTACAGGAATGGAGGTTCACAAACAAGAAGCTCATACCTGGTCTTGACATATAAAAAGAGGTGGGAATAAGTGTTATTATCATAATGAAATCAACGTGATGCCTAGAGGGCGACTAATTCAGGCCAAGGTCCAGGTGACATCTGAGCTGATTTCATATTAAAGGTGACATCTGAGTTGTGCCTTAATTGAAAAGGAATATGATTTTGACTGCCAGATAAAGGGGAAAAGACCGGGGAAGGCAAATAGATAACCACATTGCTCATGGAGAAAAGCGATTCTTTTCAAGTGACTCATTCAAAATGTCTGCTGCATAGCACATGATGAGAAATGCCTGTGAGAGATGAGGCAGAAGAAATGACCTCTTTAGCATGATGGTTACTTGAACTCAGGAGAACCAGGAACACCTTTGTTTGGTGGTGAACTTCATCTTGAAATCGTTGGCCTTAGCACCTTACAGATGCTGAGTGATTGTTAAATGGACAAGTGTATTTACAGGAAAATTCAATTCCTGTTTTAAAATTACTTGTTCCTCACATCTGACAAGGGATTCATAACCAGAATATATAAGGAGCTCAAACAACTCTATAGGAAAAAAATCTAATAATCTGATCAAAATGGGCAAAAGTTTTGGATAGATATTTCTTAAAAGAAGACATACAAGTGGCCTATGAAAAGGTTCTCAACATCGTGTATCACTAGAGAAATGCAAATATAAACTGCAATGAAATATCATCTCATTCTGGTTAAAATGGCCTGTATCCAAAAGACATGCAACAGCAAATGCTGGCGAGGATGTGGAGAAAAGGGAACACGTGTACACTGTTGGTGGGAAAGTAAATTAGTACAACCACTATGGAGATCAGTTTGTAGGTTCCTCAAAAAAACTAAAAATTGAGCTACCATATGATCCAGCAATCCCACTGTGGGGCATATACTCAAAAGAAACGAAATCAGTATATCAAAGAGATATCTGCACTTCTATGTTTGTTGCAACACTGTTTATAATAAGTAAGATTTAAAGCAATGTAAGTGTTCATCAACCAATGAATGGGGAAAGAAAATGTGGTACAGATACAAAATGGAGTACTATTCGCCACGAAAAAAAGAGATCCTGTCATTCGCAACAACATGGATGGAACTGGAGATCATTATATTAAGTAAAATAAGCCGGGAACAGAAAGACAAACATCACACGTTCTCCCTTATTTGTGGGATCTAAAAATCAAAACAATTGAACTCATGGACATAGAGAGTAGAAGGATGGTTACCAGAGGCTGGGAAGGGTGGTGGGAGGCTGGAGGGGAGGCAGAGATGGTTAATGGGTACAAAAAAATAGAAAGAATGAATAAGACCTACTATTTGATAGCACAACACGGTGACTATTCAATAGTAGCTTAATTGTACATTTTAAAATAACTTAAAGAGTGTAATTGGATTGTTTATAACTCAAAGGATAAATACTTGAGGGGATAGATACCTCATTCTCCATGATGTGCTCATTTCACGTTGCATGCATGTATCGAAACATCTCATGTGTGCCATAAATACACCTACGATGTACCCACAAAAGTTTTTAAAAAATGAATACATAAAAATAAAATTATTTACTCCTTAAGCTCTTCCAAAGGTTTTGTCAATTAATGTGACACTTAAAAGCCCTTTGATGTCTTAGACTCAGGAAGCTGAGTGTGCACCAGAATGCACAATCTTCGACATCCAGAAACGCTGGCAAAGCATCTTTCAAAGCCTCTGCCCGTTGTTAACCCCAACCCTGGGAGATCTCTTTTTCTTTTTGTGTTAAAAAAATTTGGAGAACCGTACTCTGGGTGACAGAGCTGAGGGACCTCCGGCCTTTCTTGCTGAGGTTGTGGGGTCCTCAGCATTCTTCCTTCATCAGTCCAATCCCACTTGCTGAAGGGGCTGGTGCCTACATTCTCAAGGTGCTTCCCAACATGAAGCTTCTGACACTTATTATCCTGTCTCTGGCGATCCTAGCTCCTGAAATCCCAGCTTTCTGCTCACTGGAATGATTCGCCAAGGACCACAGAAAGTCACACTGGAGGCTGGGCGTGATGGCTCACGCCTGTAATCCCAGCACTTTGAGAGGCCGAGGCAAGTGGATCACGAGGTCAGGAGACCGAGACCATCCTGGCTAACACGGTGAAACCCCGTCTCCACTAAAAATACAAAAAATTAGCTGGGCATGGTGGCGGGTGCCTGTAGTCCCAGCTACTTGGGAGGCTGAGGCAGGAGAATGGCGTGAACCCGGGAGGCGGAGCTTGCAGTGAGCCAAGATTGCGCCACTGCACTCCAGCCTGGGTGACAGAGCGAGACTCCGTCTCAAAAAAAAAAAAAAACAAAACAAAGTCACACTGGAAAAGATCTTTGAAAACACTCATTTCAACCCCTTCATTGATAAAATAAGCAAATAAGACCCTAGAGGTGGGGACTATTTTAGGATTTAGAACTGGAACCCAGGCCTCCTGATTACCATCCAATGTCTTCTGAATAAGCCACATGTGCTTCTTATACCTGAGTTTAATATCAAGAGCACTCTGTGTGTAAACCTCCTTGCTAAGTGTTCTGTTTTGTTTTTTTCACCACGTGCTCATTTATACTTATTACTCTCTCAGCATTGTGGTAAATCGTATCTCTGTTCCCTGAATGCACTGTGCACTTTGCAATGAGCCTGTTCATCTTGTTCTTTCAGGACTTAACATTCATACTCTCATCTTCTCAAGTGTTATTATTCTCTTCTCCTAGGGCACAAATCAACTCAAGCATTGAATTGCTTTATCATTCCAGATAGTAAAAGTTTAATTTCAGAAGTTTTCTTTTCTTTTTCTTGAGATGGAGTCTTGCTCTGCCGCCTAGGCTGGAGTGCAGTGGCACAATCTCACCTCACTGCAACCTCCGCCTCCCAGGTTCAAGTGATTCTCCTACCTCAGCCTCCCAAGTAGCTGGGACTACAGGCATCCTCCATTACACCAGATGATTTGTGTGTGTGTGTGTGTGTGTGTGTGTGTGTGTGTAATTTTTTTTAGTAGAGATGGGGTTTTGCCATGTTGGCCAGGCTGGTCTTAAACTCCTGACCTCAAGTGATCCACCTGCCTTGGCCTCCCAAAGTGGTGAAATTCTAGGTGGGAGCCACCGTGCCTGGCCTAATTTCAGAAGTTTCAAGGCATGGGCATTTCCTTCACTTTCGGCGCATCTGAGTTGCATCATTCCTTTCCCATCATGCCTTTCTCCTCACCCTTCAGCATTCCTTTCCCATCTCAAGTTAGAGCCACATTCAACTAAAAATTATTAAGCAGATTCCATGTAAAATGCTTAATATGCGTGAGGTCATTTCGTTCTGACAATAATTCAGGGTAAACATTATTATCCCCACTTTTCAAGGGAGAAAACTGAGGCTTAGGAAGGTGAAGAACTGGGACTAAGTGTCAGTGAAGAAATAGGTGGTCCACAGTGTGAACAAAGGCTTCTTTCCTCCTGGCTCACTGGGCTTTTCTGGCTCCCAAGGCTACATTGTTACTTAGGTTTGATGGGAGAAGTTCTACTTGATGGTGAAAATCAGGTGAAATTATCGCTGTATTCCATTTTTCTGGCAATAGATGTGGCTGTGACGTGCTGTCTGCCAGCATTATGCATCGAGTTACATCTCTTCCCAGTTCCACACATCCTGTGGATAACTCAAGCGCCAGCCAGCCGTTAAAATCATTTCTTCCAAATGAGAATGGTGGGACCTGACATGTGGATGTTTCCTGCTTCTAAATCCAAGAAATGAAGGTAACTGACTCCAAGCTAAAAGAGAATCATCCTCATCTGTGGCAATCACTCAGCAGTGTCTCTAGCTGTGGCTCTGCAGTGCGTCTGACAACTCAGCTTATCAGCAAGGATAAGGAAGCCTGCGGGGTCAGAGCTGATGGAAGGAGGGGAGCTTGAATGGTGAAATGGGGAGAGGGAGGAGCACCCTGCCTGGAGATGCAGCCCAGAGGAATAATATGTGAATCTCACATGACTCAGCCCTCTGTGCAGGTAATAAAATCTCAACAAGACATGAGCTTATTTAAGAAAACACGCAGGAAGAATTCATCATTGATGTGGCTATTTTGGGAGATGAAAGGGAGTTTGAAACGGAGGAACATGTGAAAAGCATTCAAGCTGAGTGAGTGTGATAGAAAACTAAGATTTCCCTTCATAATTGAATAGTAAAAATCAAATGCATCCCCATCTTTCAAGTCTCAGGATTGGAAGAGTGAGGTTTGGGTGCAGATGTTGGCAGTTCTTTACTCCCTGGATAAACAGATTGTGGTTTTGAGATTGAGGGATTTCGGAAGAGATTGCTTTTTTATTTTTTTATTGTTGCTAAGAGAAACCAGGTCTCAAATGCAATCTCTTGGGCTTGGGAATGGAGATTCCCCATGCCAACCCCTGAACGTGCCAAAGAAAAGCATCCCCTGTGAAAAGAGGCACTGCTGTTAGATGTCTGTTATTACCTCATAGTGCAGGGAGAGCAGAAATACTTTATCTAATCACTTGCAGGAGACTCTCAGTTAAACACGATCAGCTATGAAGATGATGGGACACAGGGGAGAGTCTTCTGCCTTTGATGCAGATGTGCCAGATGTGGGCTGACACATGTTCTTTCAACTTCAGTAAAGTCCCAAGGCACAGAAGAACGAGACAAGTTTAAGAAGTGGAAATTTGAGGCCTGCTGAAATCTGAATCCCAGCTACTCTATTCTCTCCGGGGTTCTCACAGCAGCCTTGTTTATCTCCCAGACATTCATGTCCAGCCTTTTATCCCAAATAGAAAAGGGGTCTTCAACACCTTAATTTTACCTTTCATTGTTTTTCCTGGATCTCTGATTCTGTGTCTTCCTAACTCTCCTGACTTCTGACATCACCAATTGTTCATTCAGTCCCACATATTTATGAAGTCCTTTCAAGGTCTCTGTATTCCCGTCTAAGCCCCCTTCCTTCACTTTCCTCCTTTTCTGATGCTCAGCCTATGGAAACACTTCTTGCTCACCATTTGGATTTTCTTCCTGGTTAAGCCACCCAGGGCAGACATCCCTCAAGCCCTACTGCCCTGGGACTGTTGACTCTGGCATCCTCCATATGAAATCCTTCTCACTTCTCACCTCCATCTCAATCAGGGTTGCCAGACCCCTTTAGAAAACCTACACATTCACCCTGCAGTCTACCTTACAAATGCCACAGTTGCTCTGATATTGTCTCTCTTGGCCTAGAAAACATCAATGACTTTCTACTGGTCCAAACCAGCTATCCCTAAAGTGTCTCCTGAGGATAGAATCAGTGTCTGGTTGAGATTGATTCTAATACAAGATTCAAAGCAGTGTCTTTCTGCTCTTTGTAAATATTTATTGAATCCCTCTCTGGTGTAAGACCCTAATAAGAGTCTGTGGATACAGTGATGACAAATTAGACGTGTCCAGTGCCCTCATGATAGTTACCATTTGTCATGGAAGACATCAAACAACTAACACTGTGGAGATTATTTTGAAGAAAGGCGAAGGGTGTTATAGAAATGCAAAAGGGGGAATGGGTGTGGCAAACATAGTCTGAAAAATCAGAGAAGATTGAGACCTAGAGTGTGAGGAGGGATTCATTCGGCCAGGTCCAGGGACAATAGTGGCAGATGGCAGGAACCATATATGTCAAGACCATATTGCTGGAAACAGCAGATGTGTTCAGGACCCAGAAGGAAGGTGGAATGGCTTGAGGACAAGTGATGCTTTCAAGCAATGATTCTTGAGGGACTTTGGATAATCATCTGGAACACACACTCAAAATACATTCTGATTCTCATCCCCAGTTGTTGAATAAGTCTCTGGGGATGAAACTCTGGTAGATTGGGTGCAAAAACGGTTATGTTTTTCACTCTCTCCTAAGCCCATGACATGTGTGATGTAACTTTGCAGCTCTTAGAGGTGGGGTCTCTTTCTTTGGAATCTGGGCTGGCTTGTGAACCCTTTGGCCAACAGAGTAAAATAGAAGTATTCTCACGCCAACTATGAGCCAAGACTCAAGAAGTATTGTGTGCTTCTGACCATTTCTCAGAACCTGTCCCCCTGCCATATAAACAAGAGCAGACCAGCCTGGTGCAGAATGAGAGACCACATGGAGGACAGCCTACTTATCCCTCTGAAACCATCCTAGATCAGCCTATAGCAAGCCAGTCCCTGAACATACAAGCAAGTCCAACCCAGATCAGCAGAACTGCTTACCCTAGGAGCAGAGGCATCAGTAAATCCAGAGGAGACCAATGGCTTGAACAATAATCATTGGAACAATAATAACTGATTCTGTATTAAGTCACTGAGTGGTTATTTATGCAAAAAAATCTGTTATAAGAAACAACAATTAGTGGGATAGGCAGAGGAGGTCAGCTTGAGTAGGACTTTGTAGGCATGATGTGAATTTGGTACTTTGTCCCAAGGGTTATGTGAAATTACTGAAATGTTTTGAGCACGGAAGTGGCACACTTAGGTTTGTGTTACAGAAAAATGAAGTTGGCTATTCTGTGGAGTATGAATGGTGGGAGCAGGGATTTAGAATGAATCCCTATAGATTGAATTCAACTTGTGAATGTATAGTTTAGGTCGTTCTTTTAAATATCTACATTGGGCTTTAGCAATGTACTCAATAATGGGATTACAAGGAGGAAGGCTCATATCCTGTCTTTAAATCTAGTGAGAGACAGAAAGTTATTATGAATTTTCACAAGAAGCATAACAGAGGTATATGCAGGTAGTCATGGTAGCATGGAGAAGTAGCCCTAGCCCAGCTTGGTGGAGAAATGAAGGGTTTGGTCCAACCGGTGACAGTGGAGGGTACCGTGAAGACGGGGGAACTCACGTGGATTTCTAGGAGGAGGTACAAGCCTAATAAAAGCTGGTGTTGCTAAAGAGCAAGCATGAAGATGGGAAGCAGAAGAAAATACAATGAGAGAGCAGGAAGGAGCCACGTGGTAAAAAATATCCTTTGTACTTGTTGAGGCTACGGACAGGCCAGAATCCAACAGGAGCTGAGGCACAGGATGATCCTGCTTCCTGATCTACAGACGGATTAGTGGATAGAAGAGAGCCAGTTGGGAAGGACAGGGCCTTCTCTAGGAGTCCCCAGGGTGCCGAGCCACCATGGTCACATGACCTGATGCAACTGGGGCAGAACTGCCTGCCATCTCAGAGGCTGGTGAGCAGGACACAGGAATCGCCAGTAGCCAGACAGCTCCCTTGGTTGATAGTCTTGGACTACAGTCCTAGAGTAGACCCAAGACTCAGCTACTCCTGAATGTCTTCTGGAAGCCAGCAGTCAGCGGAGGCAAGAAAAGAACATGTTTTGATGTGGTGTCCCCTCCTCCTCGGAGTGTTTGGCACCCCATGCTGCCAATCTCCTGCTGTCTGTCTAGATGGAGCACAGATTGGACCCGTGAGGTACTGAACATTGTGATCCAGGCCCACTCACTCTTGGCCAGCCAGAAAGTGAGCATCCAAGGATAGCATCTGAGCTGGAGACATCAGGGATCTCCTTTTCCAATTATCACTCAGGTGCTCCTCCCAAATCATGGACGTCTCTGCTCACTGTATTGCCACATCCCAAAATTTGCACTGGGTCCAGGCATGCTTAGAAAAGCCCTGCTTCCCCTGCTCTTGCTGATCATTTCCCAGGCCCTAGGACAAGCTCCATTTGATCTTCATAGGCACAGATCCTTGGAAAAGCCTTGATGCCTCAGTGAACAGTAATAGTTTTCAAAGATTAAATGCCTACATGGTTAGGACCTGGACACTCACACTATTCTCTCATTATTCTGTCGGCTTCACACAGCAACCCTGTGAAAGAGACATTATTAACTCTATTTTAAAATGACAAGTAGGAAAGCAGGGCTTTGAGAAGTGAAGTAACTTGTTCATGATCTCACAGCTGTAGATGCGGTGGGACCAGGATCTGAACCCAGAACTGCTAACTTTATATGCCACATTCTATCTGTTAAACTGTTTTGCCTCTGCTATCCAACTGTTTCACTTTTAGATGAGAGTAAAAGGAGCAGAGAGAGAAATTGATTTGCTGAGACACACAGCAGATCTTTCGACCAAGGCTCTGGCCTCCC
This sequence comes from Symphalangus syndactylus, assembly GCF_028878055.3. Classification (NCBI taxonomy): domain Eukaryota; kingdom Metazoa; phylum Chordata; class Mammalia; order Primates; family Hylobatidae; genus Symphalangus; species Symphalangus syndactylus. Next base: position 99,978,850 of record NC_072440.2, on the reverse strand, counting down.
ATTTCCTTTTCTTTCGGGGCACCCCCATATTCTCTTGGGTACATTTCCTGAGCTGCTCTTCCAGATCCTCCTCATTTGGCCTGGGAGGCAGGAGGCTTGCTGGAGATCCTGGACAGCTGTAGACAGCCGGCTTTGCCTTCTCTGAGCAACGACAGCCCTGGGCTCCATTGCCATGCATTGGCTTGGACAGAGAGCAGGTGTGAGGGGTGGGGTGCCTCATGGAAGTGTCAGACTCCACATCAGACATTCACCCTGGAAGAACTCTGGTGGGATTTAGAATCCCAGGGTTTATTGTAATCATTTGAATGAAGTCTTTGTCTTCCTTTCCCATCCACTACTCAAATCTTGTGGTGATCACTAACCAGAGGTTTCAGAGAAATCAAAGCTTTGAAGGAAGTTTGCCTTTCAATGTGTTCACTCCACATTGAACACGTCCACGGCTCCTGACTTCTTGAATTAATCACAAAGAGATTTTTTTTTACCAGCACGTCAGAACAAATGAAGGCAAGGAGCCAGTTCTCAGTTCTCTGTAGATCATGAGAGTTTTTGTCCATGACTATTGACCCTGTGTCCTTCCCTGGAAGTACTCAACTCACTTTAATTAGCTCACATTCTGTCCCCTTCATCTAACCTACATCACTGTGGTTACAAGGGATGAGAACTGTGCACTGTGGTAGACACCTCTGTCTGTTCCTTTGAGCACCTACTACTGTGAGGCTCAATTGCCAGGGATCATAGAATCAAGGCAGGATCAGTGACATCATGTGTGGGGCCCAGAGCAAAATGAAAAAGTGAGGCCCTTCTAAAACTGCTAAAAATTTCAAAACCTGGGAGTAGGGCATTCAACCAAACATGGGGCCCATCTAAAGTTGGACAGTCATGGAGCTGGTCCTGCGTTGGGCAGTGGAAAAATGTAGCAGAGATGAAGAAGAGAGAGAAGTTAGAGCTGAGTGTTAGCATCTCAGTCTATAAAATAGGATGATAACCCTTACCTTGCTAATTGTATATTAAATTTTGGTAATGTATGCAGACCACTAGGAAATGTTAGATGATCATTAAGGAGGAGCTCTTTTCCCTAAGGGAGAACCTAACTCAAATACCTCATTTTGCAGAGGAGAAACCTGAAGCCTAGAAAAGAAAAATGCCTTGTCCATGTTTAGTCAGGGAATCCATCTGTGGTGGGGTTGGGATAGGGGACCATGGGTCTTTATTCCCAGCTTGGTGAAATTTTCACTGAACCAGGCTGCTTCTCATCTCTCCAGCTGCCTTTGGATAATTCCTGCTTGCTAAAGAGGCGGGGCCTTAGTCCTCATCGGCAGATGGTTTGGAGACTGAATCAACTATCTGTAAGACTGGGCTCTACTTCCTGCCCAGTTGCTGTCCCATGAGTGAATAATAATGAAATAAATGTTATCCTTCATCACAGGATGCTTGGGGTGGGGGGATAGCTTTCTCAGATGACTTCTCACATGGTTTGTGATGAAATAGCTTTTTCTGCACATAGCCACTTTCCAGTCACTAGACGGCTGCTTTGGGCATTAACAAATAGGGAACCTGGTGGTAGTTTGATTTAAAGGTGATGACACAGACAAAGACAGGGTCCACTGGGTCTACTGCCTGTGGATAATGTCAGTGCTTAACAAGAATAATAATACTACAAAAATATTCTATAGATAGACCCTTTGGGGAATTATAAACTACTGTTATAATAAATATCATCACTCTGATAACAGAGGAAGGGCAAGGCTAGTGTGATTTTATTGTAACTTTTCAGAAGAGAACACTGGCTCACAATGACCTGACTATCTGCCCAAAGTCACAGTTACATATGTGGTGGTGATGGGGGCTTCTAAGAAGGACATTACATTTGATTACGCCTTTATTTCCTGTGTCTAAGAGACTATTGTGAACTAAATCAATGATACTTTCGATCTCTAAATTTAACTCGGTGAGAACACAACAGAATGTATTGAAAAGGAGACGAAATTCAGAGTCCTGTATTCCATCCTGTCTTTTCCAACACCCATTCCTGGAAACTGAAGGCTGGTGAATCACTCTGCATCAAGACCTGGCCTTGTTCTTAAGTGGGGACCCTGATCAATGGAACAGCCTTTTACAGGGATATGAGGGCTGGTCTTATATTCTGTGGTGATTGTGTTCCTAACTGTGGTTCCAGTCTCAAAGTCATATAGAAGCTTGGTTTTCTGTGGACAATTTCATTCATAGCTTATGAGTACAGCTGCCATTTTTTTACTTAGTGATGACTCTCAACTCTATTCTGCCCAAATTCTGTCCAAGCTTCAGGCCTATCTGCTAGACTCAATTTTTGGGTGAATCCCAAGCATTTTAAACTTAGAATGTCTTTAACTGAGCTAATCCCCCTGCCCCCCTTACTTTCTCTGTGGATTCCCTTATCCAAGTTGGTGCCAATGTCTTCACCTGTATCAGCCTCCTTCCTCTCCTTTCTTGAATATAATAAACTAGGTTATAAAAGTCTGTCTATTCTATTCGTCTCAAAGCCTCCAGCCTTTCTACTTCCAACTCATTCCTACCATGCTCCCAGAGGGACCCTTGATTATGTCCCTCCCCACTGAATATCTTCATGTTATTTATTGTTACATCAAACAGTCTTTTCATTGATAACAACCTGAGAGGTAGTTACTAATATGGTTTTGTAAATGAGGAAACTGAGGAATAGAGAGTCATACAAAGTCATACAGCTTCTAGGTAAGAAAGCAAATGTCTGAACCCAGGAAGTCTATTTCCAGAGACTCTGCTTCTGGTTAGTAGGCCATTGTTATAGGCGGAATTATGTCCTCCTCTCCCTACCCCAAATTTATACATTGAATTCCTGATCCTTAGAACCTTAGAATGTGATCATATTTGGAGACAACATCTATAAAGAAGTAATTAAGTTAAAATAAGATCTTTACAGTGGGCTCTAATCCACTATAACTGGTGTCCTTATATGAAGATGAAATTTAGAAGAAGGAGAGCATACAGACAAGTGCCTACGTAGGAAAGTCCACATGAGGGTGTGGCAAGAAGGCGGCCATCTGGGAGCCAAGGAAAGAGGCCTCAGAGGAAAGCAAACCTGCTGACACCTTGACTTTGGACCTTTGCCTCCAGAACTTCAAGATAATATATTTCTGTTGTGAAAGCCACCTAGCCTGGTATTTTGTTATGGCAGCCTGAGCAGGAAGGCTAATGCAGTTATGTTGCTTCTTGTTTCATATGAATACAGTCTACACTCCTTTAGCATGACAAACCAAGTCCTCCAAGATTTTGCCTCTGCCTTCTTCTTATGATTCATTACCCGCATGCCACTAAATCTTACATATTCTGGTCTTGTTGAGGTATTCAGCCTTCCTTTTCTGTGCCTTCTCATGATTGTATGACTTTCCATATGGTTATTTCTCTGCTTGTTCAATACTTTTATTTCTTTATTACCTTAAAACATCCAATCATCCTTTAAAATTTGACTTGGGTATCACCTCTTCTCTGTAACTTTGCTAGACCTTCCATTTGGAAGTATATTTAGTTCTTCACTAGTACCTTGCATATAAATCTGTTCCAACAATCATCACCCTCCATTTCCTCATGAGATCATTGATAAGGGCCTCACATTGTCCTGGGCCTTGGGGGTACAGAGATAAAGGCACAAATCCTTGCTCTCAGGGAAGTAACTGGCTAGTAAAGGAGCCTACAGTGGTGTTAACGATGGGGCAGGTTTCAAGATCACAGAAGGATCTGAAGATTTGATGACAGGTATGAGTAGGAAGTGATGGGAAGGCAGGGAAGGCATTGCTGATTGAGCAGACAACATGCACAAAGCATGAAGAAGCAGCAGGGTGTGGTTGCAGTTTGTAGATTGTAGTCCCATTGGACTGTAATCTTGGGAGCAATTATTGAATGAATAAGTGCATGAATAAATCAATGAATGAGCATATGAGAAATGGAACCAGCCTCATATATCAGTTAGAATCCTTTGGTTGAAAGCATCAGAAACCTAACCCAGCTAACTTAGGCAAAAGGGAGTTTATTGGAAAGCTAAGGGAGAGGCTCATAGGATGGGAGAAAAACTGAAAACCAGATTGGGCAAAGAGACGAACCAGAGACCTCTGAGCAGGACCTGCTTGTGAGGCTTCCCAGGTGTGACTGCTAGAACACATGAACACACACATGTTCTGTCTCTTCCCATTCTAGAAAAGGAACAATAAGCTGGGCTAGATCTCAGCACATGCTTACTTCCTGGCTGAGCCGGGTCCGTGCTTCCCTGATTTTATACAATGATAAAGATATCATTCCCAAGTAAAAATCACATTTCATCACCAAAAATGTGCAATAGACATTGGAGAACCAAGAAAAACAAATACCCACTACATAGGAATTTTCAAATGATTCATAACTGGCTCCTCTTCATTGACTGAAGAACCTTAGAAACTTTCATATTCAATAAGTCACGGCTTGTTGGTACCACTAAGAGCTGTCACCAGTCAATGAACCAATGTAACATTTTGATATGAGATGGAAATACCTTGGGAATTAACACTTCCTCTTCTAGCCCTCCTCCCATGAGGTAAACTGTCTTCAATAACTCCTGTGTTAGCTGCTGACTTCCCCAACCCTACTTGAGGGCGAGTTCACATGTTTTTATGTTCCTAGGTTTATCTTGTGGGAACTAGGGTAATATTTGCAAAGGTACATGATTAATTATGCAGTTTCTATAAGTGAAAATTAATATTTCTTCAAAAATTTCTAAATGGAGGGTTTGACAAAGTCTGTTTATTCCCAGAGTTCAGAAAATAATCTTTAATCTTTGGCACATAATTCAAACTGCAGAAAACCCCATCCATTTCTATTGGTTTGATTCTTTTTTTTTTTTTTTGAGACAGGATCTTGCTCTGTTGCCCAGGCTAGAATGCAGTAGGACAATCATAGCTCCTTGTCACCTTGAAATACTAGACTCAAGAGATCCTTCTGCCTCAGAATCTGGAGTAGCTAGGACAACAGGCACATGCTCCCAACTAATTTTAAAATTTTTTATAGAGACTAGGTCTCACTTTGTTGCCCAAGCTGGTCTTGAATGCCTGGCCTCAAGCAATCCTACCACGTAAGCCTCCCAAAGTGCTGAGATTACTGGCATTAGCCACCTCACCAAGGCCATTCTGATCTTTGATTCTGTGGCATCATACATTCATTCTTACCTGCTGTCCTGGCTAGGATCTTGCCAGAGAGAGATCTTATTGAGATGCAACCTCTCTTTTGGCTATACCTCAAGACAAAACTTCATTGACAAGATATAAAAAGCGTGATGTTTACTAATCCCATCATTCATTACTCAAAAGGAAGCTGTTATAAAGCCATAAAAGCAATCAAGAATTTTCCTTTCGTCTCTCAAATTGAGATGTTTATATACCTCCCAAGTCCTAAAACTCTTATTTCCTTAAAAAAGAGGCTCACCTACAAAATACTGTGACAAAAAATAATTGCCTTTATTATGCAGATGGTATTTCTGTGTAGCTCCACTTTTTGTTTGTTTAGGGTTCTTTTTATGGAGGTCTCAATGAGGTGTCCAACCTCTGGCCCTGGCTTGCTGGAAGACTACCACACATCACCGAACAGCTCTAGATCTTAGTTTAGACATCTGTAAAATGAAAACCATAATACTTACTTCAAATTTATTTCTTTTTAATGTTTTTATAAAATTGTAGTAAAATACACATAACAAAATACACTCTCTTAACCCTTTCTTAGTGTACAGTTCAATGGCATTAAGTCTGTTCACGCTGTTGCGCAGCCATCACCACCATCTGTCTCCAAACTTGTTTCATCTTCAAAGACATACACTGTACCCACTAAACAATAACTTCTTATTCATTCTTTCCCCAGTTCCTGGCACTCACTATCCTATTTCCTGTCTCTGTGAAATCATACCGTATTTGTCCTTTTTAAAACTGGTTTACTTCATTTAGCAAAACATCCTCAAAATTTATCCATATTGTAGTGTGTGTCAGAATTTCTTTCCTTTCTACGACTGAATAATATTCCATTTGATGTATCCTTTTACACTTAAAGTAGTCACTGCTAGGGAAGAACTTAGCGTCGCCATTTTGCTATTTGCCTTCTCTATGTCTTAGAGTTTTTTGTCCCTCATTTCCTTACTTACTGCCTTCCATTGTGTTTAGTAGATGTATTTGGAGTTACATGGTTTGGTTCTTTTCTCATTTCCTCTCATGCATATTCTATAGATTGTTTTGTGCTTAATATGGGAATTACATATGATATCCTAAAATTTTAGCAGTCTATTTTAGACTAATACCAAGTTATTTCAACTGCAAACAAAAACTTTACCCCTTTACAGCTCCACCTTCTCCTTTATGTTACTGATGCCACAAATTACAACTTCATGTATTGTGTAGCTATTAACATATAATTATAATCATAATTACTATCATTACTATTATCTTAGAGACAGAGTCTCACTTGGTCACCTAGGCTGGAATGCAGTGGTGCGATTGTAGCTCATTGCAGCCTCGAACTCCTAGGCTCAAGTGATCGTCCCACATCAGTCACCAAATTGCTAGGACTATAGGCACACACCACCATGCCTGACTAATTTTAAAATTATTTAATGTTTTTATCTTTTAAATCTTATAAAAGTATGAAAAGTGGAGTGATGGGGCTAAATTACAATAATGCTGCTTTTTATATTTGTTCATGTATTTACCTTTACCAGAGATCTTTTCTCATATATTTTCATATGGCTCCATTTTCTTTTTCTTTTTGAAATTAAGTAAAATTAAATATATAGAATCACATAGTTGTATCAAGTATGTAGTAAATATTTAAAATGATGGTGACCTTCCAACCTTCCCTGTCAATATCTGTTGACTGATTAATCAGTTGGATGAATGAGTGGATTTTCCTTCTCCATAAAGAGACCTGTTAGAAAGAGACAGAAACTGATATTTCATGGAGCAGGATTTCTCTGACCACCTAATATGAATGTGGATAGAAAGAAACTAAAACCAGTAAGACACAAGGATGCATCTTGGTTTCCACCAAAAAGTTCTGTGGCCCTGGATGCTGAGTTTCTTACTTATCATGTCCTAGGGTCACTGAGGCTAAACTCTATTTTAAAAGACATGACTTTAAATAGTTTTCCTTTTCCTTTCACTGCTTCAGGAAGTTCCACCCTGAGTCAATGCCAGATGGGTTTGGTTTTTAGCTCGAATTTACCCGTAAAGGGTGGTGGAAGAGATGATTCATAAATCCCATCTTGACCTTATTTGCCTCATACTCAAACTGCAGCAGGTGAGCCGTTGGACTCTAAAGCATGGGATTTTACAGAGAAGTCAGTGCTCCGTGTCTAAGATTATAGAGAGAAAAAATTTGCGCACAAGAAAGAACTCAGGCAAATGCTTCTTTTAACCTGCTCATGGACCCATGCAGGCTGTATAAACAGACCAAACAAAATAATAAGGACACACATTTTAAAATCAAACAGAGGGTGTAACATTATTATTAGGCATAGTTATGTACATGGTATTTGATAGAACTGGGGGAAACGTGTGCATTGCATTTGTTGGATTCAGCTACTACTCAATTTACATACATTGTACGAAAAGCACTATATTGTGCTTGATACATCAAAAGAATTTATAGTCTTACAGTTTTATGTTTCATGCTTTTCCTAAGGAAATCTTTTCATTATGTCATTCCTTTGTTCAAACACATATTGTGCTTGCCCTACAGGAAAGAATAATGTATCTGATGTTTGACACCTGAGTTCTAATCCCAGCTTTGACACTGAGTACATAGCCCTAGGAAGCCAGAAACCTCCTACAGGCCCAAATTTCTTCATATGTAAAGTGGAGGCAAATATTTGTATTGGGGTTTTTTTGAGGAGTAAGTGAGGTACTATATTTACAAATACTTAAGGTAGTTCTATGTATTTTCAAGTGTCTAACACGTAACAGTTCCTGAAGAAATAATGAGTTATTCTTCTGAAGTCATCCCAATTGTTTCCTCACCTAAAAAATTTGACCAGATTATGTTATACCTAATTATAAAGTTTCCACCAATATTCTGGAAAAAATTTCAAACAAGGGAAACAAAAAGGCTATCTAGTGATTCTCTCTGATTCTGTAAATAGACATTCAAGTTATGGTCACATCCCTTGTATTTTTTAGTAAATTTATTTATTTTTTGAATTCTGGGGTAATGTTCTTATTTTATAAATGTTTATCAATCTGGAAAGAAAGTTGACTTTAATCCATTTATCTACACACCATGCTAAAATTGGGTTTTCTGTTATACAAAGTCTTTGATTATCATACCGAAACCATTGTATATTATAACAATTCTTGAATATCATTGTAAGGAAAAGCAATCAGCATTGCTTTTTACCGTCTCCCATATATCACTTAAAATTGATGACTACAATAACTGACAAGTCCAAACGTGTTAAATGACAAAAGCTCAATGCAGTTTCATAAACCTCTCAGTTATGATGACTTTTACTGTAAGATTCTAGGAGCCTGTATGTGAATTCAGTACAAATACACATGATCTCTCTTCTAAGATATGGATGGGTTCTCAAGATTCTTTGAAATTCTTCCGATTCATTAGTATTTGGTCTTGACATTTTAAAATGAAAAGATAACTTCACATTTTCTACTTCCTTTCATTATGTTGGACTACTTCAATTAGACACGGATATATACTTAACATTTATCTTCACCGCCTGATTTATTTCCCAATTTACTGAGGACAGTAGGCTTTGTAGAAAGCAACAATGACAGAAAGCAAGAGGTGAGTGGAAATATGTAAGAACACCAGGAAGCAGAAAGCAGTGGAACCTACTCACTAAGTCATCAGCACTGGAAAGCATGACCGTCAAACTCAACAAGTTTCCTGTAATTAATGTGGTCAGCTGTTTCATTCACTGGTTTTACACAGCCCTGAGTGTCTTCCAGACCTAGACTAATGTCATACCTCTAAAACCCAGGAAGAATAAGAATAAAAGAGAGGATAAAATACTATCATTTGCAGCAACACAAACGAGACTGGAGGACATTACATTACCTGAAAAAGCTGGACACAGAAAGATAAATACTACATCTTCTCACTCATATGTAGAAGCTAAATAAGTTGATCTCATAAAAGCAGTGGGTAGGGCAGTGGTAAGTAAAGGCTGAGAAGGGTAGGGGGGGCGAGGGGGATATGGGGTAGGGAGGAGTTGGTTAGTGGGTACAAAATTATAGCGAGGAGGAATAAGTTCTAGTGCTCTTAAAGCACAGTAGGGTGACTATAGCTAATAAGAATTTATTCTATATTTTCAAATAGCTAGAGGAAAAGATTTTGAATGTTCTCAACACAGAGAAATAAGAAATGTTTGAGGTGATAGATGTGCTAATTGCCCTATTTTATCATTATACATTGAATATGGGTATCAAAATACCACATTGTACCCCATAAATTGGTACAATTATTATGTGTCAATTTAATTTTTTTAAAGATAGGTAGGAAAGTTAAAATGATGGAAATAGCATGAGACCAAATTTAAATTAGGTGCCTTATTTCAGGTGGTAACAAAGTTTATTCAATCATTCACAATATTATCTCAAATTTGGAGTTCTTAAAGTACTTTGAAAATGGACTTCACCTCACTTACTTACAATAAACCTGTGACAGAGGAATCATTTCATGGAAGAAGAAATCAAATCCCAGGAGGGAGAAGAGCTCTGTTTAATGTCACTCAAGTAGAACCTAGACTTAAACCCAAGTTTTCAAGTTCCAAGTCCGATGTTCAGGTCAACTTACCCCAGTTATTTCCCCAGCACTGTGCTGGATTTCATGGAGATGCCGGGGTGAATAAGCATTAGCCCTTGATGCAGGGACAACTGAGGAATGGACAATCTGAAGACCTCAGCTCATGTGTGAATCCAGAATGTATGCAGATGGTCAAGGAGAAAAGGAACCTCTCATTCATTGAGCATGATTCTGTGCCGGACAGTGTGCCATGGATTCTTGTAATGGTGGGAGGCAAGTAAGAATCATTTTTCCAGATGCAAAAAATGGAAGCCCAGAGATTTTGTCTAAATTTTATTATTATCTTTAAACCAACCAAGTGAGACAGGTAAAATTAAAACACAAATATCAGTTCTCAGAACGATTACTGTTGACTCACCTCACTGGGCTATGAGTCTGCAGAGCTGGATTTGATCTCAATCTTGATAAGTATCAATCTTGATACTTATATGAGAAGACCATGTGTCTCTGTATGTGTGTGTGTATGTAATATACAAAATATTAGATAGTAGCAAATTGCTGACCTTACATCTGATTCTTAATCTCTCTACCATTAAGCTCCCTCAATTACAAAATGACCATAATTAAACTGCTTTGTAGCATGTGTTGCTCAGAATAAATTAAATGTCATATGCCTAGCACACATCTGGAAAATGTTGAGACTCATAAATGTTTATTTTGTTCCTTCCTTTCTGAAATCTGCAGAAGTGAGACTGCCCTTCTCTTAGTACAGTCACCTTGGACTACAGAAAGACGAAAAGAGTCATTGCAAAATGTACTTGAATGAATCACACTGCAAGTTAATTTTCTTCTAGGTATGTTAGCCCAATTCTACCATAATTCAGCTACTAATAAAACTACAGAAATAACAATGAGCAGCATTTTTATAGCCGTTGATCATCACAGCAACACTAAGTAGCAGATAGGACAGTTTTGCTATTATTATTCTTGTTTTATTGATGGTCAAGACTTGAGGAAGCTAAATCAACGGCCCTAAGTCCCAAGGCATCAGTTCAGGACCCAAAACAAGGCCCTCTTATTCCAAGTCCACTGTCTTTGACAATATCCAACACAGCACAGCATACATGTCAAACCAAAAGAGACATATGATCATTAAGGAAAACTTAGTGAACGAGATTTGAGCCTTTCTGAAAACTGTAAAGAAAAGGTCTGTACAGGGTGATGTCACCACCAAACACTGCAGAATATTATTATATCTCAAAAACCATGGAAGTATGCCGGCATTGCCTGGGAACAGATATCCTCGGGGCCTCTGTCATCTGGAGGTGGAAATGTGTGTTGAGGTCAGGGAGAGGAGCTCCTGTCAGCAGGAAGAACCATTGCTATTTCTGTTCAGGACAAAACAAAAATGACATCTGTCAAGGCCATTATTCTTTCAGACATGGCTGGGATGAACAAGTGATAAGGATGAGTTTGTAATACTCCCTTAGAATGGAAAATCTCAAATCCAGAATATGGAGTTTTAAGAGCTGTACAGTGCCTTAGAAATCATTCATGGAAGCCGAAAATAAAACCTGGGACTTGAAATTAAGGGAAAATCCCAACTTCAAGCCCAAACTCTGCCCTGTCATCTCCAAAGCCCAGTTTTTGCACCTGTAAATGAGTCTATCATAAAACAACATGAGTCAATACACATGAAAGCACTTTGAGAACTAGAAAGCTCTTTGCAAAATTAAGATATTTCAAAAAAATTAATAGAAAAAAGATCTAGATTTGTCCAGCTATTAGTATTAGAGAAATGAATATGAACTCAGGATTCTAGACTGTAGTTCAATACTTATTCCACGACTCAATATTATCACAACAATGTGACAAATATTGCCCATGTCCCTGGGATTGGCACTGGGATGAAGAGGAAACCACTAAGACTGATGTCTCTTTTGACTGCTGAAAGGGCCAGGCTAGAATGGTCGTTTCCATTGTCCCATCAGCTGCTGGTACTTACCTCTGACAAATCACCTGTAACATATTGCATAGTCCTTGTTTTTCTGCCTTTTGCCCATAATTTAATGGATTATATACTCCTTGAAGGAAAATACTGTTCTATTTATATTTCTCTATGTATCATCAATATATACCAGAGATTCCAGCCTGAAAAGAAGCTCTATAAATACGGAATAAATGGCTCCTACACTCCAGAAGCTCCTGCTCTAGTTAACAGGCCAGACTCCAACAGGAACTGCAATGGAGACAAAACATGCATTAGAGAATCACGGGCTGGGGGGGGGTGGGGCGGTACTGGGGGAATTAATTCTTACTCTGAAGAAAAAATTATGCTGTTAATAGCATTAGGTGAAAACTGTAGGAGCAGAGAATGTATCTAATAGATGTCCGAGAAAGAATGCCTTGGTGTTAGTAAAGAATTGCATCCTACTTAGCAGCAGGACAAACTGGACTTATGCTGGAAACTGCACCCTCTGATTGCCAGTCTAGGAGCTGAACTCAGCCTTGACCTAAGCAATTTGTATTGATAGAGTAAGAGGCCATATCTCCACTTATGCACAACTCTCAGTCTTATTTCCATGTCACTTCCAACTCCTGTGACTTCTGGAACATTCTGTGCTGTTTACTTCTCCATTCCTTCCTGTGTGTTGCTTTCTTTCATGGAATAACATTTTTCAACAGATATCCACACTTCTCCAACACACTTACACAGCCTATTCAAACATCCTTAAAACTGTACTCAGACATCCCCTGCTGGGTGATGCCTTGCTTAATCTTCTAGAGAGATCCCTTCTTTGGCCTGAATGTATGTCTACTGTTTTACGTATCACATAGACCCTAACGATTTCTTTATACCATGTTATATTATAAAGATGGGGACAGTGTTATCCACCCCCAAATGATCCCACTGAGCATAATTGCCTGGGGCCTAAAACATAATTTTTCAGTAGGTTAATACATAACATAATAAAGTAATAAAAAATTACTGAGTGCTTGCTCCTTTAACCCTCATCTGCTTGTGGCTGATACATACAGGTGTGCTGGAGTGGACAAGCTGCCCAAGACTGTAGGCTTAGTAACGAGGCTATAGCATTTAAACAGACTATGAGTACAACTTCAAGATTTTAATTTACTTTTATCTAAATCAGCAGGGTCCCGGCTATAATTCTCCTGTTCAATAAATAGAAAAATCTTTTTTACAGACAACTTAGTAGGGGATTTAGTGGTGAGTGCTTTGGTAATTTTCCACCTGCTAATGGGTAAACAACTGCAGTCCTAGGACATCCAGGGCTATGGGCACTGAATGGTAATTCTCTGGCTGCAGCTTCTAGCAATGTATTTACTCAGCTGTTAGTGGGCCCAGCAGCTGGGAATGGGTTCCCCAGCCAGTTGTAAGAAAACTACCAGGGACTCATTTATTTACTATTAAACTGTAAGCACTTGGCAGGGCATCTGGTCTCACTTTCCTAGGTTATGATTGGGTACTCATGAGACATTGGTTATTAGAAGAGCAGCTGGAATATTTAAAATGTCAAGTAGGAAATTCAGAAGTTTTAGCATCTCACCACAATTTTTTATGGGGTGAAAAGGGATGTTAGGCTGAATTGGAGCACATTTGGAATCTCTGATGTTTCATAGATTGAATTTATCCTCCATAGATCCAATATGCCTGAAATAGTTTTGTTTGCTTTTACAGTATAAGATTTTTTAGAGTTAGACATGACAATGGAGTCTCAAAAGGGATTTTGTGGGGGACCAGTGTCTAGAAGAAACAACAGTTGAGTGGGCAGGGAAACTGCCTGGTCTAGTGGAGAGAAAGGACAGAGCTGGGGTTTGACATGTCTAGGTTTTCATCTTGATTTTTTCACTTCATGCCATGACCTTGGAAAAAATCCTGTAATTCCATGAAGCTTAATTTTATCATCTGTAAAATTCAGTGATAGTGTCTACAGCAGGGAACTCTAAGGATGGTCTGATGCTAAGTAGAATTTTGTTAGACATGATAATTGACATGAGAAATACTGGCAAACATTCCAGAGACCGATTCTGCCTGGTGCCATAAGAATTAAAATATTTTTCATATCTCATTTCACCCACATATTTAGTTAAAAACTTGTATGTTACTCAGGCAGTTAACCTAAGTATATAGATTATGTCCCGTTTTTCTTGTCTAGATAATTACTGGACATGATGTAGAAGTTCCTCAGTAAATAGGTATTTATCCACCTTCCAAATAACATTTTGTTTCTTTTTCCAAAGTGGAATCCTATAATGCTGTTTGGATGTAACCCCTTGAATGATTCCATTTTGCTTAATTATAACTTTCAGTTTTGGACCATGTCCATAATATCAGACAAAGTAATGAAAACGGCAGAAAAACTGAGTTTAAAATCTAGCTCTCTATTATCTGCTGTATGACTTAAACATATATTTTTTAACCCTCTCCTCCTCCATTTCGACCTCTGTAAATGATGACAGCAATATTTACACCAGAGGACTGGGGATATTCATTGTGTTACAAATGGGAAAGCGTGAGCTGAGGACCCATAAATGTGTGCCTCACATTCATGTTTCAATTGATGGTAAACAGAAAATGCACTGATGCATGCCAAGCTACTCAGCATGAATTCTAGAAAATAGTAGACCAGAGCAAGGGCCATTTCACAGGATATTTATTATACAGCTATTCTGACCCTAGACCAGCCAACATTCCCTAAATTTACTCTATACCTACCCCCACTGTAGACAAACAGTTCCCAAATATGGCGGGGCTGTCCAGTTTTTTGGCTTCCTGTTCTCCTTTCTAGGTCCCATAAATCACCAGCCTATTTCATGCCATTGTGCCTTGGCAGAGGGCGCTCTCTTGACTAGGATGGCCCACCTTCCCCTGCCACCACTCCCTGCCCCCTCTTTGTCCACCCCCCACAAACATAAGCTTTTTCATCCTTAAAATATATTTGCTATCAATGATTCTATAATTACTTATTTAGTAAACCTTTCCCCACAGATAGGAGTATCTCCCCATGAATGCAAGATAAAGAAGCATTTTAAATATAAGATATAAAAGGATTCAAAAAGGATACAGGTGCTAGCTCTAATGACATTATTGTACCTGGAAAACCTCCAACTCTCTTCTCCACCTGTCACAGTCAATTTTTTCTTCCTTGCTTTGTTAACTCATATATTCATCCCGAAACTCGTTCACCTATTATTCATTAGACATTTCGCTAAGCATAGAAAATAAAATACAATGCCGAGCAAGACATACTCCTCATCCTCATGAAGTGTGTTGAATTGTTAAAAAGTTGCAAATCAGATTTTCATTTTAAAAAGATTATTTTGACAGACTAAGAAGGAGGCACTAGGGATAAAAACCTACCATTAGAAAAATCCATTAAAAGGTGGTTACGATAATTCAAATGAGAGTTGATGATGGCATACATGGGGAAAATAGCAGTGAGGTGGAGAAAATTTGGATAGATAGCAACAGCAGCAGTAACCCTTTATGAAATATTTTCCATGCATTAGGAACTGTGCAAAATGCTTTGCAAACATACTTTCTGTTGATCCTCAGAAGAACTCTCTACAGAAGATATAATCCTCCTTTAACAGATGAGGAAATTAAGAGATCAGTTATTTGCCAGAAGCGACTAAGGAAATAAATAAGAACAGGGATCTGAACTCAGGCATGTCTGTCTCCAAAGCCTGAGCTCTTAAGAATTGTGTGCTTTGCTTGGCTTGATAGAGGACACAATCAGTAGGCAGCATCACAAAGTTTGCTACGTGCAATTTATGTGTCAACTGATATCCACTCAACCCTGCCTACCCTTGGTTCTTGACTGCTTGCCTTTCTTATGGGTACATCAGCCCTAGTGATGGCTTTCCTGTGGCTTTTAGAGCCCATTTGCTACTCTCTCTTCATTTTCTAGCAACACTGATTGTCTCAGCCTTCCCTGAGGAAAGGGCCACTAGGCTTGTTGGGATAGAAGTTGCAGAGGCTCAAACACCCACATCTGATCCACCTGGATCCATGGAGGCTTTGGTTCTGTCAGTGGCTGCCTAGGGGGCTGAGTAACCCAAGTAACAGGAGAGGGAGTGTTCTTGTCCCTTAGGGGCAAACTTCCTCTTCTCTTGAGTAAGTTCATATGAAAGAATAGCTGGATCATATGGTAGAAATATACATTGAGCTTTTAAAGAAATTGACAAACTCTTTCCAAACTTTTTTTTTTTTTTTTACTTTCTTACCAGCAGTGTAGGAGTGTTTTAGTTGCTCTACATTCTCATCAACACTTGGTATAATTAGCCTTTTTAATTTTAACAATTACAGGAGATACAAAGTAGTTTCTCATTGTGATTTTAGTTTGTATTTGCCTAATATTAAATGATGTTGAGCGTTATGTATTGCAGCTTCTGTATCAGCGCTTCAGCTTCACCTTGGACTTCTATGTTATGGAGTTTGTTTCTTTTCTTAAACCTCATGAACCAATCTCTGCTAGCTTCAAACTTTTCTTCTGCAGCTTCCTCACCTCTCTTAGCCATCATAGAATTGAAGAGAGTTAGGGATTTTGGCTTAAGGGAATGTTGTGGCTGGTTTGCTATTTTATCCAGATCACTAAAACTTTCTCCCTATCAGCAATGAGGCTGTTTCACTTTCCTATCATTGGTGTGTTCACTGGAATACACTGTTGATTGCCTTCAAAAACTTTTCCTTTCACTGTTTGGCACAAGAGGCCAAGCTTTTGGGCTATCTCAGCTTTCAATGTGCCTTCCTCACTAAGCTTAATCATTTCTAGCTTTTGATTTAAAGTGAGAGAACTGCTACTCTTCCCTTCACTTGCACATTTAGAGGCCATTATAGGTTATTAATTGTCCAAATTTCAATATTGTTGTATCTCAGGGAACAGGGAGGCCTGAGGAGAGGGAGCATGCGGATAAGTGGGGCAGTCAGAACACAAACAACACTTGTTAAGTTCTCCCTCTTATGTGAATGCCTCAAAACAATTACAATCACAGCATCGAAGATCACTGATCACAGATCACCGTAACAGATGTTATATAATGAAAAAGTTTGAAATACTGTCGGAATTACCAAAACATCACACTGAAACGTAACAGAAGTGAGTGTATGCTGTTGGAAAATGGCACCCAGAGGTTTACTCAATGCGGCATTGCCACAAACCTTGAATTTCTAAAAATGCAATATCTGTGAAGCACAATAAAGCAAAGCACAATCAAATGAGGTGAGCCTGTATTAATTTTTACAAACAAGCTTGTTGGGATTATGATTGGGATTGCATTTGTGGAGAATTTGAATCTTGATAATATTTAGTCTTGTAACCTTAGAATAAGGTATATATCTCAGTTTATTTATATATTCTTTATTTTTTGTCAGTAATGTTTTGTTTTCAGTGTACACATCTACCACCTATTTTGTCAAATAAATCCTTAAGTATGGTGTATTTTTGATACAATTGAAAAGGTTATTGTTGCTTTAACTGATAATTTTACCAATCGGATCAGGGCAAGAAAGAAAGATGGATTAAAAAATATGACTCCAAGGTTTGCATCTGGATAAGAAGGCAGTATAGAAATAGCTATATTCCTAGAAAAAAAAGATTATTTATACTTAAGGTATGTTGAAATTAATAAAGTTAATAAAATGTCCAGTTTGGTCCTATGGAGAGATCAAAATTTGGATCTAGAGTGAAAGATGAAGACTCAAGAAAAAAATAAAAATTTGGGAATCATTGTATTGAGGTAATGATTATAGTTATGGGTGAGAGTAACACACATTAAAACAGGACTACTTTCATCTGCGTCTCTTCCAACAGACTCTGAGGTTCTCAGATTGGGGGGCCCTGTCTGATCTTTTTATCTTGAACTTCAAGCAGAAGGGTTAGCACAGAGTGGGCGTTTCATTCATACTTACTGGGTTTGTGCCTTATGGTTTTGATCCTAGTTTTGTCACTTATTAGCTTTATAACCTTCAACATGTTACTTTACCTCTTTGAAACTCATGTTTCTACTACACATGAGCAAAAACAGTCCAGTGCATGCTATCGTTCCTAAAACCAAGAGGCACTCAATTAATGGTAACTTAAAAAAAAACAAACTTTCTATACAATTGTTAAGTATATGACAGTAATAATGAACATGTTTAGCACTTTCTATGTGTCAGGTGCTAAATGCTTTTTATATATTCACTTCCTTAATCCTCATAAGAACCTCAGGAACTGGATACTCTAATTAGCCATATTTTACAAATGTGAAAGAAGGAGGGATGGGGAGATTGAGGAGTTGGTTGGTGGGGGAGCTGAGATCTGAGTTTAGGCAGTGTGGCTCTCCAGCTTGTACTCTGCAACTCCGCCACACTGACTATATCTCAAGGTACATGCATAGGCATATACATATATACATATATATGTATATATGTGTGTATATATATGTATGTATATATACGCTCATGCATGTACCATGATAGAAAGTGACAACTATACTAAAATGGCCATTTTTGTGACTCAAAAAATGACTTGTTTTGTCATAGCAATATACATATATACACACATATATATACATATATGTATATATGTATATATGTGTATATGTGTATATACATAGCTATATATATTGCTATGACAAAAAAGTCATTTTTGTCTCTGTGTGTGTATGTGTGTGTGTATATATATATATATATATATATATATATACTGCTATAACAAAAAAAGTCATTTTTTTGAGTCACAAAAATGGCCATTTTAATATAGTTGTCACTTTCTATCAATTGTGCAGTCCAGGGTACATTTGTATACAGATCAACTGTGCCTTAAATATTTCCTGGCTCCTGGTCCTCTTCTCACCTGCCATCATTCTATGCACAGGGAATCATTTAATGGGCTTGGACTTATCTTCAAGGCTAAGACTGAATATTTTTATATGCCCAAAGATCCTGTGCCAACTGAAGAGTTCTCAGGGAATAGAAAGAAACCTAGCAGGTAGATACTGATATGTGCAAATCTCCTTGCAAGTTATTTTTCACAACTACAGTAAGCATTAATAATTAAATCCTTGAGACTTAGTGATGAATAACACATCAGGTCCTTCCTGCTTATTTATACCTGCTTGGCATTTCAAACTTATGTAATTATCTGATCAATAAACAAATGCTTTTTGAAAAGTAGAACTTAATGCATTTTAATATTCTATGGGCATGAATGTTAGAGCAATGCAATACTTGGCAATGGCAATGCTTTTTAAATTTAGAGTTATTTTATAACACAGAGTGGAAAGAATTGCATTTTCTCACCCTATCTCATTTAGATCTTATCAATCTAGCTCCATTTCAGGTTATAAAAATCACTTGATTTTACAGAGGAGATGTTTCTGTTTGCAATTTTTTTTAATCCCTCAGCATCCATCTGAAGGCATCTCCAGAGCAGAGTCACTGCTCTCTCTCACCCACCATCTCAGGCAAAAGGAAGTGCCTCTCTACTATATTCCAGTAAACTTTGTAAATGCCTCTATTAAATCTAGCATCTCCTTGTATCAGGCCTAGGTGTATAGATCATTTCAAAGATGGAAAATGGCATGTGATATTTGGTATTCCTGATGCCATTTTAGTTAGTCGAGTATAAAATATTGGTTGAATGCTGCCAAGTATGAAAAGTGCATCAGGGTATTTCTGGAAAAGCACTGAAGGTAAAGGGCAAGCTCAAAAAAGCTAAAAGGATCATGATCTCTTGCCATCAGCTGGCTTGGCATCCTGGGACTTCCCTTTAACTGTTTGTGTTTTAGAGGGTGTTGGCCAGTCAGAGCAGTAAAAGGCAGAAGGCAATCTCTGAAGGCAGCTGAACATTATCTTGTCCACCTGCACGCCTTGCATTTGGGAACTCTTAACAGAAGGACTGAGGAGAAGCTCAGCCAAGTTATTTGAAAGTGACTGTTTTTAGGAAGGAGTATTGCATGGTAATGGGCAATAAGACTTCCTGAAAGGTTCTCATTCTGGTTAAGGTAGAGGGAGCACACTCACAGTTAAGATTCAAAGTCGGCTCAAATCTTGGAACTGTCCACTGGTGTAGCCAGAAAGAGTCCTAGGAAAAACACTGTTCCTGGTTTGAGGAATGGGAAGGGGAGCCATAACTGAAAGAGAGAGTGTGGGGAATCTTCTGTTGTATTTTTCCTCTCTCTCCCCAAGCAAGCCCCAGACTTATATACTGTGGCAAGGATGCTACCTTACATTTGAAGTGGTAAAATAATAATTCTAGTTAGAATGTAAAACATTCAGTTTGTGTAGGGAAAAGAAAGAGAGATCAGACTGTCACTGTGTCTATGCAGAAAGGGAAGACATAAGAGACTCCATTTTAAAAAAGACCTGTACTTTAAACAATTGCTTTGCTTAGATGTTGTTAATTTGTAGCTTTGCCCCAGGCACTTTGACCCAGCCACTTTGACCCAACTTGGAGTTCACAAAAACATATGTTGTATAAAATCAAGGTTTAAAGGATCTGAGGCTGTACAAGACGTGCCTTATTAACAAAATGTTTACAAGCAGTATACTTGGTAAAAGTCATTGCCATTCTCTAGTCTCAATAAACCAGGGGCACAATGCACTGTGGAAAGCCTCAGAGACCTCTGCCCTTAAAAGCAAGGTATTGTCCAAGGTTTCTCCCCATGTGATAGTCTGAAATATGGCCTTGTAGAATGAGAAAGACCTGACTGTCCCCCAGCCCAACACCCGTAAAGGGTCTGTGCTGAGGTGGATTAGTAAAAGAGGAAAGCCTCTTGCAGTTAAGATAGAGGAAGACCACGTCTCCTGCTTGCCCCCAGGAACCGAATGTCTCGGTGTAAAACCCAATTGTACATTTGGTCAACTCTGAAATAGGAGAAAAGCTGCCCTGCGGCAGGAGGCGAGACATGTTTGCAGTAATGCTGCCTTGTTATTCTTTACTCCACTGAGTTGTTTAGGTGGAGAGAAACATAAATCTGGCCTACATACACGTCCAGGCATAGTACCTTCCCTTGAACTTAATTAAGATATAGATTCTTTTGCTCACATGTTTTTTGTTGACCTTCTCCTTATTATCACCCTGCTCTCCTACTACATTCCTTTTTGCTAAAATAATAAAAATAATAATCAATAAAAACTAAAGGAACTCAAAGGCCGGTGCCGGTGCAGGTCCTTAGTATGCTAAGCGCCGGTCCCCTATGCCCACTGTTACTTCTCTATACTTTGTCTCTGTGTCTTACTTCTTTTCTCAGTCTTTCGTCCCACCCGACTGAAAATACCCACAGGTGTGGAAAGGCAGGCCACTCCTTCAGTTTGCATGTTATAATTAACAGAGTAGTGACTAAGCTAAAATAAATTAGAAATATATAATTTAATTTTAAATTTGAAATTAACTTCTAGATCCTGTAGTTCAAGCCCTTCATTTGCAGATGAAAAAGCATGGCCCCCCAGTGGCAAAAGATACATCCAAGAAGTGATGGATGAAACAGGCACAATCCTGGTCTCTTGTTGTTCAGGCTGGGCATGGTGGCTTATGCCTGTAATCTCAGCACTTTGGGAGGCAGAGGAAGGCGGATTCTTGAGGTCAGGAGTTCGAGACCTGGCGAAACCCTGTCTCTACTAAACATAGAAAAATCAGCTGGGTGTGGTGGCGTGTGTCTGTAATCCCAGCTACTCGTGAGGCTGAGGCAGGAGAATCGCTTGAACCTGGGAGGCGGAGGTTGCCATGAGCAGAGATCGTGCTACTGCACTGTAGCCTGGGTGACAGAGTGAGACTCCATCTCAAAAAAAAAAAAAAGAATTTTTATTGTTCAGCCCAATGTTCTTCCTTCATATTATAGCATGAAACTTTCAGTATCCTCACACCGTAAGGTAAAACTGCTTTATATTTTCCTGAGTAATGCTGAAATACAGAGTCTTAATATAGCTTCATGCCATCACTTTTTTGATGAAAATGCTTTAAATAAAAATGTCTAAGAGTAATAGGCCTATTTTCTTCTAATTTAATTTAAATGCACACTCAAGGAAAGTCACATTTTCTATAAGAAGAAACCTCTAAAATTGCTTTTAGAGCCTCCTCTTTATTGAGTTTTAACCAAGGATGCCCTTGCATTGAGGCCCTTGGCATGGTTGTGGTTCCTGCCCAGGCTGGTCACTTACGGGACAATTTCAATGAAGTCAGCAGAAAGTTGGTGGAAAGGTCTCCTTCACATTTCCAAAAATGAATATCAATAGTTCCAGCTCCAAATTTCCTCATTAATATTCACTAGAAATTAGTATCCAGACTTTCAGAAGAGACTCTTTGTGATGGATAGAGTATGATTTGTACTTTATTTTGTAGATGAGAAGGAAGGCGATATCAACCACAGGTCTGTAGACTTTTTAAGAGATCATGCTCTTTCACATTTACCAAGTAAATAAGAGGCCTGGCCCTTACCTTCCTTTTGAAAAATCCAGAGTGTATTTTAAAGCCTTAGCTGAATGCATTCTGACTCAGTCCTGCTGGCTGATTTTATCCCAATTAAATAAAACAAACATCGACTTAAAGAGTGTATGTTTCATATGAAAATTGTAGCCTTAATTAATAAAAACTTGAAAATTCATAAATTTCAAGGTTTTTACTGGAGGGAAAGAAACTGTTTGGAAGCAGAAGTAGCTAGATGTTCAAATGGCAGCTCTTCTTCCAAACATTTTCCTTTGTCCTGGGAATCCATGAGAATTTACTGCTGCTACCACTCATCTGGCCTCAGATGTTTACTGCTCTGCCCTGGCCAATGTATAAAAATATGTGCAGTTGAAATTTTCTACAGCATGCCTGAGATAAAAACAGCATATTCAACAAAATCAGATGGAATTATGTGAAGCCTGACAGCGTAGTTTATCAGGTGTGGCCTCTTCATCATGTCAGATCCACAGTCGACTCAGTTCTGGGCTGGCATAGGCCAGTGTAAATCTCTAACCCATTCGGGCTGAGAGCTGGGTTGAGACTCAGACATAAGCCTGAGCTTCCACCTGCCTAGTGGATGCTTTCAGACTCCTTCTCAGGGCAAAGCTCTTCTCGCTTCATGGGAGACAATGTGTCATCAAATAATATGCTCTAGAATACAGGGCACAAAGTAGAAATCATAATGCAAGAGAATGAGCTCATTGTACATATTTAAAAGACACTTAGGGTCTGCAGTCTCTTTTCTTACAGTCCTCTGTGCAATAAACTTTGGGGACACAGATGGTGTGCTGTGTTGGATAGTGTCTCGCCAGAACTCATGTCCAACAGGAACCTAGGGATATGACTTTACTTGGAAATTTGCAGATGTAGTTGGTTGGGATGAGGTCATACTAGATTCCGGTGGGCCTTTCTACAGTGACTGGCATCCTTATAGAAAGCAGAAACACACAGACATAGAGAGAGAATACCATGTGACAACAAAGGTAGAGATTGGAGTGATGCTGTCACAAGCCAAGGAAAATCAAGGATTACCAGCTGTCACCAGAAGCTAGGAGAGAATCATGGAGTGGGTTTTCCCTCTGAGGCCCCAAGAAGGAATCAACCCTACTGACACTTTGATTTTGCACTACTGGCCTCCAGAACTGTGAGAGAATTAATTTCTGTTGTTTTAAGTCACTAAGTTTGTGATAATTGGTTACAGCAGTCCTAGGAAACAAATACCCATGGGAAAGATGTTGTTGAATGAGGATAGGACAAATAAAAGGCTGAAGGAGCTTTGCAGAAAATGCTGTTTGAGCCCACTTCAATTTATAATAAGGCTGATACAGATCTGGTATGTTAGTTATATAAATTCATATAAGACAAATATAGATAATTTTTATATTCTAAACACTCATGTTTTTCTCTGTAGATATAGTTTTAAAAATATCAATTATTTCTGATTCTTACAATTACTCTATGAAGCAGGCAGGCCATACACTAGTAAGTCCATTTGATAGACATGTCAGATGGTCCCTAGAAAGACAAAGTGACTCACTGAGGATCCCTCATCCAGTTAGTGGTAGAGCTGGCCCTGGGATCAGGAGCTCCTGGCTCTCTAAGTAGACTTCAGATAAAGATCACTTGATAGAGCAGGAAAGTGAGGCTCTGTAAAGCAAGAGTTACTTGCCTGACCACATAGCATAAACAGAATCCAGGGGCAGTGTTTTCTAAACAGAGGCTCGTGTTCTTACTGTGAGGCTCTACTCTGAATCTCCACTTTGCCTCTGTGTGTGTGTGTGAAACGATGAAATCATAGGTTCAGGTTTCAATAATATTCTCTGTGACTACTCATGAGAGACTCCTACAGGAGAAATGAATATGAGAAAATATTTAATGTTTTGATTATCTTTTGATGAAACCTTCCAGATTCACTGCAAATAGTTCTGATACCTCAATGAGTACAGAATTTGTATGGCTGGATTGGAAGAACCATACTTAACTTTGCTTTACAGCTACCTTGTGCTGTTTTACTTAAAAAAAACTTTAGCTTAAATTAATCTGCCTACTAATTGAAATGAATTAATAATCTTGAAATTCTACAAAATTTATAAAACCTCAATTTGAAAAGAACCTTAAAAGCCTTCCTTGCCTACCCCATACTGTACTTGCACAGTGATAATACAATATAAATGTGAAAGCCTTGTGGGACATAATTTTCACTACTTCCTAAAGCAACCTACTCAAGTGTTTTCTATCCCTGACAATTTTTCTTCTGAGATGGAGACTCACTCTATCCCCCAGGCTGGAGTGCAATGGCACGATCTTGGCTCACTGCAACCTCC
This sequence comes from Symphalangus syndactylus, assembly GCF_028878055.3. Classification (NCBI taxonomy): domain Eukaryota; kingdom Metazoa; phylum Chordata; class Mammalia; order Primates; family Hylobatidae; genus Symphalangus; species Symphalangus syndactylus. The sequence goes on along the minus strand of NC_072440.2, from coordinate 99,954,297 downwards.
GCCTCCCAGGTTCAAGCTATTCTCCTGCCTCAGCCTCCCGAGTAGTTGGGATTACAGGTGACTGCCATCACGCCCGGCCAATTTTCATATTTTTGGTAGAGATGGCGTTTCACCATGTTGGTCAGGCTGGTCTCGAACTCCTGACCTCAGGTGATCCACCTGGCTTGGCCTCCCAAGCTGGAATTACAGGTGTGAGCCACTGTGCCTGGCCGCATCCCTGACAATTGGAAAGCCTTTCTTACACTGAGCATATTTTCTACTTATTGGTTTTTTTTTCCACTCCTTGTTTCCAAACAGAATACATCTAATCACCCCTCCACATGAAAACCTCTAAGAAATTCCCCTCTGTTCAACTGTTCAAATTCATTCACCATTCTGCTACCTCCTGATTAATGTCAATATTTATCTATTCATTCATTTATTCATTCAACGAAAATGTATTGGATGCAAATCATGATAGAAATAGTATTCAAAATTCACATAATATTTATCATGAGATAAGCATTGCTGTGTTAGTTAATACTGAGTATCAACTTGATTGGATTGGATGATGCAAAGTATTTTTTCTGGGTGTGTCTGTGAGGGTGTTGTTAGAAGAGATAGCATTTGAGTCAGTGGACTGGGAAAGACCCACCCTCAGTGAGGGTGGGCACCATCCAGTCTGCTGCTAGAGTGGCTCCAACAAAGCAGGCAGAGGAAGGTGGGCTAAGCTGGCTTGTTGAGTCTTCCCCCTTTCGTCTTTCTCCTGTGCTGGATGCTTCCTGCCCTTGAACATTAAACTCTTGGTTCTTTGGCCTTTGTCTCTTGGACTTACATCAGTGGTTCGTCAGGGCCTCTCAGGCCTTCGGCCACAGCCTGAAGGCTGCACTGTCAGCTTCCCTACTTTTGAGGCTTTGGGACTCAGACTGAGCCTTTATTGGTTTCCTTGCTCCTCAGCTTGCAGATGGCCTATCATGGGACTTCATCTTGTGATCGTGTGGTCACTTCTCCTTAATAAACTCCCTTTCTTATATACATCTATCCTATTAGTTCTGTCCCTCTGGAGAGCCCTGACTAATGCAATTGCTCTAAATGCTTTACAAATATTAACTTTTAAAATCTTCACAATAATCCTGAGATAAGTACTATTATTTGCCTGATAATACATGTTTGAAGCTTAACAAATACTTTGAATAAGTGAGTGACTAAATGGATAAATAAATGATGAATGTAACATAAAGATATTTCATCATATGAACTTTCTTAATTCTCATTCTCTTTTGATGTTATACCCAGAGGCATTATATGCTTATGATTACTGCCTAAGCCAAAACAACTAATAAGGATATCCAGAATGGACAATGCCATCAGGGACACTTAGAATTCTGAAACAGATGCCTCATTCACAATTGTTCTCAAGAAACTATTCTTCAAGATACTCTTGGCAAAAAGCCTTATTTGAAATTATTTGAATAAGCAGATGACAGGAAACCCTGTAAAACCCAAACCATGATGAAATGCATGATGTCTGTCTAGGAGGAGGCATATTCTATAATCAACACAAAATTCCACTATAAAAGGGCTCCCAACCCTTTTAGATATATTCACCTTGGTTCTAACAAGCTCCAATCCAAAATTAAACCTGTAGCTCATCTCTTTGAGGGCTCTACAAACTCTTATGATGATTACTGGTTGTAATTTCCATTGCCATGATGAGAATGCCCTTCGGCATTTCCTTAAAATTGCACCCACTGGGATAGGAGGAGAGCAGGCCCTTGTGACCCTAGTTGGGTACAACTCTACCGTCATTAAGCATTTCAGAAAAAGGATGGCCTAGATATCAAAGATAGATATCCATTTGTAAGCATGTGCAAATCATCTCTATTTGTAAGCACCTACAGATTGTTTTCAACATTTCAAAATATTTCAGAGAGGTTTTATTTCTGCAGGAAAAATGGGTTATAATTTGATGCAGTAGCTTGGGGTATGTATAAATAGATTTTATTTCTATAGACTTTCACATAAAATCACCAGATTTCTTGGGAATATAGAAGGTTTCTTTTGGCTTTATTTTTGTTAATTATTATTCACCGAGGCCCACTTTAAAAACAACTATTTGTAAAAGGCTATTTTTGTTTCTCCAGACAGAAATTATTCTATCTTTCTCTAAATTACGTCCATTTAAAATTTATTCTTGTCCCTCTTTCTTCTGGAGAAAAGCTGTCTCCTTGAGTTTAGGGGTCACGTGTTATCAACTTGTTTCATTTCTTTATTCACTTGAAAAAGGAAGTTCCTACTTTCTAGGAGTTTACAGTCTAGTAGGAAAATCAAACAACATATAGACAATTAAAAGGATGGGAATAAGGTTAAGGGCTATGGACAAAGTGATATCTGTGCTGAGAACTGATGAATAACTAAGAGTTAGGCAGTAGAATGGGCACCACTGAACGTAAAACAAAGAGAATAGCCAGTTAAGAGGCCTAGCAGTAAGAGAAAAAGGAGGATGTGTTTGAGATAATTAAAGGAGCTCTTTATAGCTAAGAGTATGGAGCATAATATGAGGGCTGAGGGCCAAACCTAAACAGCATAAAGGGGCTCATCTCATGAGGGTCCCTGTGAACCATATTGCATTGTAAAACGGCTAGGTGGTGGGAGAGTCCAACCGATGAGAAAATGATAATTATATTTCTACTTTAGAAACATCACTTTAGTTGAAGAATAATAAGTAGAATAGAAGGATTATTTCTTATGTCAGGGAGAAAGCTGGTTGATGGGAGGGTTAATTCTGTTAAGGATAAAATCAGGAGATACTTTAGAAGTAGAAAATTGATACTTGATTGTGTTAAGGCTAACCTCCCAGGTTCTGATTTGGTGTTCTGATTATCAGTGTTGTATAGCAAACCACGCCGAACTTAACTATACTCATGATTTCTGTTGGTCAGGAATTCAGAAATGTCACCCACTACAGAGATGGTTTTTCTCAACTCCATGATGTCTGGGGATTCATCAAAAACTTGAAAGATGGAGGTAACTTAAAGACTGAGGGACTCGAATTAACTAAGCCTCATTCGCTTACATTTCTGGCAGCTGGGTGGAAAGAACTAATGCTTTGGACTATCAATATTGTCTCCCCATGTGGTTTAAATCCCTTACAATATGGCAGGCTTGAGATATTTGTACTTCTTCCATGGTGACTCAGGACTCCAAGTACAAATGAGCTAGTGAGCAAGGTAGAAGCTGTATCTTTTGTGATCTAGAATTGTAAATAATCCAACATTATAATAGACATGTTCTACTGGTGCAAAGGAAAAGGTGGGTGGACCCTATCACTCAATACAGAGTGCCAAAGTTTCTTAAGCCATGTTTTAAAACTACTGAAGTTTGAAATCTGATTTATATTTCTCTCACATGTGACATACAACTAGCTCCTCCTCTAAGACCTGGAATTTCTCACTCCATTACAGAATCAAATAAAATTCTAAGATCTCATCATCTAAATTAAATATAGGTTCAGATGGGGCTTTAAAGTGCAGTCTCTCCGGTATGAATCTTCTTGATCTAAAAACTTGTGAACAAAAGAGATGATTTTTCTCTCTCAACCTGATTCCTCCCCATATAAGGTTGTGGGTCAATAAGTCTCTTTTTATTTAATACTGTTTCTGTCTTTGTCAGCTCAAGCTGATACAATTCCTTTACAAATATTTTAAGGTTCCTGTGTATCAGTTTATAATACTTTTCATTTAGGCAAAAGTCACACTCACAAATAGTGTTTCAATAAGCTCTTCTTTGACTTGGACTGCCTTGAGGCAATAGTCTTATAATTCATAAGTGCTTTACTGAGAGGGCTTATGAGGCATGCAGAAAGATGGAAAGACATCTTCAGATCTTCTTAAGACTTCTTAAGAGTCTATTAGTACCAATTTAAATCTTGCTGAGGTCTTGTCAAAAGGGTTTTCTAATCACATACTTGGTTTGTCTTTACCCTGTTGGCATCACCCTCAATTTGACCTTTGGTCTAGGCCCTTTCTTACTTTGAGAATATTGTTCTGGGAGAAACTAGGAAAATAATAGCTTTATTTTTGGATGCAGAAAATTCTGGATCTTTTCTATTTCCTTTAATTTTTTTTTCTGAAACTTGAAAGATTCATTTTTAGCTCATCACTTTCTATTTTTATCTTATCATACACAGCTAAAAGAAGCCATTGAAAGTTTTAACAATCTGCTTTTAAATCATCTTAGGTAAATCTATCAATTCATTAAGTGTATTTTCTGATTTCCATGACACTTTAGTTGAAGGTATTAACGAAATTGCCTCCCTGAATCCCAGCCTTTTCTTGATCCCTTAGTCCCACTCACTGCCTGGTCGTATAGCCACTGCTACATCATTCAGGATTTTGTTGTAGCTGTAACCACAATTACTTCCAAGTGCCAAAGTCTGTTCCAGTAAGTATTGATGCATAACAAACCACCTAAAACTTTAAAATAACAACCATTCTACTATGACCATTCTAGTATTCACTGCAATTCTGAAGGTCAACGATTCAGAAGGGCATATTAAGGATGGCCTGTTTTTGGTCTGTGATGTCTGTATGAGGCCTCTGCTTGGAAGAATTGAAAGCTGAGGGTAACTCAATGACATGAGCTGGAATTAACTAATCTTATTTGCGTGTCTGGCAGATGGGTGAGGAGAATGTAAAGATGAAAACTGAAAACTCCGGAGTCTATCTGTATCCCCCATGTGATTTTGCTTCATTACAACATGGTGGCCTCACTGTAGGTGGCCTTTTACCTGGTGGCTCAGGGCTCCAAGTGCAACTTCAGGTGGAAGTTGTATTAGCTTTTATGATCCAATCTCAAAGATCTCATAGGAGAACTTTAGCAGTACAATATTGGCTGAAGCAATCACAATCCCTCCAAAATTTAAGAGGAGGGAATATGGACATTACTCACTATGGAAGTAATGTCAAAAAATACCTCGAAGACATGTTTCAAAACCTCCACACCTTAGTATGAATGTTTTACTGAATTGAGGAACACAAGAATAGAAGTAAGTTTGTGGATAGGATAATCCAGGTCAGGTATGGAAATTTGAATTTTGAACTGTCTGTATAGTATCTAGTTGGCAAAAAGTAGAGAATGTTACTCACATTTGGAGCTCAGGATGAAGTTCAGGGCTGAAGTTAGAGTCTGGAAAAATGCATCTGATAAATAAAATCCTGAAAGTGGGTGAAAGTATCTGCACGGATGTGTTAACTAACAAAAGTAGTCGCATGACATAGGGAAAAGCATAGGTGAGCACACTCAGGGTGCAAAAGGAAGTAGACAGAGGCTGGTGTGGGTCACAGAATCCAAATGAAGAAAGCATTTCAGGAAGGAGGAAGTTAATTATGCCTAATTATGCAGGTACTATAGGCAAGTGACTTCAAAATGTTAAAGGCTTAATTTGAGGTAGCCACAAGAATACCATTGGTGACCACAGAAAATAGTTGTTTAGTGTAATTTCTAAAATATATATGTACATAAATAAACAATAAAATATTGTATTTTAAGTTATAATGCCCTGGTTTAGAACATCCCCATTGTTCCTTCCTAGTCCCAGGGAGGAAGTGCCAGATCTTGAAAACACCAGACTGCAAAACATCCAATACTGCAAATTCATACCCCCCTGACCACAACTTCAATGATTCCAGGTCATTTGCTTAAATATCCCACCTTTCAGAGTTCCTACATCTAACAAAGTGATTCTGGCTTGACCATCTCAAACAGTGTGTTTTTGTGAACCAGCATTAAAGACACTATCTTATAAATACCCCAACTCTCTGAACAGTCTCTCCTTCCTTTGTTTAATGCTTGCTTGGCAAAGCTCCATCCTTAGATAAAAACAGTTACTTAGCTTCACATGCCTGTATCTGGAAATCTTGTTATATTTTTAACAAGCTGCTTTCTCACCGTCCAATACTTTCTCATACCTCTTCTCTCCTCAAGCTTCTGACCTTCCACCTCCACCTCGGCCTTAGTGGAAGACCTTGTCTAGCACTTCAGGAAGAAAAGGAAACACTTATAATGATGACACATTTATAACATTTGAAGCACTTAAAATCAGAGCCACATTCTCTCAGTAACTATTAATAATTATTATTATTAACCAAGTGTGGGATGATTAAAAGAGAAGAGATGTTTCCACAGTTGGGGGAGAGCAGAGGACCAAAAGGGCCATTGGAGAACAGAGGCCAGATGGATCCCAGATCCTGACCCTGAACTACCTTTGGATGCAGTTGTATTTATAAGATGCTCCCATTTGAGAAGGTTGTGAGTGAAGACATGAAATGGAGGGCATGTTGGAGAGGCGGAGGGGGAAGGGACCCTGTGTAGCAGAGAGCAGAGACTCAATGGGATGCAGTGGAATGGCTTGAAAACGAGACGTGTGAGGAACATTAGGGGTTGAAAGCCCAGCGTGGGGTCACAAGAACAGCACAGGAAAGGTGGCTGCATGGGCTGCTTACCTTAGAAGATGGCCAAGTACGTCAGTCAGTTGCACAAAAGGATCAATCCCTGCAGCTGTCTGATGAGTGGACTCTGGCTGCCTATGGAAATCAGTTACTCCCCTCTCTAGAATGGACTGAGTGCACCCGGAGGGGCTCCACAGTCCCCCTAAAAATACAATGTTTAGGGTTCCCCTTGTCTGCTTTTGTGGCGTTTTTAGGGATCTTTTTCTTCTTTGCCAGATGGATTCATCCTTCCTCTTCAAAAACCAGAAAAAACAATACCCTTGAGTGAAAATGTTTCTGAATCTCTGGACAGAGTTAGCAACTATATTATAGCACTTACCAGTTGCAATGCAGTGAATTACTCACTGCCTTTTCCTCCAAGTATACACTAAGTTTGTCAGAGGTAGACACTGCTTTATTAGATATTGATATTTCTCACTCCTCATTGCTTAGCATATTTCCTGATCCATGATTGGTATTCAATCTTATTTCTTGAATGAAGATGTCAACTGCATGTGTATTTGTCTTCTCCACTAGAGTGTGAGCTCAGTGGTATAAGGAGCTTTATCTTATGCATTCATTCATCACAGCTTTCGAGCATTCTGACACACAGTAGGTGCTCAATAAATGTTTGGAGAATATCATCTTGTGGCTGTATTATTTTCCCCTCTCATCCACAATCATGGTTTGACTTTGATAAGTGACAAAACAAGAACTAATATTGGTATAAATGTTTCTCTACCAAAATATCACAAGTTCTCCTCCAAATATATACAGCCTAAGAAGAAATATCAGAAAAAAAAAGCAAATCCCATTTGTATTCAGAAATGGTGCAACCTTCCCATCTAGCCTGGACTCACACGACTGAGCTGGAATAAGGTTTGGGAATCTAGAAGCTGTGTTCACTCAATATTCAGGTGGCGTTCACAGAGAGATGCAACAGAAATGATAGAGTTTCCATGGTCTCTGAATCCTGCTACCTTTACTGTTTTCAGTCTCATAGAGATTCATAATTATAAGAAAGATTCGTCCTGCCTTTTATTTTCTTTTCCTTTAGATTAAAATTATCTTGATTATTAAATGCTATATTTACATTTCCAAGTATATCATAAATTCCCAAGTAGTGATTTTTTTTTTATTTCTTTACCTAAGAGTAATTTTAACCTTAAAATCCTTTTAATCCAGTTCAGTGGAAATTCTTGGAGCCTTGACTCTGAGCCAAGTGCTGTATAAAAGACCGTGGGGAGCATCATTGGGGTGTATTGTGTGTGGGGTGGCAGGGGCACGGAGGGCGAAGGTGTTACCCTCTCCCACCCCTGAAAAATGCACTGAAGGAAATAAAAATATTTTACTGCAAAATATATGTTTTTGACATATTTTGAGTTGGCTGTTCAGAGAGCCAGCAAACAGAAGTAGGCTTGCAAAGCTGTCTTTTGTGGGAGAGATTGCATCTATATGCATTCTATAGAGAATCTGCATTGACGCTGTCATGCCTTCCCTTGTCCAGATCTAGGAAAGATTAACTGAGAGTCTGACACCTCTAAAGGACTGAAAGAAACATCTCCCATCTATTCTTTCTGACAACTGCTACCTGTGAGGTTTCATTTATATAAGAAGACCACCTTTGTTAGCCAAGCCTCCTCTTCTCTCCTCCCATAGCCTCTCTTGACAATCACCTGATTTACCACCATGACTTGCTTTTGGCTACTCTCGGCCTTTATTCTTTCTGTAACCTCAAGATGACATATAAGCTTCTACATCCATTGCGGGGGGTGGGGGGGGTGGGGTCAGGTAATCTCTCTGTGATTCTCCCTGTGTACATATTAATAAATTGTATGTCATTTCTCTGACTATTCTGCCTTTTATGAGTTTATTTTTCAGTGAAACTTTGACGGGTGAAAGGGAAACTTTCTTTTCACCCCTACACACCTAAGCCTTAATAAGGCAGACTCTGGCAGGGAAACATACTATCATGTCCTGTCCTCACTGGGCATAAGAATCTTGGCCCAAATTATCTGGTGTGGCTCACTTAGTGTAGGTATTTCCTAAAGGAATGTTCTTTAGAACACAAGCCTTTAAGATGCTTATAGAAAACAGTAGACAGAGGAGGCAGGGCTTCATGTGTTTGCAGATGCTGGAGATGATAACTTCCTCCTAAAAAGATTTTTTAAATGTCTCTTGGAATTCTATTGTACATGTTTTGGGAAATGTTAATCTAAAGTAATATCTGAAAACCTTCTTTTTACTGTAAATGGTTGTATTATTAATGTAAAATAATAATTTAAATTGTTGAATTTGTTAAATTGTTGGATCTGCTTTCTGAGTTGACCTCCAGTTAGAGTCCTGTCTGTACCCAGTGAGGTAGCAACGGCCAGAGGGTTCAGATATCAACCTCTTTATGATGGATTTGAACCAGTACGGCCAAGACAATCGTTTCTCTTCTGGACTAGTGTGGAACTTTGGCTCTATGTGCCATGTTAGCTGTATCTGGGTGGCATGGGCTGTTCTTTGATGGCTACTTTTTTATTGAGGGTCTATATTAGTAGTAAAACCTAGTCTTTATTTATGCACTTTCTCAAACCCTTATGGTTTGTCTTGATGCAGATTCTCCCAGGGAGAATTACAGAGTGATTACCTGAACTCCCAATGGGTGTAGAAGCTTGTCACCTTGAGGTTACAGAAAATCTTGATGCAGATTTAAGAAAAAAGCTACAGCATGGGCTTAAGCCCATTGATACGGGATTCAAGTCATGCTAGAGAGCTGGTCTTGTGAGAAGAGTCTGAACATAGTGCTTCTTAGAGGAGTTCAAGTAGAGGGCAATGAACAGTCTTGGAGTGAACTGATGAGCAAGGAATTGTTCTGGGCATATCATGCAGATGGCTGTAAAATCTTTCTTGACCTATAGTCATGAGTAACTACTAGAAGGTATGGAAATCATGGTCATGAATGACAATTGCATTGCATCTTTGAGACCACCTGGATTCTGTTGGCCTTGGTGTTAGAGACTACAACACTGAGAATAGAATGCTTTAGCAAAACAACAAGCTATTCTGGGCTACAGTATAATACACAGTATAGACCCCTTTCTGACTTAAGTTATTAACCTTGAGGTTCTTTAATTATCTGGGAAGAAAAATTTCTGTAGGAAAATAGCTTTTCTGTGATTCAGGGACCAAATTATTATATAGCATAAACTTTATTTATATGTTTTCTCAAAGAAGAGACTTTTTAACTAGATTTGATACTGAAAATGGTGCAATCCCGATTTTAGCTTATGAATGTGTTGTGTTTCTCTGGAGGATTCAGTGAGTTTTTTTTTTTTGGTTATTTTTGTTGGTTTATTTGTTTTTTCTCGGTTGAGTTATTGTGCTGTGGTGGCTAGGTTTTCTTTAGAATGCTTATATGTTATTGATTTTAATCAACTTCATCTAACAAAAACCACATGCACAAATCTTTCTGAGATACAGCTTTTACTCCATATACTTGTCTCTATTGTGAGTATAATTAAAGTTATTTGAGGCCACACCCTTAGTCTTCTTTCTGGGAAACATCTTATCCCACTGAAAGAATCTGCCTGGCACTACCTTAATCCTTTTAGGGATATTTTTACAGCTTATCTTTTCACAGCCTTGTTTTAATAACTTCAGTTTTTATTTTAGATATATAGCGTCCAAGTGCAGGTTTGCTACATGAGTATATTGCTCTTAGGATCTTGATAAGCGGTATGATAGCCACACTCTGGTTTGGAGCTTGCCTCGAGACTGAGTCTTAGTGGCCTTTCTAACTCAAAGGTTTTCTTAATTGTTTACTGTAGAGGATTTAAAAAAGTTTGATTTTCAACCTCTTTAAACTCCAGCATTTTGGATAACTCCACATTCTTTTGCATTTCTGCTTGCAAACTAATTAGTTCATTTCTGAGCTCATCTCTTTCTCAAAGCACACAGTCAAATGCAGCTGGAAAGAACCAGTTCACGCTACCAACATTCTGCCTCAAAAACTCCTTGCCCAAATCTGTTTCATATGTATTTTTTCTTGCTGTCCATGTTGCTTCAGGTGACAGATTTACCAATTTTTTTCCAGCATATTACATACATTTTCATTTTTTAAAATTCAGTCTCCTATTGTGGTTTCCGAGTTGGTTTCTGTAAAGTTTCAAAATAGTGTCATGTTTTAAAGATTTTATTATAGCCAGTATCCTTATAATAATATTGTTGTTGCTCAAGAGTCAGGTTTTCTTAGGTGACTCTGCTTCAAGTTGTGGTTTGGGTTCATTTCTGATCCAAATGTCTCTCATTATAGGTCCACTGGGTATCCAGGACACACATTTTCTGTAGTGGACAGGAGATGCTTAGAATAAGTGGGAGGGAATGTTCAGTGTCTGTTAAGGCCACAGCTCATCACAGAAACCATGCCATTTTCTCCCATATTCTATTTGTAAAACTAGTTATCTGAACAAGCCCACATGAATGGGATGGGGAAGAATTCTTTGCTCATGATGGACCACAGCAAAGAAAGGAAGAATGTCAGCAACTCACAAAATTTACTAGAGAGAAAATGGTCCAGGATATTACTCTCTGGAACATGCAGCTATTGAAGGTTTCAGGGAAAATAATCTTATGCACACCTATTGCTGCTAATGCTGCTGATGATCAACATTACTGTGACAATTTAGTGAAAGAGCCCTAAATAATGTTGGCTTCTGAACAGTATTTAGAATGTTAACATTATCTAGAATTAGCAGATTCTACTTTTTCTCTTTTTGAAAAATTATGTTATACTTTTGTGCTTCCAAAATTTTTGAAACTTCCACATTTTCTCTAGATTTCACAAAATCACTGACAGTGGATGGTGGTCATATAGGTGAATTTTTATTTATTTGTTTTATTTTTTATTTTTTAAGTATCCCAAACCACAATCAATTCTTCTCAACTTTTTTATGTGTTGAAACTTCAAATTTTCAGATAAATTGAAAGCATGGTTCAATTGTGCCCATGAGAGTCTGATCGGGAAAACAGAGGTCCACTCATTATTTTAGCAGAAAGAATTCAGCATAGGAGATTTGTTCAACAGACACTGGAAGACTAAAACCTAGATGCACGGAAAAGGGGTCCACAGAGTTTATAGCCAGACTTCAAAAAGCAGAACAGGTGCTGCCCAGCTGGAGCTAACATGCTGGGGGCTTGGAGGAGGCTCCTTGTGAAGACGGGGCAATGGCAGGCTGGAAGATGGCAATGAGTCCGCTTCTTTGAATGTCTGAGAAAGGAAACTGGAACCAAGTTCTACTGGGAAACAACTGCCTATTAGGTTGAAGAATTGCTGGGGGGATGCTGCAGGAACAGCAAGTAGACAGAAGGCTTCACATTGCTTCTCCTTCTTGCAGCCTTCAGTCTCTCTTCTGCCACCCTAGCATAGGAGCCTAATGTGAGGACAGCTGGCTAAGGAGAAATAGGGTTTCCTGAGTTTCAACCCAAGCATCATAAACAACATACAAAGATGTGGTGTTGGGATCCAATAACAAATACCTATATGCTCTTTATTTTATCAGTTGATAAAATTTTGTGTCATTTGTTTATCTGTTTATCTACTTTTTGGGGGGAGGAATTTTAAAGTGATGATACCAACAAAAAAAAAAAAAAGGAAGAAAGTGATGATAGTTCATCTCCAAATACTTTAACAGATGTCCTGTAAATGACACAACATCACTAACACATATGAAAAAAATAACAAAAATTCAATACTTCTGTCATAATACAGTCTATACTAAAACATCTTCAACTGTCCCCAAGATACCTTCCTTTTATAACTGTTTTGTGTCCCCTTGATTCAGGATTCAACCAAATTCTGTACATTGCATTGACTTAAGTTTTTTGAATCATCGAAATATTTTAAATGGTATTAAAAATGTTAGAGTCTCGGTCATTTTTTTTTTACAGAATGTTCCTCATTATGGATATTTAAAAAGGATTTTCTATGTGCAGAATTTGGAAATGATACTACAAAGATAATGTTATATAATTTTATTTCAACATAAGAGGCAGATGTCAGTTTGTCCCATTTTTGGTAATATTTATTGGTAATACTAGATTTGATCACTTAAGTGGTGATAGCCTGACACCTTCATTTTAGAAATACGTTTTCCCTTTTATAATTACTAATTAATACATGAGATGAAACTTCAAGATCATGTGATTATTGTATTTCCCAGCAACTTTTTATGAATGGCTTTAGTATCTATCAATGATACTTGCCTGAATTAATTATTATCTTAGGGGTTGCAAAATAGTGATTTTTTCCTAAGCATTATTCTACATTTATGTGATGGCTAATTTTATGTGTTAACTTTGACTTGACCATGGAATGCCCAGATAGCTGATTGAACATTGTATCTGGGTGCGTCTGTGAAGGTGTTTCAGGAGATGAGCATTGGGACCAGTGGACCAAATGAAGCAGATCTCCTCCCAATGTGAGTGGGCATCACCCAACACACTGAGGGCCTGAATAGAGCAAAAAGGAAAGGAAGAGGAAGGTTAAATCCACTCCATCTGACTACATGAGTTGGGACATTAACACTCTCCTGCCCTCAGTGCTCTTGGTTCTCAGGTTTCTAGACCCAAACTGGAACTGGAATCTATAACGTCAGCTTTCTGAATCTCGGGCATGTGAACTACACCACTGGCTTTCCTGGGTCTCCAGCTTCCAGAGGGCAAATCAGCCTCCATAATATCATGAGCAAATAACTTATAAAAACCTCTTCATATATCACATATATTGTGTGTATATATATATGAAGTAGAAAATATATATTTATAAATATATATTATATATGTATCATGTATTATATATGTATGATATATAGTATATAATATACGTATATTATATATTTATATAATATATAATATATACATATGTAAAATATAAATATTTATAAATATATTATATATTTATAAACCTGAATATATGATATATAAATATATTATATATGATATAATACATTTATAAACATATAATATGTAATATCTTTATAAATATATAATATATCATATGTATAATATATATTTTTATAAATATTATATATGTATATATTTCCTGCTGGTTCTGTTTCTCTAGTGAACTCTAATATAACTTATGAGCTGACTTTCTTTCCGTTTTTCTCCTTTTTATCCCTGTTTTCTACATAACAATAAGGACACATAGTTTTTTTAATTCAACATGTTGTAATACATTTCCAAAATTAGTCTATTGGTGTCAAATTATGACAGATTTAGACAATAGGAGCTTTGTAAAGATGGCTCCTGTGTTTCACTCAAACTTCTGATTTTCGTTTCAATTTCAAGTCACTCAAGTCACAGCGAAAATGTAGTTCTTTGAGCTATAGAGTGCAAAAGCAGAAGCAAGAAATCATACAAATAACACTTTCTTCAGCATTTACAAATCCAAGCATTATCTCCTTAAAAAGCTAAGGGGCTAAGCAAAATTAAAAGGTGGGAAATGGAACTATGAACCAAATCCCTAATTGTTGAGTACTTTTCTATCTGCCTTGCCCATCATGAGTTGTCCTCTGCCTGTGAATATTCTAATGTTTCCAGGAAAGTCACAAGAAAGAGAGTACAAGGTTGTTCAATGACACTGGCTGGGAGGATGTAGCAGGCTGGCAGGGAGTATAGCAGTTCTGAGGAGTCTTATGTTAGTGCAGGACCCAGGAGTTATGGTGCATCTCATTTTCTACTAGTTCAAAGTTACATCACTGAGTGACATCATTTGAGTTAAATTATTGAGAGTTACATTATTATTCTCTAATGTTCTCACGCTCACCATGTTTATATCTTCCTAGGTGAGGTGGCCATATGCTTATTGGAGTAGCTATTTCATTTGGGATGATAGATCCATGATTATAAGCAAACAAGAGGAGGCATTCTTCATAATATTTTGAAATACACATGACACCCTGCTGTATCCTTTATTCATGGTCCCCTAGGCTTTCTACACTTTTTTGATTTTTGCCACATGATGTTGCAGATTTATTGAGCCTTTCCATGTCTCAGATCTGGAATCAGCCATTTCTTAGAGAGGCCCGACTCCCTAGCATTTGGGAATTAAGATGTGACAGCCATGTGTGTTCACTGCTTCTGTGTCGTCATTGACTCTAGGCCCTTTCAGTAGAAAAGCAAGAAAATATTTGCATATTTAAACCATGAGATCATCCTGACATTTCTAATTCAAATTTTACCTGGCAGGCTTTCCTTAGTTTAGTTTATTTGATATTTTTATTTTATTTTTCTTACAAGGAAAATATTGTGTTCTAATGATATCAGTGCACTTACTTATTTGCTTGTCTGTAGTAGAAGTAAACACTTTCAAATTTTTAATATCAATATTAATACTAACAAGAAACTTACTAAATAAAGATGAATATTTCTGGTGGTTCTTTTTGTCCTTAAGCAATATCATACTAAAAGAGTATATTCAGAGTACTGCATTCAAAATTGTCTTGGATTATTTAGTTTCTCTGACTGGCTATGTCAGAAATTAAAATAGAGTTAGATTTTTACTAAAATAGAGTTAGGTTTTTATTTCTGTTTTTACTGAGTTTTCTATAACTCCATAACTATTTTTAGTCTAAAGATGTTTGCTTCTTTAAAAGTAGGGTATTGGCTGGGCACATTGGCTTGTGCCTGTAATCCCAGCAGTTTGGGAGGCTTAAGCAGGAGCATGACTTGAGCCCAGGAGTTTGAGATCCGCCTGCGCAACATAGCGAGACCGTGTCTTTACAAATAATAATAATAAAAATATTGGCCAGGCATGGTGGCACACACTGAGGTGGGAGGATCACCTGTGTCCCAGCGGTTGAGGCTTCAGTAAGCCATGATTGTGCCACTGCACTCCAGCCTGGGTGATAGAGCAAGACCTCATCTCAAAAAAACTAAATTAAATTAAAACAGAGGATTGTCCCTCATAATCACCTTCCATATCCTAGATTTTATTCTCTTTTACTTCTTCCATCTATTTATTCCAGTGAGAAAAATAATAATAATGATAGCACATATTGAGTACTTACTGTAATTCATGTATTCTTCATTCAATACTACTAAAAAAGTACATGTAAAGAATAACAATCACATGACAGATACGATTTTAAGTGTACAGACATATTCCAAGTATACATGCTAAGAGCATAGTTTAAGAAGGGTTTTATGGTAAATGGCTGAACTTTGCCATTTTTCAGCTTTTCAAGTTACTTACTTCATGTAAGTCTTTGGTTTTTCCATCTGCAAAATAGAGATGGTAAGATTTTTTCTTCATTCAAGTTTAAATGAGTACAATTATCAAAGATTGAAAACTGAATATTTCAAAGATCTTTTCAAATATTGCACTTCTTGGTAAAAATCATAAAGATAGAACAAACGAAGATAAAGACAAATGTCAGTTTGGACTGGATCAACCACACCAGAGGCACTGAACGAATAGACCCCTGGGGAGACATAGACAGCCCTGGCACATGATGCTCTCTTGGCAACTGGGAAAATGACAACTATGTGCTAGGTGCTGACATATAGTTATCTGACATCATCATTGTCACCCAAATCACTTTAAAATAAATATTATTAATTCATGGTTCAACAACCTGTAAATCTAAAGATTAGATTACACACTCCTCAGCCTGGTAGCAGAGCCTGAGTTCCTTCTACTAAAACCTTCCTTTTATAGCTAAAAGAATGCCTGGGAGCCATGGGCAATGCACGTGGTTTTCTAAGACACAATCATAAGACTATCTTTCCTGGGGAGGGGATTTGTACATTAGCAAATAAAAGAATTACATTCACTGCAAACTCACAACCTTTGCCTAAGTAGAAATGACCAGAGAATAAGCATCCACATTTGGAAAACTGAATAACAAAAATTACCCTTTGTTCTGGGCCTAATCCTGAGTGTACATGGATTCTCTGCCAGGTTTTTCAGAATGATCAGGGAAAGTTGAAAACAGAACCACTTAATTCATTTAAAGATCAAAAGGGTGTGCATATGATATGATTTCATTAAGAATTAAATAATCCACATGGTTTCAAGGTTAATGAGAAAAAACTACCCAACATATCTGCTTAAAATTCCCAGAAGGCATTTGAATGAGGAATAAAGGCCTTTAACTAAGAACAGACTCTACTAGGTTTAATAAGAAGTGATTTCCCCTAATTGCAATTTCCTTGAAAAAGATATTCAAGGCCTCAGAGTTTGACAAATTGTAGCAAAGAATTGGTGTAGGAGCTTCAGCTGGACAAAAAAATGGGAGTTTTGAATTCAGCAAGCTCTATGATCTCTTGAATAGAGCCTACCAATTTTACTCTGTGCAGTGCAGGCCCTTGAAAATATCAAATAAAGTTGAAGAGCAAAATGTGTGGAAATTACTTAATTTGTTGATTGCAATGGTTTTCCCCATTAGGACTATTACTCAAGAGTGAGGTTAATGACCGTGCAGGAGCCAGAAAGAAGCAAGAGAAATCTCAGGGAGCTCAGAACACAAAGCCTGATGATGAGAAGAAAATGTTAAGAGAGTAGTACCCAGCTCAAAGGTGGAGACATCATGACAAGGTGAACTCAGGACAAATACAGGGATTCTGCTCTCACTGTGAGCAGCGTGGAGGCCCTCATTCTGAGCCCTAACTCCTTGAGGGAAATAGAGAATCGAATAAATCTCAGTCTGGAGTCATGGATTTATTTTTTCTTATTCCAGTTAAGAAAATCATTGGATTTTTAACATTTTGGGCCCAAGGTCTCACTGTGAAAATCTGATGAAAAGTCATGATCATGCCACCAAAAAAATGCACATAAGCATACTCTAGCAAAATTTTGCTTGTAATTTCAGGTATACATAATCTAAAAGCTTTCCTTCCTACTGGTTAAGAACCTCCACTTTATAGGGCCAATAAAAGCAGGTAACTCCATTCTAGGGACTTACCCTGTGACACTCTTTGACAAAAATCTAATTGAATCCTCGTCACAACCACATGACATGGGAATCTATATCTCTATTATCTAGAAGAAACAAAGTGCAAAGAATTTCAGTTATCCAGAAAGTGAGGGTGACAGTTAAGAAGTATGAGGCAATGACATTATTGGACTGCGTGGCACCCCTGTGGCCCCTGCTTGTTTTTATAGCTTCATGGAGTTAGGGACAGCTAGAGACCAGTTCTGTCCAATGGCTTGAGAGCAAAAGCAGAGTGTGCCATTTCTGGACCATAGTTAGAATCAGTTTGTGACTCACTGGCTTTCCTCCCCTACCCTGCTGACCATGGAAGCTGCATGTTAACATGGAAGACAGGTTTGCTGCTGCTAAGAAATGCAAATCCTAATTGCTGATGATGTAAAACCACAAGTTTGTTTCTCCCTCGCTCTACCTGTACAAGAAAGGATTGGTGGGGGCCGTGCTCATTGTAGTTACTCAAGTACCCAGGCTGATGGTGGTCCATTGCATAAGTGCCCATGATTGCTGAGATGGGAAATAAAATGTTGGGTTGTATACTCTACAATTCAACAACTCTTGGTCTGCCTCTCAGAAATGGTGAACATTAATTCCCCTTCATTTCATTGGCAAAGATATTCACTTGCCCGCTGTGATGGCTAGTATTCAATTAAACACCAGACTACGTGGCTGTGAAGTTATTTCGTGTATTTTATTCATATATAGAATCAGTTGACTTTAACTAAAGGCAGTTATTCCTGATCATCTGGATGGGTAGGCTTAGTGTAATCAGTGACAAGCCTTAAGAGCCAAACTGGGGTTTCCCTGAGACAGAAGGAATTCTGCCTCAAGATTGCAGCATGAGCTCTTGCTGAAAGGTTCATAGCTTGCCCATCTGCTCTATAAATATTGGACTTAAAATCCCCAACAATGATGTAAGCCAATCCCTTGAAATTAATACATATAAATGTAAGTAGATATCCTAGCGGTTCTATTTCTCTGGAGAATCCTGACATATATAGCTGCACTAAACTTCAGTAGGGCATATCTACTGGGCCTGGAAGTAGAAAATCTCTGATCAGCTCTAAGGAACACCAGAATGTCTGAGTCATTATCTTCCAGAAACTACTTGAGTTGCATTGGGTTCTGTGTGAAAGAAAAATAAGTTTACGATAAAACAAGGCTGAAATATTTTTATTTTTTTGTTTAATTTTTTAGAAACTGTATTGACATTTCTTCAAAGGGTATAAAATTAAAAAATAATCACTGGGTATATCTTTAAGAAATAAATACATCCATGTAACCAGTATACAGATTAAGGAAGTAAATATAGCCAACACCCTCAAGAAATCACCTTTCATTCTATTAAGCTGCTGGATTTTTAAGCTGAATTTTTCTTCACACGTATCTTAGCCTATCTTATCTAACGTACAATCCAAATTGAACTTAGTGTAGTTTATTTGTTTTCAAAGCCAACAAAATTGTTCCCACAAAGAGTACCACTAGGGTCTGTTCCCAACAGAGCACATATATACATAACACATTATTGTTATTGCTAATTAATATTTATCAAATACTTAGAAGCCAGTCACTGTGAGCATTTTACTTAATGATAACATAGATAACAATGGTGAAAATATCTCCCAGTCACTGGGCTAATTATCATAGTTTGTCTTAACATTCCTAAAAAGAAAAATCTTGAAGTTAATGCTACCCATTTTACAGATGGGAAAACTGAGGAGGTCACCTGACTTGATAAAGCCAATCTTCAAAGAGAGGGTGATCTAACCCTGTAGCTTACGCTCTGAGCCACTATTTTGTACCTTTTCTTGGAGTCGGGACTCTGCACCATGCTGTGCAAAAATGTAGACTGCTGTGCTGGGGGTTTGGGTCCAAGTTGGGAGGCTTTTCTTGGCCCATGAATGACAGGGAGTCCTCAACAAATTTCTCTCCCTTCTGGCCTCTGATTCTTCTCCTTCTGGATCTGTGTAGGCAGATTCACCCTTGACTAGTGATGTACAATGTCAGGTCCCTGGACACTTAGGGTTAGCAAAGCTGGAATTTGTGAGCTGCTTTTCCCCAGCTGTTATTAAA
Organism: Symphalangus syndactylus; assembly: GCF_028878055.3. NCBI lineage: Eukaryota > Metazoa > Chordata > Mammalia > Primates > Hylobatidae > Symphalangus > Symphalangus syndactylus. Next base: position 99,934,781 of record NC_072440.2, on the reverse strand, counting down.
AGTTTCAAAAAATATAAAAATTTGAAGAATATTTTAACAGACATCTGTACACTCTCCTGCATTTGTTAACATTTTGTCATATTTGCTTCCATCTCTCTATTTCTCTTTCTTTCTCTCTCGCTCACACACCCACATATGCACACACACACACAGAGATACACACACACACATATTTTAGACATCTCTCATAAACCTTGAACATTTAAGCATCTATCTCTTATCTCTCAAGGACAGTCTCCTTAATAACCACAACTACTATTAGCAGCCCTGGAAAAATTGGCAATAATTTAAAAATATCACCTAGTATCCCCTTCTTGTTAAAATTTTACTAATTATTCCAGAGATATATTTTATAGCTTTTATTGTTTTGAATCAGAATCCCATCAGGGTACGGGATCTCATTTGGTTCTTATGCCATTTCAGTCTCTTATAGTCTGGAAATACCCTATCGAATATAAGTCCTTGGTGTCACTAGCTATACTTCAAGTGCTTAATAGCCACATGTGGCTAATGGTTACTATGTTGTACACCAAAGATAACAAATATATTCACCATTACTTGAAGTTTTAATGGACAGGCCTGAGTTGGAACAATTCCTGCGTATTTTCTTTTCATGATGTTGGCCGCCCAAGAGACCTGTTTTCAGGAACAGAAAATCAACCACCACATGTTCTCACTCATAAGTGGGAATTGAACAATGAGAACACATGGACCCAGGGAGGGGAACAATACATACCAGGGCTAGTCAGAGGGTGGGGGTCATGGGGAGGGAGAGCATTAAGACAAATAGCTAATGCATGTGGGACTTAAAACCTAGGTGATGGGTTGATAGGTGCAGCAAACCAACATGGCACACATTTACCTGTGTAACAAACCTACACATTCTGCACTTGTATCCTGGAACTTACAGTAAAATAAAAAATAATCTAAAAAAAAGTCCTGTTTTACAGAATTCCCACATTCTGACTTTGTCGGATCAGTGCTTCTTGGTATCTCAGAACTGAAATTTAGATCTAAATCTTGATTAGATTGATATTAAACATTTTTGACATGAATAATACACAGACAATGTTATATTTCCCAAGGTATCACATCAGAAAGCTCGTAATAACAAACAGGTCGTATTACTGTTGCCAATATTATACTTTATTGCTTGGTTACAATCATGATATCTCTCCACTGTTAAGCTATGTTTCTCCTTTGTAACTACTAAGTAATCTGTGAGGAGATATTTTGGTAACGTGCCAAGTCCCTATTTTTCTAAGCAGATATTGCCCAAGCTTTCTGGATCCATTGATGATTCTTGCCTGAATCAATTATTATCTATTGAGGACTGAAAACTTATTTTTCTAGTTACAATTTTATCGTTCTTTCTATGTTTGTTAACTGACATTATTTTGTAAAGGGAATCTATCTTTTCTCTATTTTTTCTTTCTTTTTCTTTTTTCTTTGTTGAAATGCAACTATGAACTCATAGAATTTTACATATTTCCATGATTTAAATCGGGTAGTGTCTTTCTCTCTTATTTTACTCTCACAGCTTCTAAATTTGGCTAGTGAGAGCTCCTTCAATCTGGCTACTCCATCATTTTGTCATGACCACATTAACCTTCAAGAACTTTCTTTTTTTTCTGATACATCAAAATTTCTCAAGTTCATCTTGATATGTACTTTCTCTGGCTTAGGCCTGGAGCAGTCATTTCTCCAAGGAACTGGTTGTCTCTTTACTGGAGAATGGTATTTGGCATTCAATATATGTGTGACCAGTTAGTTGTCTGTGACCTATTTTAATATTTAAAAAATCTAACTGCTAATTAAACAGCAAGCCTCTTTACTTTCAAATGGAATTATATCAGTTTTGTAAAAAAGTAATGGGTTGATGATTCTAAACTGATTAGAAACTCTGAAGAGTATTTCCATTGACATAGTTTAATTTATAAGGGGAAACGAGACATTTCACCACTGCAGTAGAAAAAAAAATCTCAATCCCTTTCCTGTTCTTCCTCTCTGTTTAAAAGAGCAATGCCCAGTTTCTAGCCATCTTTAATGACGTTTTAAACTGTGATTCATCTTAGTACTAATAGTGTAGCAAGATTATAGTTAATGATTTTGAAGCTTCCAGCTAAGAAAATATCCTGGACAGACGTTGGTATTCCAGATTCTGAGGCTATTTAGTTCTCATGTAAAGGGATCATCTATTATCATGCAGGTCAGTAAAACAAATTTGGCAGAATATTTAGGAAAGAACCTCTTCTGGTGAATTTTACACATTTTATATATATATATATATACACACACTGTATTTTATATATAGTGTATATATATTTTATATATCTAATAGTTCACCAAATATATATATACTATATATAATATATAGACTAAATTTATATTGTATACATTTATATTATACAATATATATACACTATATATGGTAGTCCACAAAATGTGTGTGTGTATATATATATATATATATCAAACCTGTTTTATTTCTCTTTTCCCAAATGTTAAAAGCTTACCTTTAAAACTTTAAACATTGGGAGGCCTAGGTGGGCAGATCACGAAGTCAGGAGATTGAGACCATCCTGGCTAACACGATGAAACCCTGTCTCTACTAAAAATATAAAAAATTAGCTGGGCGTGGTGGTGGGTGCCTGTAGTCCCAGCTACTTGGGAGGCTGAGGCAGGAGAATGGCATTAACTCGGGAGGCGGAGCTTGTGGTGAGCCGAGATAGCGCCACTGCACTCCAGCCTGGGTGACAGAGCGAGACTCTGTCTCAAAAACAAAACAAAACAAAACAAAACAAAACAAAACTTTAAACAATGAATTATTTGTTATATGCCAGGTGTTCGATAGAACACTTTTTACATATGGCATAGTTTCTTGATTTTAAGATGTCATCAATTATAATACACACCATAAATTAATGAGGACAAAAATGAAACATGTTATAAAATCTATAGTCTATTTTAATAGCTGTCATGACCATGCATTTAACCATCTATAATTTGTTAGAAACCAATTTATTCTTTAGTTTTTTAGTGAAGTTTGATTTAAATCTTTTCACAATAAAGGTAAAGATTCATTTGAATCACCTGTGGCTACTGGAAAACATTCGCAGATTACTGACCACGATGGGATACTGCTTTTCATAATTCATGCTATGACATGCTTTTCAACAACTGATAGACCGATGTCAAAGTATGTTGAGAAGCAACAGGGATTTGTGTGCATTTTCTCTTTGGTTAATCTTGGCATTTTGTTTTTAACCAGATTGAAATTCTTTAGGTAACATATTTTAATCAGTTTATTGAGATATAACTTACATATTGTAGCCATCTAAGTATGCACAGCTCAAAGCATTTTGAAAGATGCATATACAAAATATAATGTTGCTACCATTGAAAGACAGAATATTTCATCACCTTAAAACTTTCTGTGTACACACTTTTAGTCCCTCAACTCCAGGAAACCACTAGTCTACTTTTTGACCCTGTAGGTTAGCTTGTATTTTACAAATTTTTAATAACAGAATTATCCAGAATTTTTGTATCTAGCTTCTTTTACCTCATGTAATTATTTTGAGATTCATTAATATTGGTATATTCATTTCATTTATTTTTTACTGAGTAGTATTTCACTGATTGGAAACATATTATCTGGTCACCTGTTGATGCACATTAGGTTTGTTTCCAGGATTTTTGCTATTTTGAACAAAGCTACTATTAATATTTACATACAAGTCTTTGTGTTTTCATTTCTCTTGGGTAGCTATCTAGAAATGGAATGAAAAAGTCATGTGTTCAGTGTAAGTTAAACTTCATAAGAAACTGTCACACAGGTTGCTCAAGTTGTTGAAACATTTAATATTCCCCCCAGCAGTGTATGGAAAACCCAAGATGTCTTATTTTACTGATTTCTAATTTAATTCCATTGTTGTCAGTGAACTTACTTTTGATAGCTAATATTGAGTATTAACTTGATTGAAGGATGCAAAGTATTGTTCCTACATGTGTCTGTGAGGGTGTTGCCAAAGGGGATTAACATTTGAGTCAGTGGACTGGCAAAGGCAGACCCACCCTTAATCTCGGTGGGCACCATCTAATCAGCTGCCAGCTCTCCCAGAATAAAAAGCAAGCAGAAGAACATGGAAAGACTAGACTGGCTGAGTCTTCTGACCTCCATCTTTCTCTTGTGCTGAACATTTCCTGCCCTCGAACATTGGACTCCAAGTTCTTTGGCTTTGGGACCCTTGGACCTTTGATCACAGACTGAAGGCTGCACTGTCGGCTTCCCTACTTTTGAGGTTTTGGGACTCGGACTGGCTTCTTTGCTCCTCAGCTTGCAGACGGCCTATTGTGGGACCTCACCTTGTGGTCGTGTGAGTCAATAATCCTTAATAAACTCCCTTAATATATATGCATCTATCCTATTAGTTCCGTCTCACTAGAGAACCCTGACTAATACAATACTCTTTATTATATCAATCTTTTCAATTTACTGACATTTGTTTCAAAGCCCAGAATATGGGCTGTCTTGGTGAAAGTACCACATGCTCTTGAAAAGATGGTAGATTATGCAATTATTGGTAGTTTCTATGAATATCAATGAGGTCAAGATGGTCAATAGTATTATTCAAATCATCTGTGTCTTTACTGAATTTCTTTCAAGTTGTTTTTCCAATTGCTGAGAGAGCTATAAAAATCTACTGTGTGAAATCAACTATTCCTCCCTTTAATTCTATTTTTTGCTTCATATATTTTGAGGCTCTGCTGTCAGTGACAAACACACTTATGGTTTTATGTGTTTGTGATGAATTTTCGTTTGACTAAATCACTATGTCATGTTGTCTAGTCAGTTTAGCCTGCTATAACAAAATACCAGAGGCTATGTGGTTTACACAAAGGAAATTTATTTCTCACAGTTCTAGAGGCTGGGAAGTCCAAGATCAACAGCCAGCAGACCCCATGTCTGCTGAGTGGCCACTTCCTGGTTTGCAAATGGCCTTCTTTTCCTTGTATCCTCACATGGCAGAGAGGAAAGAGAGATAAAGCTCTCATCTCCTCCTATAAGTGCATTAATCCCATCCATGAGGGCTTACTTCACCCTTATAACCTAATTACCTCCTAAATACCCCACCCCCTAATACCATCAGATTAGACATTAGGATATCAACGTCTAATTTTGGAGTGGAGGGCACAAACATTCAGTTTATAGTACATGCCCATGTTTACAGTATACTTTTTCTTGTCATCTAGTTTATCTAATATCAATATAGCCACTCTAATTTTCTCATGCCTATTATGTGCATGGTACCTTTCCCATCCATTTACTTTCCATCCATATGTATACAGTTATGCATCACTTAACAATGGGAATATGATCAGAGAAATGCTTTATTAGGCGATTTAGTCCTCGTGCAAACATCATAGAGTGTACTTACACAAACCCACACACCCATTAGCCCAGGCTTACACGGGGTCAGGATCATCAATATCACTACCTTTCATCTCCATATTTTGCCCCACTGGAAAGTTTTCAGGGGCAATCACACACATGGAGCTGTCACCTCTATGATAACAATGTCTTCTTCTGGAATGCTTCCTGAAGGATCTGCCTGAGGCTGTTTTACCATTAACTTCTTTTTTTTGATAGGTAAAAGACAAGTTTAAAATTGTAAATACATAAACCAGTAATATAACTTCTAGTTATCATTAGAAACTATTATGTACTGTATATAATTGTATGTGCTAGAGTTTTATATAACTGGCAGTGCAGTAGGTTTATTTACACCAGCATCACCACAAACACAGAATAATGCATTCCATTCCCATGTTACAATGGCTACGACATCAGTAGGCAATAGAAAATCTTCAGCTCCATTAGTCTAATGGGACCACCATTGTATATGTGGTCCATCCTTGACTGAAATGTATTATGTATTACATGACTGTATTTATATTTATACAGCATATATTGGGGTCTTGCCTTTTTATTCATTCTAATAATCTGTTTTTAATTGAAATGTTTATTTCATTAGCATTTCATGTAATTATTTACATAGTTGGATGTTGGCCTACTATCTTATTTACTATTCTGTTAATTATATTGTTTGTTCCCACTGCTTTTTGCTCCTCTGTTTTGCTTCCCTGCTTTCTTTTTATTAGTAAAATTTTGAGCAATTACATTTTACTGTATCTATTGGCATTTTAGCTGCACCTCATTGTATTTTTAGTAGTGATATATGGATTGAAATATGCATGTCTATCTTTTCACAATCTGCTTAGATTTTATATTGTGCTAATTCACATAAAATGTAGAAACTTTGCAGCCAAAAAAGTCCAATTAGTCTTTCTCAACCATGCCATATGCTAGTTTTCATATGCATTATATCTCATTTTTTTTATAAAACCTACACAGCAATGCTGTGATTTTGCTTTAAACACTGATTTTTGAAACAAGTTTATTTTTAAAAAGTCTTTAATATTTATTCATGTATTGAGTATTTCTGACATACTTTTGTCATGAATATGAGTTTTACCCTGATATTTGCCTTCAGCTTGAAGAAATACCTTTTTAGCATTTCTTGTAGTGCAGCTCTGCTGGCAACAAATTGTATTGTTGTTTTTAACTGAAAATATCTTTATTTGTCTTTATTCATTTGCAAGATACAGAATTCTTGGTTGAAAGTTTGTGTTTGTTTAGTTTTTGCCAACACTTTACAGATATTTTTTCAATGCTTCTGACTTCAGTAATGATGAAAAATACTTGGTAATTTCAAATTGTTTCTCCTCTTTATTTAATATGTAGTTTTTCATATTATGCCAAAATTTTTGACCTTCATCATTTCTGACAAGAACCCTTGGTACTTAAAATTGTTGCTCGTCTCCATGTAACATGAAATATTTCTCTGATTGCTTTAAAGTCATTCTCTTTATCTTTGATTTTCAGTTGTTTGGTGCTGATGTTCTTATCCATGCTTTTCTTCATATTTGTCCTCTTTGCAATATATTGAGTTTCTTGAAATTAGGAAAATTTTGGGCAATTATTTTTTCAAATATTTTCCTGTCCCATTCTGTCTCTTCTCTCTTTCTGAGACCACAACCACGTATATGTTAAACATTTTAATATTGTACCACTGGTTCCTGAGGTGCGCTGTCTCTCTCTCTCTCTTTCTCTCTCTCTTTCTTCTAATGTTTAGTCTATCTCTAGTTCAGATTGGATAATTCCTACTGATCCATCTTCAAGTTCATTGAGTATTCTCTGCAATTACAATTCTGCAATTACACCCATCCCTCTTTTCAAAATATTTCAGATATTATTTCTTTGGATTCTAAAACTTAATTTTGGTTATTTTTCATATCTTCTATTTCTATGCTGAGATATCCTATGTTTTCACTTAAAATTAACTTTCTTCTTTAATTTCATTGAGCACATTTAGAGTAACTATTTTAAAGCGCTTGACTGCTAGTTTCAGCATTTGTATAATCTCAATATTTCACCTCTGTTAACTGTCCTTTCCCTCGAGAATGATGACATTTTTCCAATTCTTCTTAAGTCTGGCAATATTAGATTGCATCCTGAGTATGGAGAATGTTTTGTCAGTGACATCGTGGATTTATTACATTCCTCTGGAGAATGTGATGTCTTTGTTTTAGCTGACAATTTAGTTGGCTAGACTCAAACTGCGGTCTTGTCTCACCCGTGGTGAGCAGCGGCTCAAATCACAGTTTGTTTCTTTATCTTTTAATGGAATTACTTTCAGTTTGTTTAGGGGTCAGCTAGATTCTTACAGCGTTTGCACGCAGAAACTAGGGCTTTCCTTCTCTTACTTTCTCCCTTCTAGGATTCTCCTCACCTTCTGCTGGTTATGGTTATCCTGGGTTCCTTTGTTGTATTCCTCAGACCAGAAAGTCAGTGGGTTTTCCATTGGAGCTTGAGTCATCCCATGCCACGCCGGAATGCAATAACCCTCTGGCAAAATCTGCAAAAACACAGAACTCAAATCATGTTTTTCCCACATTCATCATGTCAATTCCACTCCAAAATCATTCTGCCTTTGATTTCTATTCAGAGTCTTGTGGAAGTTGTTTTGTACATTTTCCTCATACATGTTGATCTGCTAGAAGCTTACCCTACCATATCAGAAGTGGAACCTTTTTAGCTGAAAATTATATTTCTGGGCATTACATAGTTTCTAGTGGAAGTCAATGCGAGAACAACCTGTTAAAGTTGGCCTTGAATTGTCAGTGAAAAGACAAAGTGGAGAATAGTTTTAATAGGAAGAGACCAGAGACCAGAGCTGGTAAGACAAGCTGGGAGGCTTTTACAAAAGTTATGTCGTGAGAAGATAAGTGCTTGAGATTGATGAGAGGAGGCAGATTTTAAAGATATTTAAGAAGTAAAATTGACAGAGCTCGATGTGCTAGCATTTGGCAAGTGAAAGAGAGGGATATATGAGAATGGGTCTCAATGTTTTGTTTGGATGAGTGACAACATAGATTGAAATGAAAGAAACAGGAACAGCATTTTTTCAAGAGAAGGAAGTGGGTAGAAGGAGTCCAGTTTTGGAAATTCTGAGTTTGAGAAGCTTGTGGACAACCAAAATGAATATGATTATTATATGCAATTTGATGTATGGGTTTGGGTTTGGACCTTTAGCAAGGAAGTCAAGATTCAAGCATGTTTGGCACATGTGTGGCAGTGAAACTCTGGAAGTCAATGGTCCTTTTTTCTTGTGGGCAGAGGCAGCTGATGGAGCCTTGTGGGGAAAAAATTGAAGGGACGTCATGGTGAGCTTCATCTGGTTGAGCAGAGGGCAGCCTGGATTGATTGGCCAGGGGCTTGAGAGTTCGTAGGCCAAGTAATGAACCTGTTTCAGCAATTTAAGCATGATGGCCTCTGAGATAAATAAAGAGGGTGCAAGGATAGCTAGAGAGTGAGACTTTCTGGACATTTAAAGCCAACTGAACGTGTTAAATACTTGCATATCTTCTTAATGCATGTTATTCTGGTCATGAATGAAAAGCAAATAAACAAAAAACAAGGTTTCCCACAAATGTCTCAGCTCTCACCTGCAGCCAGTCCCCCATACTGCATGCAGCATTTCTGATCTGGTGACAGGGAAGGAGTTCATGGTCCCATCATGTTGATGTAGATCAAGGCTGGATAGAGCAATGATTAAACTTATGGTGCGACCATGAATTTCAAAGCAAAGGCTTAGGGAAACACAGTAAACCTCCAGTGATCACATTCTGCCCTAGAAAGTCTTAAATTATTTACTCTTTTTATCACTTTCAAGTTCTTTTCTCTGCTATTCCACTGGACTATTTCTCTCCTCTGAATCCTTGAGAGCCTTGCTTTTATCACTTGCAACATTTAAAGTAATCCCTTAGACTTTGGACCTGTCAGTTATTTACAGGCAAATGGCAGAGCTGCCATGTCAACACTGCAGATACAGAATGCTTCAAAACTCCTTTCTGTTTTGCATTATTTATGTCACAATGAGCCTAGCTTTTCCTGAAATCCTCCCTCCTCACTCTCTTTTTATAGTCTTTGGAGCTCCGAAACTGAGTTCTGGAGGCAAGAATAGTTCTTATCAGAAGGCAAAAAGAAAAACAACTTCTTTGTAAGGAATAGGGCTATTTTTATTCATAGGCAAGTCCAAATAATGCGTTTCGGTTTTGTCTGTGATATCCCATGACACAGTGAGCTCAAAACGTTTTTGTAAAATTCAAGACAGTCTGAGTGCATCCATACTTTGAAACAGGAGACATAGACTGTATTACCTGTAAAGTTGGCTTCTGTTGGATAATCGGACCCAGATTTACCTTAGGTATGTACACATGTAAGTATGGATGTATGTTTGTATTATTAAACAGGTATAATGCATACTAGGTGGCCAAGCCATCTTTTAAGTGATTTACAAATATTTACTTGTTTAATCCTTGTAATAACTGCATGAGGTTGATCTGTTTATAGTTCCATTTTATGTATGAGCATGCAGAGGCACAAAATTTTGAGGGACCAAGGGCATGATAAAGTAAATAGCTTCCTCAATGTTATGCAATCACAGGGGCAGGATTTCAGTCCAGGTTTGGCTCTGAAGTCAGTGTTTTTAACAAGTGTGCTTCACTGCTTCTCTTAATTCTGAACCACCCCATCCTCACTACAAAAATGGAAAATTTCAGCAATTGAATTCCAAGATGTTTTTCCCTATTTAAGGTTTATTATAGTGTTAGTCTCTTGAAAACATCATGAAACCTTGATCACTTGTTACCTAACAAATGAATGTTCTCATAGTTCAAATATTTTTAAATTAATAATATTCCGTTCATGCATTAGCTATTACTAAAACACACTGGTCTGATAGAAATGCCAATTATGTGTGAAATATAATGCAGAAACCTGGCCTTACACTTTTAGGCTTCCATTAAAAATTCCATATGCACAGAAAAGCCTTTTCTTCCAGTGTACATGATGGTCAGTGGTGATTTCCTGAGTGTTTTTTTCTCCCCAGTACCTAGGATTGTGTGGCAGATTAAAGATAGCCACACATTCTTTGACACTCTTCCCAGTAAGAGAAGGAGTCCATGTTCTTTCCCTTGAGTTTGGGTGGGTTCTGTAACTGCCTTGGTCAATACAACTTGAAATAGTGACACTAAATCAGTCTCTGTGTCAAGGCTGTAAGAACCTGGAAGCTTCTGCATCCTATATTGACATACTCACTAGAAGAACCCAGATGTGATGCAGGCACCAGATCCAGGCGGTGGAAGATCATTCAGAGAGGAACCATATCCCCCAGCCCAAAGCCTTGGTTGAGCTTCCATCAGATCCATCATCAGCACTGACTTGCCAGCCACGTCACTGAGCTGTCCCAGTTAATGCTGTGTGAGATGGATAAGCCATTCCCAATGGGCCTTACATATACGTCATCTTCAGCAAAACAAATGATTTTTGTTTTAAGATGCTAACTTTTTGGGAGTAATTTTTAATGTAGCAATAGACAAAACAAGCAGAGTGTAGGTAAGTTGCAAGGGCTAAATTAATGTAAGTGTGTCAGTTAGAAATACTATAGGCAGGGTACCATCCAGGTTTTGTGGGGCCTGAAGCTTATACAGTTAGGGGGAGGCATATTTAAAATTAATTCAAGAATTATGAAAAAAAATTAATTTTTTGAGTAAATATTTATTTAGAATGAGAAGATAAATTACTAAAAGATACCAAAAACTTAGAGATTCCAGTCCTTTTCTTCTGAGATTCCTTTAGTCAATTTGCTAGAAAGGCTAATGCTGGCCCTGCTTCCTGACTGCCACTGAGCATTGCTCCCCTATCTAGAGCATTCTATAACTCCCAGCAATTTCCACTACTCAGAGAAGCCTCATGCAGGTGGGGGCCCTGAGAGGCAGGTGGAGGTTAGCTTCTTGGTGAACCTGCCTTTGAACATGAGCAGCCTCTACATTCTGCTTCCTCAGTGATTGATGCCTGTTACAGGCAGAATGTTCGTGTCTCACCAAAATTCCTATGTTGAAGCCTTATCCCCCAGTGTGATGATATTTGGAGATGGGGCTTTTGCAGGGCAATTAGGTTTAGATTAGGTCCTGAGGGTAGGACCTTCATGATGGGATCGATGTCCTTGTAAGTGGAACATTAGAGAAAGTGGCCATCTACCAGCCAGAAGAGGGCTCACTTTAGGAACCAAATCTGCTGGCACCTTGATCTTGGACTTCCCAGACTCCCAGAATCATGAGAAATAAATATCTATTGTTTAAGCCACCGATTTTATTTTTTAAAAATAGTAGCCTGAGCATTCTAAGAAAATACTCACCAAGATGAGGTAAACATGATCATAAGAAACAGGTTATACAATACAAAAGCATATTTATTTTATCAAGGTAGGAGAGAGAGAAGAAGAAGAAAAGAAAGAGGAGAGGACGTGGAGAAGGAGCAGAAAGGGGAAGAGGAAGAAAATGAGCAGGGAGGGAATATTCTATCTGACAAGAAAAACATTCTCATATAGTATCTGTCGGGTGTATAACTTAGCACAAACTTAGTGAAAGTCAATAAGGCAAAATGTACCAAATGTTTACAAATATATAGGCACTTACAATGCAGAACATTTAAATTAAAATTCTCAAGCAAAATCTGGATGTAAGATATGGTTATTGTCTTAGGGTCGGTCCATCTACCAACCCTGATCAAGATATACATTTTAGTTTAGTTTTGTCTTAGTCCAGGCTGCTGTAACAAAAACCATAAACTGGGTGGCTTATAAATAACAGGCATTTATTTTTCACAGTTTTAGAGGCTGAAAGTCTGAGATCAGGGTGCCAGCATGGGCAGGTTCTGGTGGGGGCTGTCTTCCTGGCATGCAGATGAACATTCACCAGGTCCTCACAAGGCTGAGAGAGACCACAGGGTCTCTCACTCTTCCTCTTCTCATAGGGCCACAATCCTATGGGATAAGGACCTTACCCTTGTGGCCTCATTTAACTTTAATTAACTCCTTAAAAGCCCTATCTTCAAATACAATCATATGGGGGTTAGGGCTTCCATATATGAATTTTTGAGGAAAACAAACATTCTGTTCATAGCAAGTTTAGTTCAATTACTTTTTAAAATTCTTTCACTGTGTCCTGCATCTCACTTGGCTCTGGAGATGCAAACATGACACAAACTGAACCGTCTTTCTCCTTCATTTGGCAGTTTGAGCATGTCCTCCTGAAATACACATGAACATATATACTTCTGCTGATGTGATCTAGCCCTCTCCGCTACTCTGAGACTCACACACAAATTTAACTCCACTAACAAACAGAACCCATATAATTATATTAGCAGAGTGTTGAGGTAAACAGAAGGGATTATCCACATCACACAGCAAAACTGTCCAACCATCTCCCTTAAACTCTCACCCTTAACAACCATTCTGGCCACACTCCCTCATCCTAATATGCTTTCTCCTTCTCCTCCTCCTGTCTCTCACTAGCTCTTTCTTTTTTTGTAGTCCTATTCAATTTTTCCATGTATTTTCTCTTTGACTAGACTCTCATTGTCAGCTCTGCATACAACTTTTCAGCTAACATTCTGAGTTGATTTTCTACTTTTGTAGAACTCATTTGCATTTGATCTACCACGTTGATCAGCAAAACAAAGTCTTCTTGTGCGTGTGTGTGCATGTACATGTGTGAGAGACAGAGGATCAGAGAGAGAGAAAAAGAGAGAGAGAGAGACCATGTCCGCTTTCTTTTGACTAGTGTTCGTAGATCGTTTTCTTATCCTTTGACTTTTAATCTATCTGTATTTATCTACTTAAAATGTTTCCTTTAGGCAGCATATAATTAGGTCTATGCTGTTGTTGTTGTTGTTGTGTGTGTGTGTGTGCACGAGAATTCAATGTAACAATCTCTACTTTTTTTTTTTTTAAAAAAAAAAAACAATCTCTACTTTTTAATTGGGTATTTAGACCATTGTTATTTAATGTAATGTTTTATATCGTTGTATTAAAACCTAGCATCCTGCTAACAGTTTCTTTTTGCTTATCTATTATGTTTCTTTTTTCGTCTTTTTCTGCCTACCTTTGAATTCAAATGTTTTATTATTCCATTTTATGTCCACTATTGGCTTATTAGTTATATCTCATTTTGAGTTTTTAAGTGATTGCCACATGGTTAACAATATCTACATCTCTAGCTTATCACAGCCTATGTTCAAATAATACGGTACTGTTTCATGAACAGTATAAGAATTTTACAACCATATTTCTGATTCATCCCTTGCATCTTTTGCACTATTGCTATTATAAGTTTTACATTTACTACAAGGTAAAAACTATAATTAGTACTATAATTTTTGTTTCAGACAGTAAATGTTTTAATTATTAAAAGTAAAGATTTTTTTAAATATTTACCTTATAGCACTTATTTCTCGCTACAGATCCATGTTTCTTTCTATCAACATAAATTTTTGCCAGAAGAACTTCCTTTTGTTTTCCTTGTAATACTGCTGGGAATGTAAGGTTATGTGAGTCTGAAAAGTTCTTATATCTAGATTCTTATATTGTTTTAATTTTTGGAAACATTCATGCTGACTATAGAAGGCCTCCCCAGAAGCTGATGCTAGGGCCATGCTTCTTGTACAGCCTGCAGAGCTCTGAGCCAAACCTCTTTTTTTATAAATCACCCAGCCTAAGATATTCCTCTATAGCGACACACAAATGGACTAAGGCAGGTGGGACTGGGGTGCCAGAGTTTTCCTCAAAGCCCCTGCTCTGCCTTCAGCTCTCTGATATTCCTGCTTGCCTGTGCCACGGAGGTGGTCACCCTATGCTCCTGCTCATGCCCCAAACATACTGGCTGCTCCTTCTTAACCAGTCCAGGTTCACAGTGGATTTGTGAGGACAACTCTGTTATTTGGGGCCCTGTCAGTTTGAGACTGATCCTTATTTCTTGGATTTTGAGGCTTTCTTAACTTTCCTGTCTCTCCTCTCCATGGCATTGACACTTTGTCTAGTATCTGTGGTTGCTTTTGAGCTGGAGCTTCCTCTTGTCCCTTAAAATAGTTTGCCTCTTTTCCCTTAGAAAAAAGTCCTTTAGGGTTTGTTTGTTTTCTTTTATCCTTCCTACATTGAAATTGGTTTTTGCTTGTACCTTGGGAATGACGTACTTTACTGCTCCTCCTCTAAGAGCACTGGGGCCCAGGAAATGGGTAGTGTTTTGTGAGTGGTCTCTCGGAGCGGTCAAGTACATCCTGCATATGCATAACTGAAGAGCGTCCCTTTTGGTCTCCTGCCCTGCTCCCAGTCTTTCTGGTGAACAGCTGCGGGAGGCCATGGCAAGAAAGTTGGGAGTGAATGCAAATTCCTCTTGTGTCTGGACCTGCAGTTGCTCTGAACTGACACTTGACCTTTAATAATTTGTTAAATTCTGGTCGTCTTCTTCTTACTCATGTGAGTGGCAGCCACTTGTATCTCTGAGTTCTGTTACAAGTGAGAGAACAAGAATTTCATGTTGGAAAGGGGTGCCCTCATTTGGAATTCAGGATATGTAGTTGCCTTGCAACCTCAGTTCTCTGATGGCCTCAAGGAAAATGACTGATTGTGACCAAACCAGCTACACGGTAGGAGTTATGCTCTTTAAACTTCTCTTCATCCCAAGTGGAAGCAGAATTCTATTCTTTTAGGAGATTAACAATAATATAAGACTCTGAAATGAAAGAGAGAGGCAGGGCAAGGAAGGAAGGAAAGAAGGAAGGGAAAGAGGAGGAAAGGAAGGAAGGAAAGAAGGAAGGCGGGCTGTATACAGCACTTTATTATTCTTAATATGCAATGCCCACATCTTACATTACTAACCAAATTTTATTAAGCCCTCACTGAGCCAGGTACTTATTAAGCCAGGTCCTGCCTATTTTAAGCTTTCATATATGTAATCTCATTTAATTATCATGTCAATCTTATGACATCCATACTAATATTACACTCATTTTACTAATATTTTACTCAGTTATAATACTCATTTTCTAAATCCCAAGACTTAGAAAGCTTGATTTGCTCACGATTATACAACTAGGCTTTTTGTCATTAGTACTAAGCTTGTTCCTTTTTATGTAAGCTGTCTAAACATGTTTGTGGTATCTGTAGATATTATTGCTTTAATTTACAGATGAAGACGCTGAGGTTAAGAAACAAGTGACTGCTATGAGATCATAAAGAAAATGCATAAGTTGTGGAAACAATTAGAAAATAGATGTTTTGAGTTTAAGTTGCAAATGCTGTCCATTCCACAAAGATGTTGGAAATGGCTTGAAGCAGGGTCCATGGAGTATCTTCTCTAAATTCTCCACAGCACTTTATACAGCTCCTAACGCATAATGAAACTTAAATAAATCTTACTGAATTAAAAAGAAGGAATAAACATGAGAGGAAGTCATTGAGAATGGAGAGAGGGAGAGAAATAGAAACAGAAGGAAGATTATAAAGATGAAAAGGACAAGAAGAAGAACAGTCCATATTTATAAAATACTTTAGAAGACAAATAAAATTTCCTTCTACGTGCTGTCAGGACATGCTTTTTAATTTGTGGAAGTCACACACTGCAGATGTTGCCTTCTGGGTTGCTGGTAGGATCACCATGACAAAGGCGCTGCATCATCTATAAATAGACGGTCAGATTGATTTCACATCCTGCCCTGGTTCTTCCGACTGCTTGATGGGCGTGACAACACAATCGATGAGTGATCCCATCCACTCTGCCTGCGCAGGCGTCGCCTGCACTGTCTTCTGGAAGATGACAATCAGGCTCATTAAATCCAGCACAAAGAAGCTTCAAAGACATTTGTCCTATCAGAGAAATTGAGCCTGAGTCCATTACCATTGAATCAAAAGGAACTGAGATTTAATCAGCCATCTCGCCCAAACCTATTGTTAGTAAGACAGTTTGGATCTTTCCTTTGCCTGTTTGGATCGATGTTAACTGGAACTTCAATGGCCAGAGCTGATGTCCGTTCCAGCCCAGGTATAAAAAAGCTGTTCAACTGGACATTGATAGGTTTCCATCGTAAGTTTTGCTTTAATGTATTTGAGGTACCTGAAGCTGTGGCCTGAAAAACTAACCCTGAGTCCTGCCACAGAAATTCTTGACTTTGGGCAAGTCATTTAACTATCCTAAGCCCCAGTGTTTCCTTCCCACTGTGTTTAGGAGCATAGATTATGCACTGGGTCAAAGCCTCTGTGAACTTGAGAGTCTCTAAAAGTCAGTGCCGTCATATATGAATATAAACAACAGTAGAATGTCCCTCAGAAGTTGCTATGAGCATTACATAAAAGGAGGGCCTTGTCCATGGCTTCCTGGTCACATGATGACGAGAATGATGACAAACTAATCATTCAGTGTATGAATGGAAAAAAAACAGTTAAATTGTAATTTTAGAAATATTAAGGTGACAGCTATTATTATTATTATTGTTATTAGAAATATTTAGAGTGCTTAGTCAAGGTGTCTATTAATACGTATTCATTCATTTAATTAGCATGTATTATGGACATATTATGCAATTGAGCTATAAAACCAGAAACAACTTTTGTCTATTATGACAAAGATCAAGAATCACATACTGATTTCTGGTTTTGCATAGACCAGTTCCACAGTGATCTGAGAAGTTTCACCCCTACATAGATGGTCAGATTCAATGCCATTTCTCATGCTGGCCTTCGAAGCTGACACGCTTGTGAACAAGAAAGACCAGGTCTGAGGGCCTAAAGGCAACTTTGAAATTGCTTTGTTAAGTATGTGGAATTCAAAGTTTTTTCCATTTAAACTTAACCCTATACTTGTGAGGGAAGTCTCCATTTATTTGAAGATTTCTTTAATGCTCTGCCATTGTTTTAATACCACGCTTGTTTTACACTCTAGAATAGTATATAAACAGTCACAGCAAACCCAGCACATCTATGTAAAAGCCAGTGATGGAACTGGAGTCCCATTTAGGGCAGGAAACTCTCGTCTCTAACTAGAAACTCAGCAAATACATGTATTGTCACCTCCCCAGGTGGCGAAACCTGAGCCCCAGAATAGAGTGTGCTGGGCTTTACACAGCCCAGCTCTGAATCCAGATCATAAGAGGCTGTCTGTGTTGTGCTAAACTCCTTCCTCCTTGATGGCAATGCGGAGCCAGGCAGAGGACAGAGGAAGACAGAAATATGACTGGATTTACATGTTATTATAGAAGACATTTGGGACTTATTTTGCATTTTTACTTTGCTATGGTGCTGAGAGGTTTTCTGTATTCTATCTCAGAATGTTACCCCGGCTATGCAAGTCACCTAAGTCAAAGAACTGGTTTGGCAAAACCCAATAACCAGATCAGTCTGAGGTTTTCATTTGTAGCTGGATTGACTTAGGGATGGCGTAGATAACTCCTGGGTGTGGAAAAAGTCCAAACTCTCACTCATGAAGAAATGTCCTTCTCCTAGATGTAATACCTTTCATTCCCCAAAGGATTTAAGCTTCCAGAGCCGAGACCCTTGGTTGGAGAACTGCTTTTAGGAGTGAGTCTTCAGCATCTGTTCCTTTCTGTTCCAAATTTTTTGAGGGTGGTGTTGGAGGAACCCATGGGTTCCTCCAGGGAGATGAATAGCAGAGGGCAGCCTGAAAACAGAGGGAGAGGAGGCTTGGAAAGACCAAGACAAATTAAGTAAGTTATATTTAGCAAGGGAGAAAGCAATATTTGTACTTTGTATCAGAGGCTATATTACCCCTTTCTCTCCAATATTCTTTAATCTTTTAATTTTCACAGCATTCTATTAGAAAGTCATTACTATAATCCCCATTTTCAGATGACAAATGGAGACTCAGTGAAGTTCTGTAGCTGGCCAAGGTCACAGGATTACTAAAAAGCAGAGCTGCAGGAGTCCAGCTCTGCCAGACCCCAAAGCCCCTGATCTCCACTCCACCTCATGCATCCAGGGGTGATACTGTTTGGGTGGGTGGGGACAGTCATCCCTGAAATGCCCTTTCTTTTCATATCTGCCATCTAGAGGAAATTCTTCCTCTGAACCAGCCCCAAATCCTCTGTTCAGCCTCCCTGTAGCTTCAAGCTGTTCTCCCTCCCTGTCCCCTGGATTCTGGTATCACATGTCTATATCACACACTGCAGATAGCCCAACCCCCACAGTTTAGGGGAGTATCTCATTGTATTTCAAGCAAAAACCTGATTTCATGTGCATCTTATGCCTTTTTCTTGAGTGGCGAATATCTTGTCCACATTAAGTGCTCAATAAATCCTGCTCTGGATACTAGCAGATGTGGATAATTAATGCTAAGGAAACCAAACAGCAGCCCTGTGAATTTCTGTGACCAAGATACTGATCGTTGTCTGAACTGGCATGAAAACAGGGTTCATCCAGGCACACACACCCCTGGGCCATGTTTGCACAACTCTTCCATTTGCATTACCTTCTCTCCTGCAGATAAATAGTAGATGACCCATTACCAATGAATGGAGCTCATTCTGTTCTTGCTCATGGGAAAGTAAAAAAAATCTTACTCCTTTAGAATGTGGCTTCCAGAAGAAGGAGGTGATGTGAAGGTCGCAGTAATCCCAGAACCAGGCAGATGGATGCACAGGACTGAACTCACTGTATGTTGTGGCTGCTACAGCACACAGTGGATTTTCCACAACAACTTATTCTAGATACTGGGAATTTTCTGTTTATGGCTGCATTTTCTCATATTTGTGGGATTGTACTATGTTGAATTACAAGGATGAAGTGAGATGGAGGAAAATATCATTTATTATGAATAGAGGATATCTAATTCAGTCCTTTGTTCACATTCACTCTTTGATATCATTTAAAAAATACATTATATGAATATGCCCTAGCTCTTGTGTTTTTTATGCTTCACCTGTTAATGAACATTTGGGTTATTTCCAGGTTTTGGTTATTGAGTAACACTGCTTTAAAAATTCATGTAGAACTGTTTGTGTGAACATATGTTTTTATTTGTCTTGAGTAAAACTCAGAAGTAGAATTGTTGAGTCATATGATAAGTAGATATTTAAAATTATAATACCCGCCAAACATTTTTCTGAAGGTCTTATGCCATCTTACACTCTCACCAGCAATGTATGGGTTCCAGTTGCTCTATGTCCTCATCAACACTTACTATATTGCTAGTCATTTTAACACAGGCCAATCTGGTTGACATGCGACTTCGCAATAATCAAAGAGCAGACATCACCACCATACCTCTTCAGAAACACAAAACTGACTCAGAAAAAGAACAACTGGTGGTATGGTTTGGCTGTGTCCTCAGCCAAATCTCACCTTGAATTGTAATCCCATGTGTCAAGAGCGGGACTGGGTGGAGATAATTGAATCATGGGGGCAGAATTCCCCATGCTGTTCTTGTGATAGAGAGTGAGTTCTCACAAGATCTGATGATCTTATATGAGGCTTCCTCCTTTGCTCAACACTCATTATCTCTCCTGCTGCCCTGTGAAGAGGTGCCTTCCACCATGAGTGTAAGTTTCCTGAGGCCTCCCCAGCCATGCTGAACTGTTAGTCAATTAAACCTCTTTCCTTTATAAATCACCCAGTCTTGGACAGTTCTTTATATAATAGCAGCATGAGAACACAGTAATACAGTAAATTAGTACTGCAGAGAGTGGAGTGCTGCTATAAATATACCCAAAAATGTAGAAATGACTTTGGTTCTGGATAATAGGCAGAGGTCTGAACAGTTTGGAGGGTCCAGAAGAAGACGGGAAAAATGTGGGAAAGTTTGGAACTTCCTAGGGACTTCGAAGGCTCAGAAGACAGGAAGATATGGGAAAGTTTGGAACTTCCTAGAGACTTGTTGAATAGCTTTGACCAAAATGCCGATAGTGATATGGACAATGAAGTCCAGGCTGAGGTGGTCTCAGATGAAAATAAGGAACTTGTTGGGAACTGGAGTAAAGGTCACTCTTGCTATGCTTTAGCAGAGACTGGTGGCATTTTGTCCCTGCCTTAGAGATCTGTGGAACTTTGAACTTGAGAGATGATTTGCAGTAGCTGGGAGAAGAAATTTCTAAGTGGCAAGGCATTCAAGATGAAGCAAAGCAAAAAGTTTGGGAAATTTGCAGCCTGACAATGTGATAGAAAAGAAAAACCCATTTTCTGGGGAGAAATTCAAGCAGGCTGAAGAAATTTGCATAAGTAACAAGGAGGAATGTTAATCACCAAGACAATGGGGAAAATGCCTCCAGGGCATGCCAGAGAGCTTTGTGACAGCCCCTCCTATCACAGGCCTGGAGGCCTAGGAGGGAAAATAGTTTTCTGGGCCAGGTCCAGGGCCCCACTGCTGTGTGCAGCCTTGGGACTTAGTGCTCTGCATCCCAGCCATTCCAGCCATGGCTAAAAGAGGCCAAAGTACAGCTCAGGCCAATGCTTCAGAGGGTGCAAGCCTCAAGCCTTGGCATCTTCCACATGATGTTGGGTTTTAAGAGGCACAGAAGTCAAGAATTAAGGTTTGTGAATCTTCGCCTAGATTTCAGAAGATGTATGGAAACTCCTGGATGTCCAGGCAGAAGTTTGCTGCAGGGACACAGCCCTCATGAAGAACCTCTGCGAGGGCAGTGCAGGAGGGAAATGTGGGTGGGAGCCCCCACATAGAGTCTCCACTAGGGCACTATCTAGTGGAGCTGTGAGAAGAGGACCACTGTCCTCCAGACCCCAGAATGGTAGATCCCCCAACAGCTTGCACACTGCACCTGCAAAAGCTGCAGACACTCAATGCCAGCCCATGGAAGCAGCTAGGAAGGGGGCTGTACCCTGCAAAGCCACAGGGGCAGAATTGCCCAAGGCTGTTGGAGCCCACCTCTTGAATCAGTGTGACCTGGATGTGAGACAAGGAGTCAAAGGAGATCATTTTGGAATTTTGAGGTATAATGACTACCCTATTGGATTTTGGACTTGCATGGGGCCTATAGCCCCTTTTTTGTGGTCAATTTCTCCCATTTGGAACAAGTGTATTTACTCAATACCTGTATCCCCATTGTATTTGGGAAGTAACAAACTTGCTTTTGATCTTACAGTCTTGTAGGCAGAAGGGACTTGCCTTGTATCAGATGAGACTTTAGACTTGGACTTTTGTATTAATGCAGGAATGAGTTAACACTTTGGGGGACTGTTGAGAAGGCATGATTGTGTTTTGAAATGTGAGAGCATGAGATTTGGGAGGGTCCATGGGGGAAAATGATATGGTTTGGCTATGTGTCCCCAGCCAAATCTCACCTTGAATTGTAATAATCTCCATGTGTCAAGAGTAGGACCTGGTGGAGATAATTGAATCATGGGGGTAGCATTCCCCATGCTGTTCTTGTGATAGAGAATGAGTTCTCATGAGACCTGATGGTTTTGTAAGAAGCTTCCCCCTTTGCTTGGCATGCGTTCTCTCTCCTGCTGCCCTGTGAAGAGGTGCCTTCCACCATGATTGTAAGTTCCGTGAGGCCTCCCCCAGCCATGCTGAACTCTTTCCTTTATAAATTACCCAGTCTCAGGTGTATCTTTATTAACAGCATGAGAAAGGACTAATACAACTGGCAAAAAGGAGTTCACATTGTAAATAGACAACTAAACATTTAGCACTTTTCTACCTAATTTTGCTTCTGGCAAGAGCATGAGCTCTAGATTTCAGTCCTGGCCCTGCCACTTACCAGCTTCATGGCTGTAGGCAAGTTAGTCACTCTGAGCCTTGCTTTTCTTATCCTTAAAAAGAGGCAGTTATACCCACACTAGTGGGTTGTTGAATTACATTTTATTAAAAAGTAAATAGAAGAATGTGTATTGAGGATTCAATAAATAAGAGGAGTAGTAATTATTTTTATTATTTCCATGGCCAGTAGGATTTAAAAAAAAGTGTTACTCTTTGCAGGTAGTTCAAAGACTATTTGGAAGGACAGAGAGGCAGACAGGCCATGCAGGTGAGGTCAAAATCAGTACCTCCTTCTGAGACTCCTCAGAAGGAAGAACTACTTCAATCAATCAGGACTCAAGGCAGCAGGGCTGGTGTTGGGGGAGGGAGGGAAAAGCGAGGAGGCTTCTCAGAGATAGTAATGCCTGAGCAAAGTTATGGGACAGTGAGCATCGCTGAGCCGTTACATGGTTTAGAGGCAGAGTTTTAAATCCTTTTAGAGTAGGTCTTCTTTCTAGGGAATAAAATGTAAGACATGAGATTCAGATTCTTGTGGATTTGGTTTTCTTTATTAATGGTGCCTAATGGCCTGTAATTAAGGCACAACTTGTTAGCTAAACCAACAATTACCATTTGTTTGAAGTGCAAAAAGAGAATAATGAATGGCTTTATTCAGCAGTTTTTCCCTTCTTTAATGGTTTGAGCAAGAGTTGGTTTTCAATCTCTCTCTTTTTCTCACTCTCTCCTTACCCTCTCACTTTACCTTCTCTTCCTTCCTATTTTTCTTCCTCACTCCCTTATCCTTCACTCCACCCAGACACAGACACACACACGTACACACATAAACACACACACACACACACACACACACACACAAAGGAATTCCTCAGCTTATATATAAATTGGCTCTCTTTTTAAGCATTTAGGGAAAATTTCCCATCATTTAAACTTATTTCACAGCTTTCGTTACCACTCGACCTTTGCCCCAACACCTGATGTCAGTTTAAAACGAGTTCCCAACTGGAGGCAGATGAGGCTGGGTGGGAAGGATGGAAAAGCCAAGTGGGCCTGGTGTGGCTTGGTTAGAGGCAGGGCTGCTCTGACGCTCAGCTCAGCTCTAGTATGAGACGGATTTTCTGTTTGAGAGAAACATTGCTGCTGTAACATAGGCAGAAATGAGAGAGAGAGAGAGAGACTGAGACTTGGGGTAGTGTCTTTGGAGACAAACACATCTGATGCAAATCCTGGATCTGGCCCTTATTTACTCTCAGTGGTGAGTTTTTAACCCCTCTTTCATTTTTCTTAGCTTTAAAATGAGATTATAGACACATATACACACATACTCATACATATATGCGTGTTTATGTATGTAGGTAGGTATATGAAAGACTTTACCAGAATTGAATGAAATAATATAAAATTCCACAGTATGATGCCTGCCACATAGTGTCGCATGTATTTTAATAGCTATTACTTATTTTTATGAGCTAATTCGCCCCCATCCCAAAGTCCTCAGCCCCAATATGACTGTATTTGGAGATAGGGGCTTTAAGGAGGTAATTAATTAAGGTGGTCATAAGGGTGGGGTCCCTATTCTGATAGGATTGGTGTCTTTATAAGAAGAGGCAGAGACACCAGAGTTCTCTCTTTCTCTCTCCCTGTATGCGCAGGACAAAGACCATGTGAGGACAGTGAGAAGGCAGCCATCTGCAAGCCCGGAAGAGGCCCTCACCAGAAACCAAATATGTTGGTGACTTAATCACAGATTTTTAGCCTCCAGCACTGTGAGAGAATAAATGCCTTTTGTTTATGGCTCCCAGTCTATGGTGTTTTGTTATTTAGCATGAGCTGACTAAAATAGTTATTAAGTGTCACGTCTTGTTTTACCTCAAGCACCTCAGAGTGACTCCTATGGGAGAAAGAACAGAAAGCCTTATCATGAAACGAGTGGGGAAGGGTCTGGGTTTTAGAGGATGAGGCGCTCACTACTCAGAACATTCACCCATGAATTCCCTCTCACCCTTGCTGGTCCCAGAGACCCTTAGCTCTAGCTTTGTCTAACTCTTGAGAGTTTTGAGGTAATGCACAAAAACAGATGCACACAGAAGAGGTAAACCTCTGTGTTCATCATTCTTGCATTGCTGTAAAGAAATACCTGAGACTGGGTAATTTATAAAGAAACGAGGTTTAGTTGGCTCACAGTTCCACAGGCTGTACAGGAAGCATTGTGCTGGCATTTGCTTGGCTTCTGGGGAGACCTCGGGAAACTTACAATCATGGTAGAAGGCAAAGGGAAAGTCCACATATCACATGGCTGGAGCAGGAGCAAGAGAGAGAGAGTGGGAGGTGTATTAGTCAGGATTCTCTAGAGGGACAGAACTAATAGGATAGATGTATATACAAAGGGGAGTCTATTAACATGTATTGACACACATGATCACAAGGTGAAGTTCCACAATAGGCCATCTGCAAGCTGAGGAGCAAGGAAGCCAGTCCAAGTCCCCAAACCTCAAAACTAGGAGAGCTAATAGTGCAGCCTTCAGTCTGTGGTTAAAGGTCCAAGAGTCCCAAAGCTGAAGAACTTGAAATTTGATGTTCAAGGGCAGGAAGCATCCATCACAGGAGAAAGATGAAGGTAAAAAGACTCAGTCAGTCTAGGTCTTCCACGTTCCTCTGCCTGCTTTTATCTTAGCTGAGCTGGCAGCTGACTAGATGGTGCCCACCAGATTGAGGATGGGTCTGCCTCTCCCAGTCCACTGACTCACATGTTAATCTCCTTTGGCAATACCCTCATAGACACACCTAGGAACAATACTTTGCATCCTTCAATCCAATCAAGTTGACACTCAATGTTAACCATCACGGGAGGTGCTGCACAGTTTTAAACCAGATATCAGGATAACTCACTCACTATCATGAGGACAGTACCAAGGGAGATGGTGCTAGACCATTTATGAAAAATCACCTCCCACCAAGCCCCACCTCCAACGTTGGGGATTACAATTTGACATGATATTTGGGCAGGAACACGGATGCAAACCATATCACCTCTCCTCTCCAACTTACATAAAAACCATTTTTTTTTTCCAGATTAGGTGTGCTCCAGATTATCTGAAGAATTTGAAAGTGTGTCCATGGTTTCCCAAGGCAGAGGCATATGTTTTTACATAGAGGGCTTCAGTGAGTCTGTAATAACAGAAAGAGTGAGGAGACAGGATTTTTTTTGAAGTTAAATAAATTAATACCGTGTGGGCCAATGGTGGCAGTGTGTAAGGAAGACAGAACTGTGCAAAGTCAGTAATCAAACATGATCAAATCGTGCTGCTGCAGACAACTGTTCCCCAGAGTTAGAAAACCAAGCTAAAAATATGACTTCTTAACACTCTGCACCTCCGGTGCACTCACTGCACAGTCTATAGCTGCAGGTAAAATTCTACCACGACAAACTTAAAGGTGGTGAGAAGGACACCCCCTGCCATTTCATGTTGTGCAATTGCAGGTTAAGGCTTAGCATAGACCAGAACAAAAAAGAGCCATTTGCAGATTCTTCATGCACATAGTCCCTTCTTTGCCCCTCTCTCACATAGATCATAAGGGGAAATGAAAATAGCCTGGTATATAAGATTAACTTCTCTGGGTCCCATTTTTAAAATCTGCTAATGTATAAGCTAGCCTATTGCTCCTCAGAACTCCTCTTCTGTTAAGTCAAACTAATAATTCGTATCTCTCAGGCATTAGGATTAAATGAAAATATTACCTATGAAGTCTGTAGAAAACTTCCTCGCATATGAAATCTGCTCAGAAATGGTCTGGTTTGTTCCTCATCTCATGACATTACTGTATTTGTTCAACATTCAGAGAGAGAGCAGAATGCAAATGCATAGGTCTTGAAGTCAGAAGATTGCTTGACAAAATGACCATAGGAAAGACTTCAAGCCTGTCTGGGTTTAGATTTCTTCATCTGTACAATGGAAATGATGTTCCCTATGCTTTTTTGGCTTGTATTTCATTTAAGTTTAAATGGTATAGCTGGAAAATGTTCATACTGTAAAGCAGTATACCAATGGTTGGTAAGGAAAGGGCTTTGAGTTGGGAGCACTTTACACCTCAGAATCATCTCTACATTAATAGCATAAAATTCAAATCCTCTAATCTGAAAGATGAGAAGTTCTAGGAGAGAATCGGGTATGGTACAGGCATGTATTTTTCCTGAAAATAGTTACTTTCCCAGGTAATACTGAAATTTCCTTCTCAGTGAGAACTATCTCAGTGCACAAAGATATATTTGTGAAGTATAAATAACGGTGCTATCACTAATTTCAAGTCTTCTGCATATATTATTTGGTAAATTATAAAGTAGAAGTTATTGTCCCTATATTTAAGATAAAAATATTTTTAAAACTATGAAACTATTTTAAGAGAAGATGAATCGATATCATGGAACTTGAATTCAGAACCGGGCTTGTCTCACTGGACCCATCCTAACTCTGTGCCCCTTAGAGCATCTTATAGTCCATTAACTGATCTCAAAGGCCAAAGGCTCAGGGTGGAGGCTCGAGTTTTACTCCACAGACAATATAGACCTATTTCTTTGATCATAATGTTATGAGTAACAGAATAATAATGAAATATTAAAGGAAACTTAAGTAGATCAAGGCATATCCTAAAACTTGTGAGATCAATGTCTAAAAACTGCCCTAGAAACACATCAGTAGTATTCTGTAGGATGTATATGGGTGGGACATGCATTATATAAATTGCACAAATCATGGAATATAACTTAAAAGTAATTATTTACCAATATAAATACCACACTTAGTAAGCAATAGAAAAATTAAAATCAAAGATAAACTATAAGAATCATCTCATGGAGAAACTCACAAATGAATACTCTGGAAAGTCATCACAGATGGCCATAAAGAATTCCGCCCCTCCCTGGACATACATCTTACTGTTCTTACCAAGGGTGGAGTTAGTTTCCTCTTTTCTTGAGTCTTTACTGGCTGATGACTTGTTGTAACTAATATAAAAATGGCAGAAACCACCCTGTGGTCTTCCAGGCTTAGCCTTTTAGAGTCATGGAAGATGGTTCTTTTGCCTTCTTGACATCCAGCTGTCTTGCAAAGAAAATCCAAGCCATCCTGCAGAAGAGAGGCTACATGAAGAAAGCTGTGAGGATGAGAAACCATAAGGGGAGAAGGTTCACATGGACAATAGAGATGCCCTAGTTGACAGTTAGCCCCAAAGCCCCAGACAGCTGAGAGAAACAAGCCACCAAATGAATGCAAAACCACTTGAATGGCCATAGCAGATGCCACTGTGTGCTATGTTGTAAATGTTTGTGTTTCCCTCAAAATTCATATATTAAAACCTAATCCCTAACATGATCCTATAAAGATGTGAGGTCTTTGGAAGGTGATTAGGCCAAATGAGATTCATGCTGTTATAAAATAAGTCTCTGAGCTGTCTTGCCCCTTTCACCATGTGAGGACACAGCATGAAGGCGCCATCTGTGAAGCAGAGGGGGAGCCCTCACTAGACACCAAATCTGCTGGTACTATAATCTTGGACTTCCCAGCCTCTAGTGCTCTAAGAAATAAATTTCTGTTATTATAAGTTACCCAGTTTTAAATGTTTTGTTATAGCAGCCTGAAAAGATCAAGACACTGTATGGAAAAGAAGAGCCACATAATCAATCTACACCATGATCAGAAAAAGTAAATTATTGCTGTTTAAAACTATGGAGTTTGGGGGTAGTTTATTATATAGAAAAAGTGACTAAAGTTAAACCTGCAGTCAAGGTGTCACTGTTGTGCTGTGAGGTGGGATAAGCTAGCATGCGTGTGTACGTGTCTGGCTGATGGGAGGCAGATGTCTGCAGACTTTCCCTGATGCCATTCTATAGAGTCTCCTGGTATTGTTGATGAATACATAACTGATCTGTTCAGCAAATGGCTACAATTTGTTTATGATGTGTCTTGAGAATGTTCTGATTAGCCTTGTCTCTGATGTTTGCAAAAGTTGTGAATGAAAGCTAACTGTAGTTAACTCCATAGGGCTTCTGATTAAAGTTATACAGCAATCAGCTCCCTCAAAGTCCATCGCATGTTTGGATCCCATTGAATTCTATGTTTATCCCCTAGATCAAAACTACTACATAGACACTTGCAGGAAATGCTTCACTTGTTCCGTAACAAAACTGATGTGAGGCAATCAAGCCACTGAAGGGAACACAGAGCAGGTCATGCAAGAGGATTCAATTCTATATGAGATATTGGGCTGAGGAATTAATGAAATTTCAAACCCAGACTCAATGCTCTACCCCTAGTGTCACCTTCTTTGTGGAGAGGAGAGGACCAAGAAAACATGTAGAATTAGCTTCCCTACTTCAGACTTCTCAAATAAACCAGTTGTGTGTATTATTAATAATTTTCTTTTTAAATTTTTTTTATTTCTTCTAAAAAAATGGAATACACATGCAGAACATGCAGGTTTGTTAGTTTGTTACATAGGTATACGTGTGCCATGGTGGTTTGCTGAACCTATTGACCCAGCCTCTGAGTTCCTTCTCCTCACCTCCACCCCCCAACCGGCCCTGGTATGTGTTGTTCCCTTCTCTGTGTCCATGTATTCTCATTGTTCAACTCCTAATCATGACTGAGAACATGCAGTGTTTGGTTTTCTGTTCCTGTATTAGTTTGCTGAGGATGATGGCTTCCAGCTTCATCTGTGTCCCTGCAAAGGACATGATCTCATTCCTTTCTATGGCTGCATAGAATTCCATGGTGTATATGTATCACATTTTCTTTATCCAGTCTATCATTGATGGGCATTTGAGTTGAGTCCATGTCTTTGCTATTGTAAATAGTGCTGCAATAAACATACGTGTGCATGTGTCTTTAGAATAGAATGATTTATATTTCTTTGGGTATATACACATTAATGGGATTGCTAGGTCAAATGGTATTTCTGATTCTAGATCCTTGAGGAATTGTCACACTGTCTTCCAGAATGATTGAACTAATTTGCATTCCCACCAACAGTGAAAAAGTGCTTCTATTTCTCCACAGCCTCACCAGCATCTATTGTTTCCTGACCTTTTAATAATCGCCATTCTGACCGGCATGAGACGGTATCACATTGTGGTTTTGATTGGCATTTCTCTGATGATCAAAGATGTTGAGATTTTTTTCATGTTTGTTGGGTATGTAAATGTCTTCTTTTGAGAAGTGTTTGTTCATATCCTTTGCCCACTTTTTGATGGGATTGTTTGTTTTTTCCTGTAAAATTGTTTGTCTTGTAAATTCTGGATATTAGACCTTTGTCAGATGGGTAGATGGCAAAAAACATATGGAGTACTTCACGAATTTGTGTGTCATCCTTGCACAGGGGCCATGCTGATCTCTGTATCGTTCTGATTTTAGTGTATGTGCTGCCAAAGTGAGCACTTATTAATAATTTTCTATTGCTGTGTAACTAGTTTCCATAAACTTAGCATCTTGAAACAATGTAAGTTTGTTATCTCCTAGTTTCCATGTGTCTGAAGCCAGTAAAGCTTTGCTAGGCCTATGCTCAGGATCTCCTAAAGCTGGAATCAAGGGACTATCTGAGCTGCATTTCTTCTAGAGCTTAGAGTCTTTTTGTCCAAGTTCATATAGTTGGAAGAATTCAGTTCCTTGTGGCTGTAGGACTGACGTTCTTGCTTTCTTGGTGGCTGTCAGATAGGGCTGCTGTCAACAAGTACAGGCCACCCAGAGTTCCCAGACACCTGACCCTCTTGCAGGCCTTCTCATAACATAGTAACTCATGTACTCAAGGCCAGGAAGAGAATCTGTCATTTCAGCTTGCTGTGATGGAGTCTTATGTGACATATCATGATCATGGGAGTGGCTATCCTCAATTTGTCATATCTTACTGGCTAGAAGTAATCACGGTTTCCGCTTGCACTCAGGAACAGGAAATTATGAAAGGACATGACTTATTGGAGGTCATCTCAGAATTCTACCTACCACAATGTGTTAGGAGAGGTTGCTCCCACATTATTTTCAGATAAATATTGCAATCACAACACCAGCAGTGTGCAGAATAGCTCTCACATTCTTTTTTTTCTTTTTTTTCTTTCTTTTTTTTTTTTTTTTGAGACTTGATCTCACTCTCTTGCCCAGTCTGAGTGCAGTGGAATGATCATAATTCACTGCAGCTTCGACCTCAGGGCCTCAGGTGATCGTTCCACCTTAGCCTCCTGAGTAGCTGGGACTACAGGCACATGCCACCATGCCCTGATAATTTGTTTTTTTAATGTAGAGACAGAGTCTTTTTATGTTACCCAGGCTGGTCTTGAGCTCCTGGACTCAAGTGATCCTCTCACCTCAGCCTCCCAAAATGCTTGGATTACAGGCATGAGCCACCGCACCCGGCCTCAGATCATTCTTGACCCCTTTATGAGAAGGCATACTCAAAGCCATTGTTGAACTAAAGGATGAAGACTAAGTTCAGTGGTAGAAAGGTGTGAGGAAGCACAAAGATTCTGCTGTAAATCTGCAAATTCAAAGGACCAGGGGCATTGGAATGAAAATTGCTACATGAAAATCTGAAGGCCTTGAGTGCTGCTGAAAGAAATGTGTCTTCCTCCTTAATTGTTTTAAATATTGAGGCATCCATTGAAAAGTTTTCAGTAATTACTTTTTTCTGGGTCTTCTTAAATTAGGATAAGTAGCTGTATGAAGATGGATCTAAATAGTGAAAGGGTATGCATTGTGATGACTCCTGTCAACAAGAATTTTCCAATGAAGATTGTATTTACTTGCGCGGAGGCACATTTTAACTGGGCACCCATATTATGCTAGGCAATTTCATGTAAAGAACCATATTTAATCCTCAGTGTGAGATGATGCTATTTTCACTTTCAGTTACAGAAAACAAGGCCCAGAGAAATAAACAATGTCGTCCATCTGGATTGTGTCTGCTGTAGGAACAGGAAGTAGGCTCTGCTCATGTCTGGGTATCCACTGCTTTCAGATCACAGACAATCAGTCACTGCTCATCACACAGCTGCTAAGTGGTGTGATCAGGATGGAAACCCCAGTGCCTCTGACTTCAAAGCCTATGCTGCTCCACTGCACCACAGCATCCATTTCATCAAAGTCAGGAATTCCCCCGATTTATCTTGAATCTCTATCAGCTGGCCCTGGGTGGTCGTTGTTCATGTTACTCATCATCTGTGTTATCAGTAGGAATGCTTCCGGTAATACAGAAAGGGGACCATGCATCAGAAAATGGTTACAAAGTGGCAAAAACTGACCTGACTGGGGATGTAGTCGAAGGGCAGGAAAAGATGGTGGGACAGGTCAAGGATGTGAGCAGAAAGGCACTCACGGTGGGAGCAAAATATAAAGAGGCACCAAAACACTCAGTGATCCTGATAAATAATATTTTAGTGCAATATTTTAAAAATCAGAATTTTTGTAAAAATATCCATGGTAAAGAAAATATCAACATTGTAAGTAAAGATGGGATCGCACCCTGCACTTGCCAGGCTCACTTACTTCATCCTCGTTACCTTACAGCCCTTAGAGGAGGCAGAAGCCATAAAGAATGAGACCAGAGGAAAAAACCTCTCCTACTCCCATTTCTCCAGGTTTCTAGGGACAGGAATGAGGGAGAAGCAAGGGAATTCTCATCTGCAGAGGTCATATTTCAGAGAAGTTACCATGATCTCTAGGAAAAGCATAGAAGCTTACCCATGGGAAGATCAAGAATCAGGAGACCTGTGTTCTGGTCTGGGTACCAGCACTAACTCACTGTGTGATTTGGGGCTAGCCCTTTTCTTTGGGCCTCAATGTACTCATTTTTAAAATGGGAGTTTTGAATTGAGTGCTTTCTGGGGTCCTTTCCAACTCAGACATTCTAGAAGGCTATGGACTAGCAGATTCCAGGGAGAATACTCTGTCCTTTATGTGGAAGTGCAGAATTCCAGAGAAAACTTCAATGGGTCAAATATGGACATCTTCTGTCTATTAGCTTTCCTTGCCTCTTTTCTCTTTCGTTTAGTGGTCAGTGGGCCACAAGAAGAGGCTAGTGGTCAGTTTCCACTGGTCCCTAGAAGTCAGGTCCCATGGAAGGTTGAAGTACTTAGCTTCTTGTAACTCTAGAACATCAGAGCTGACAGTATAACATTGGCCAGCTATGCCATAAGTCAGTTTGTACTAAAGATAATAACTACTGCAATTAGCTGGGCATGGTGGCACATACCTGTAGTCTTAGCTACTTGAGAGGCTGAGGTGAGAGGATTACCCGGTCCTGGGAGGTAAAGGCTATAGAGAGCCATGATCTTGCCACTGCACTACAGCTGGGATGATAGAGTGAGACCCTGTGTCAAAAAAATCAATCAAACAGACACACAAAGATAATAGCTGCTGTATATGGATATGTAATTTTGTAATGATAGCTGAGAGGCTGTATATCATAATGGTCTACTCCTGCACACAGCTGCTGGTATAGTGTTCTGTTTCTGCCTTTTACCAGATGCATTGGTCAGGGGGCCGCCAAGATGCAGAGCACACAGACTATTTCAATCATCAGAGAGAATTTAATAGGAATTATTGTTAAAGAGGTATAAAGTTGTTAATTAGGTAACTGAAAGTGTAAGAAGAAATCTCAAAGGTATCACAGAGGTAGCAACTGCAGGACACATGACAGCCCCTATGACTGAGGGAACAAAATGAGTGTGAGGTGGTTAAATCTTTGAACCTCAGTAGAGGGCCCCTTGGAACAAAAACAGAGACCTCCGAGAAGATGGCTGGCCGGCTGGTGTTGCTTTGGGGGCACATGATTGAGCTTGTCCTGCAAGTGGAAAAAACTGTAAAGTGGGTTCAGCTACTGCAACTGGAAAAAATTGCTCCTGGCAGGGAGAACAAGTGTTAATGGGGGAAAGGCAAGTGCACAGAAAGTGAGGCAAGCAACAAACAGGAAGGGGCACGTCCCTCCAGCGTTGTAGAACATAATGGGAATCCAGTTGGCAAGGCAAAACGTGCTTTTCTGAACCTTGGCCCCAGCTCCACAAAGCAGCATACAGAAGGGTGGGTTTATAGCTGAGAGTCCGTAGCTTAATAACTGGCACACTAGCTACTTGACCTTAAGCAAATCACCTGACCTTTCTGTGCATGCATTTACTCATCTGTGAAAAACGAATACTAATGAAATCTGCTGAATAGGGTTGTTACCAAGGTTAAATTAGTTAATATACAAAAGTGCTTAGAACAGTTTCTTCAGTGCCCAATAAGCTAGTAAGCACTTAAGTTAAAATAAGCACCCAATAAGATTTACCTGTGTGATGGTTAATTTTAATGAGTCAACTTGACTGGGCTAAGAACTGCCCAGATAGCTGGGCAGGTAAAACATTATTGCTGGGTGTGTCTGCGAGGGTATTTCCAGAAGAGGTCAGCATTTGAATAAGTAGACTGAGTGAAGAAGACCCACTCTCACCCATGTAGGTTGGTACCAGCTAATGTTTTGAGGACCTTAACAAAACAAAAAGGCAGAAGAAGGGTCAATTCACTGTGTGTGAGTTGGGACAGTCATCTCTTCCCATTCTCAGACATTGGCACTTCTGGTTCTCGGCCTTCTTATTTGAACTAAATTACATCACCATCTTTCTTGGTTCTCCAGCTTGCAGATGGCAGATGGTGGGACTTCTTGGCCTTCATAATTGTGTGAACCAATTCCCATTATAAATATGATATGTCTGTGTGTATACATACATATATATACACACATATATAATGAATGTGTGTATACATACGTATATACACATACACACACATATATGTGTGTGTATATGTGTGTGTGTATGTATGTGTGTGTGTGTATATATATGTATACACACACACATACATATGTATCTTCTATTGGTTCTGTTTCTCTGGATAACCTTGAATTATACAATCTGGTATTATTATACAAAGGAAAGAGGAAAGAGCAAATATATCTGCCTTGCCCAAGGCATTAGATTCACATTTTCCTTACATTTTGTGGCTTAATTTCCAGAGTACTTCTCAGAAGTGAATGTCAACTTCCTGATGTTTATACTCGAGGAGAATGAGGTTTCGAAATCTGAGTAGTTTACTGAAGGCACTCACATCGAAAGATTTTATGAAGCTGAAATTCGAATCTAGATGTGCCCTATCCAAAGACCACCCTCTTTATACAGCAACATGCTGCTTCCCCTGGATCAAGAAACACAAGGTAATTCTCATCCTTATTGTACCACTCACTTATGAAAAGTTAAGCTAGACTTTACTGTCCTTAAGCCTCAGATAATTCACCTGTAAAATTAGAATAAAACACTTGCTTGGAACATTTGATCCAACATTATAAAAATAGCATGATCAATCTCAATGGCAAGTCCAGCAAGATAAAATAGTAAGGGCAGAACACAAAGTCCTCTACAGTAAGGTCTGCTCTAACACAACATATGTGTTTCTATAAATTACAGCACTGTGGGAAAGTACGCCAGAAAAAACACAAGACTTATGGAAAAAATGGGGTTACAACACTGAAAAACTTGATCAATGACACAATCACCAAGAAAGGCATCTAATAAAAACAGTAGTGGAGTTGTTCATGTGTTAAATGGTTAAGATGTACTTAAATACCAGAATAAACATGCCATTTTCCTTGCAAAAGACCTGGAATTTGCTGGAAGTGGGTGCCAGCAGGGGGCAGCTTGGGAGTCCCTGTGAAGTAGAGACTGGGGTTGATCAGAAATCAGAGAGAAAGTTCTAAAACCAGATGTGAATGGGTGTGGCTCATAACACACCCAGTGATCTGCGGTAGCCAGTAGACGCATGGAGGTGTGTGTGTGTTTTGCATATTCCTAGGAACCCCCGGGGTCAGCCGTATGCAGTTTTTAACAGATGAAATAATGCATTACAAAGATATATTTACATTGTACTCAAACTGTTTCCTAATATACTGATTACGCCGAAAGAAATGCAGAGTTTCAAAACAAATGTTACAGCAAAACTGACTGTTTTTAGGTCCAAAAACTTAGCCAGAAAAATACACAATGAAAGAGACATGAGTTAACAGCCATGTGGGTTAGGACGTCCTCTGAGTTGGCAATTGGCAGAGCGTGGAACCAGTATACTGGGTTAATGAAAACCCAGATTGCACTGAGAACATATATCGTATGACAACAGCAGCAATAATAATAATAAAGAAATTCACAGACAGGGATCTGGGTGAAGATTATGCTAATTAATTCAACACACAGAGAGAATCTCTTCTGTCCTAGGCAGAGCCAGCACCTTCTCCGGAGGAGAGCCTGATCTGCCTACATGACTGACCATAGAAAACATTGGCTATATCTTAAGGCTTATGGATGCCATTACCTCCACTGTGAGGAAGGTGCTATGGGGATTAGCTACGACAATTCTCCTGGACACTTCCTAGAGCAGGTCAGGGGCTGGACTGAGACCAGGGTTTAAGGCAGTTAGATCCTGACCGAAAGTATTTTCCACTGGACAATGCTGCTGCTTCCCTATGTCTTCTGATGGGAGAATCTGTATCTTCATTGCTCTGGTAACTCAGTAAGTCGTCAATGCTAAGTTCTCTTTAAGTGACTAACTAGGCCAGACTCTCTTGGGCAGAGTGACATTAATTAGTCACAGCATGGTCTGTGCATAGATACTTTGGATTAGAACCAACATCTGTTGAAATAATGATGTTAAAACTAAGCGTTTATTCTGCGGAGTTTCTGCCCTCCCTCCTGCCCGTCCCCCATAGATGCATTCCCTCCATCTTTGTACGTGCAGGGCCTCATTTTCATATCACAATGTGGGGTAATTGTTGTAGGTTCAACTGCCTGTGTCCCTCACTAACTGAGAGTTCCCAGGGAGCAGAGACTGGGCTTTATTCATCTCAGCACCACAGGGATCTAGCGTGGGGTTTACACATAAAAGATGCTTATGATGTCAGCTCCATGAGAACACAGACCGTGTGCTCATGTCAGCCCTTGGTGTCTAAGCCAGTGTCTGGCATCAAGGAGACGTGCAGCAAATATTTGTTGGCTGAAAGCATGATCCTTAATGAAAGGTCATTTCCATTACATCAGTTAATTAAATAAAAATATATCTGTTCAAAATTATGTGGTCAATGAAAAAAAAGTCCAAGGGCTCTTTAATGATGTGGGAAAATGTTCACAGTATAATGCTGGGTTAAAAACAAAAAAACAGGCCAGACATGGTGGCTCACTCCTATAATCCCAGCACTTTGGGAGGCTGAGGTGGGCAGATCACCTGAGATCAGGAGTTTGAGGCCACCCTGGCCAACATGGTGAAGCCCCGTCTCTAACTAACTAAAAATACAAAAAAAAAAAAAAAAAAAAAAAAAAATTGCTGGGCATGGTGGTGTGCACCTGTAGTCCCAGCTACACGGGAGGCTGAGGCAGGAGAATCACTTGAACCTGAGAGGCGGAGGTTGCAGTGAGCCGAGATTGCACCATCACACTCCAGCCTGGGCAACAACAGGGAAACTCCAACTCAAACAAACAACAATAACAACAACAAAAATAACAGGCTGAAAATATGTAGATTCAGAATGATACTCATCATGTTAAAGAAACGTCCTCTGGTTCACATGGTTATCTCTGGGTTCTGAGATTTGGGGTGACATTTACTCTCATCATTATACCTTTAGGTCACTTTACAAATTATTTAAAATAAGCCTGCGTTACTTTAAAAATGGGGAAGAAAATGTTTTAAGAGCAAATCATTTCATCAGGTGCTTTAGTTGGTATGTTTGTTCAGCGTGGTAATTTAAGGGATAGGATGACTTCTGGGAAGGGAACATTTCACAAAATTGTTTTCTTTGCCTTCAGAGGGCCAAATTTTCTATCAGTTTGATGATTCTGGTAATTCTCACATTAACTGGTGGCCTCCTTAGCGGGTGGTGCCCTGAGGAAGAGCATCTTTATTTCTGGGTTTCTATTACAGAGGCAAGAAGGAATCCAGGAACAGAAGGGCCTTCCAGCCTTGTTTTATATTGCTTTATTTATTTTAATTGTGTGGCTTTGCTCTAAACTGTGCTGGGGGGTGGTATAAAATTAAAATACACTTACATTGACTAAATCATTGACTGGCAATAATTTCCAGAGATTTGTTTGTTTTTGTTTCTGTTGTTTTTTTTTTTAAACTGAATTCTATGTTCTATGGAAAGCATTAGTTTCATACCTTTATTTTCATTTCATTATAATGTATGCCATTTTAAAATAGAAAAGAAAAAGAAAACCATCTCTATGAATATAAATCCTTTTCCTAATAATAGATATAATCACTCAACATAATAGACCAGAGGTCAGCATAATACTCACCACAGACCAAATCTGGCCCATAGCCTGCCTTTATGTGGCCTATTAGCTAAGGCTAGACTATTAGCCGAGACTGTTTTTTCATGGTTTTAAATTACTGAAAACAAATTTTTTTAAAAAATAATGTTTCATGATGTGGGAATTACATGAAATTCAAATTTCAGTGTCGATAAAGTTTTATTGGAACACAGCCATGCCCATTTGTTTGCATATTGTTCATACAGCTGGCTTTTGCTCTGCAACAATAGAGTTGAGTAGTTTCCATAGACACCAAATGGTTTGCAAACCTGGAATATGTACTTCCTGGCCCTTTGTAGAAACAATTTGCCAACTCCTGTAATAGGCCTAGGTCAGTATTAAAAGGAAAGTTGGAATAACTTCAACCTACATAAAGGCGAAGCTAGATCAGACCGAGAAACAGTCAGAATTCTGAGCTAGAAGAAATTGGGAAGGCATACCACTGAGTCCCATCGGGACATGGTTCAGGCCTTCATCCTCTCATCTGGAATGACCCCAGCAGCCTGGGAACCTGTTCCAGCCTCTCATCTTGACACATGTACTGCATGCTTACAGTCCAATCCACCGCTTCCTGCCACCCTCACACAACTGTGCCAAGATTCTCTTTGTAAAGGGAAACTGTGGTTGCATTACTTTCCTGCTTACAGCCTCCAGGGCCACTGGATAGTTTACGGTAGTGGTCCTCGCTCTGTGCTTTGAGGAGTTCTGGATTCCTTGGAGGAATGTGTAAGGTACAGAGATGGTGTGGGAAGGTTCGTTGAGTAAGCAGGTTGTGGATCTTTCTCTCTGTGCCCCCGTTTCAACCAGAAAAGCTCATTTTTGCTTTATTTGTGTATTATATTGAATTTGAAGAGTGGATTCTGTTGTTAACAAAATAGCTGGAAAGCCACTAGTGGGTAAAGTTGAAGTCTCTTGTCCTGTTCCTGTGTGATCTAGTGTGATAGACACGGTGGTAACCAAACATTGTTGTTCCCTTTCATTTCCAAGTCTCCCTTGCAGGGAATGGCGTTATTGCCAACGAACGTTGAGTAGAAGTGACTCCATCACTTCTGGGCTGAGAGAGCTGAGAACCAGTATACTGCCTCCATTTCTCCTTTACCTTGGTAACCTTGCAGGCTACTTGTCAGGATGTTGTATCTAAGAGTTGGCAGATCATGCAACAGCCCAGGTCCCTGAATGGCCATGTGGAACACGATCTCCAAGCAAACTTTTATAGTAGAAAATCCCTGGAATTTGGGGTTTATTTATTACCAAAGAATAGCTTTGCATCTGGCCCTTGTTTATCTGTCATTTATTACTTGGCTGGCTGACTTGTTAGGTGGTTGGTTGCTTAATTAATTTAACAACAACAACAAACATATATGAAGAGTCTAGTATGTATTATGCTAAGTAGTGAGAATATAAATATCTATCAGCTGTAGCTGCCAACCTCAAGGAGTTTATAGTTGAGTGACTTTCTTTCCATAGCTCACTACGTAAGCACTATCCTGCATCTCCGTCATTCTAACCTGTGTATCCCTGAACTCACCCAAACAATTCATTCATCCATCCCTTTGCCTAAACTGCTTCTACTGTCTATGGACTGAGAAATTTCAGAATCTGAATAACTAATAGCACAACATGGCTAAAACACACTCTAATAGTTCCTATTGGTCACAGACCTGTTAAATCATTATGAAAGAAAGAAAACACAGAGCCCAACAGCGTCAACTTAGCCTAAATCAGGTCAATCAGTGTGTCACATGACCCAAGGAAGAGTGAAAACTGCGATCACTCATTCTGATGCCTTCATTTTAGGGTGCAAAACATCCAGACACTAAGAAACACATCTGGAGCTTTTCTGTCTGCGATGATGGGAATGTTCTACATCTGCTCTTTCAAACCTGCCAGCAACTAGCCATATGTGACTATTGAACAATTAAAATGAGGCTAATGTGACTAAGGAACTAAATTTCTAACTTTTAATTTACTTTTAATTCGTTTCAATTTAAACAGCCATGTGTGACTAGTTGCTACCTTATTGACCAATGTAGCTCTACTAGATATTTAGATCTGTTTATTTATTTCTTTATTTATTTTTATTTTTTGAGATGGGGTTTTGCTGTTGTCACCCAGGCTGGAGTGCAGTGGAGTCATCTCGGCTCACCACAATCTCCACCTCCCGGGTTCAAGCGATTCTCCTGCCTCAGCCGCCCGAGTAGCTGGGATTGCAGGCCTGTGCTACCACGCCCAGCTAACTTTGTATTTTTAGTAGAGACAAGGTTTCTCCATGTTGGTCAGGCTGGTCTCAAACTCCCGACCTCAGGTGATCTACCCGCCTCGGCCTCCCAAAGTGCTAGGATTACAGGTGTGAGACACCGCGCCTGGCTGATCTATTTATTTAATTCTTTTTGTTACCATAGCCTAAATATAATAAGTTTAAAAGATACAACCATAGGCACATTTTCAAATAACACAAAAGAGGTTATCACCAGCTAAATTCTAAAACTGAATTTTCTCTACCAATGCTTTTCCTTTAAACTTCTTTTGGTGCTTCACTCAATTAACACAGCTCTGGGTTATAACCCAGGACCCTAGACCAAAATTCAAGGTGGACAGACTCAAGTGGTCCCCTCTGTCTCTAAGACCTCTGGTATCAGGGTGTTTCTCAAAACAACAGAGCAATAAATTCAGTAGTAATATTGGAAGTATTCAAATAAATATTTTCAAAATATTTATGCATCCTTTTAATAAAATAAAATATTAAAAGCTCAATATATGGCAGGCACTATTATTCTAGGTATTCGGGATACATCAGTGAACAAATCAGGAAAAGATCCCTGACTGTCTGGAACCTACATTTTAGTAGTCCACACAATACATATAATAAATAGGTGAATTGCATGGTATATTAGAAATGCTATTTAGAAAGAAATAGTGCAGAATAAGAAAGGGATAAGCAGTGATATTTTAGCAAAGACTGACTGAACAGATGAAAGAGCCATCAGCAAATCTGAGGAAGAAGCATTCTAGCCATAACTTCTATTTCTCCGAGAAGTGTCATACTTCAAGGCCTCACAGAAGGGCAGGCATTGGCCTGGCCAGAGTCCTGGGTGTGTCTGAACCATAGATCAGGGCATCTGTACTTGGAGGGTGTGGACAGGAGGCAGGTGGATTAGTGAACTGAACAGGAGGTGATCTTGGAAGTCTGGGTCCTTCTGGGCTGATGGAACTTTTATATTAAATAACTTCTCCCTTTCCCGATGCATCACTTAGCAAAGAAGCATGGGATGTAAAGAAATGATACAGATAGGAGACAGGGAACTACTGGGTAGAAGACCGTGGTTCCCCGGCAAAGGCCCCACCCTCAAGACTAAAGACTCACAGCCCTAAATGAGGACAGGCATTCCTGTTTTCACACCCAAAAGCTACCTTTCGGCCAGCCATGACTCCTATTCTGCACCCACATAAACCCCAAACCCCAGACTCCAGAAGCAGACCAGCAGGCCAACAGACCAGCATATGAACAGTGGAATGACAGAAAGATGCAGCAGAGAGAGAAGAGGAGGAACATCTGAAATGCCAAGAGGAGTTTGACTGGGGGCAGTTAGAGTGGAGTCTAGCCACTGGGTGGCTGACTCCAGGGGAAGATCACCTTCCCACTCCATCCCCACCTTCCAGCTCCCAGTCCATCCTGCAGGAAAGACACCTCCACCACTTAATAAATCCTCACATTCATCCTTCAAGCCCTTGTGTGACCCAATTTTTCCAGGATGCTGGATAAGAGCTTGAGATACAGAAAGCTGTCACGTTGGCCTTCTGCCTTTGCAAAAAAGCAGAGTCCATTGAGCTGGCTAACACTCAAGCCATCTGTGGACAACAAGGCTAAAAGAGCTTTGTAACACTGGGGTTGTGGCACCCGTCCCTAGACACTACTCTGGAGCTGGAGCCCAAAGTGCTCACCCCGGCCTCTGCATCTGCCCATTTGTGTGCTCCGCCTCCTGCAAGGGGCTTGAGCAGCAGGGTGACCAAACAGGTGAGCCACACCC
This sequence comes from Symphalangus syndactylus, assembly GCF_028878055.3. Classification (NCBI taxonomy): domain Eukaryota; kingdom Metazoa; phylum Chordata; class Mammalia; order Primates; family Hylobatidae; genus Symphalangus; species Symphalangus syndactylus. The sequence continues at coordinate 99,893,198 of NC_072440.2, read as the reverse complement.
CTGTTGCATTTCCTGCCAGGGGCATTGGGGAACTCTCCTGTTTCAGAAAAATACATACACCACCTTCTTGGTTACCATGACTTCAGGCTTCTAGATGGCTTCTCACCTTCAAGGACATGGGGAGCTTTCTAGATATCATTTCCCTTATATTATAGATCACAAAATGATTTCACTGAATGATTTCTAAATGCACCGTCTACCTCTAATAATCTCTAACTCTTAGAAAGGTTGAAAACACACCAAGTGAGTTAGTTTGCCAGCGCTTCCATAACAAAATACCACAAATCGGGTGGATGAAACAACAGAAATTTATTTTCTCACAGTTCTGGAAGCCAGAAGTCCAAGATCAAGGTGTCAGCAGAGTTTGTTCCCTTGGAGGGATGTAAGGGAGAATCTGTTCCAGGCCTCTCCCCTAGCCTGTGGGGGTTTTCTGGGAATCTTGGTCATTTTTTGGCTCACAGACTCATCACCCCAGTCCCTGTCTTTGTCTTCACATGGTGTTCTCCTTGTGTGCATTCTGGGTCCAAGTTTTCCTTTTCTTGTAAGGACACCAGTCATATTAGATTAGGGGTCCAGCCTGTGCCAGGATGACTTCATCTTTACTAACTAATTACATATGCAATCACCCTATTTCCAAATAACTTCACATTCTGAGGTCCTAGAGCTTGGAACTTCGACATATGACTTTTAGGGGGACACAATTTGACCCATAACAAAAAGATAAGACCAATAAATGGAAAGTCTGCTCCAGAGTACACCTGTCCCTCTTCTTTATAATGCAGGAAGGGTTTGCCCCAAAACATGTTACTCTACACCATTGGGTGGTCTTCCCAGGAGTGCCTTATTGAACGGCTTCAGAAATCATGTTGACATGAAAGACACTGATATTATAATGATTTTTAAAGTGAAAAAGAAAAAAAAAATTTGGATCTTTTTTCTTCTAGAAATGGATGTCTATTTTCAAAATATTGCATTGGCAGCTTCAGCAGAAGCAATCTATCGCCTGAGAAGGAGGAGCTGAGCCAACATGCGCATGCAGATATCAATACAAGTCTGGAGTTATACATAAGCAGAGGGAGTTCTGACAGGGAGCTGGGCAGCCTGCCACACAAGGAGCTCTCTTACAAAAGGCAGTGTTTCATTTCCCTTACAAATGGCTAAAGGGTTGTGCTCGATATGCCTAGAAGCTGGGGCAAAAGAAATCTCTGGTCTATTCTGCGAGTAACATGCCATTGGGACAGACCCAACTAGAAAAATAACAATTCTCTAGTTTTCAGAATTGATCAGTCTAGTGTGGTTTTACCCTAAAATAGGGAAGGTTACATTTTTAATTCTCTTTTATAGATTCATCAAGATTCAGAAGGCATAAGTGACATATTTAAGATAATACAGATTTTAAATGGCAGAAATCAGTAGTTCAGAAGAATTGCAAAGTTCATATTCTTTGCATTGACTGAGCTGCTTTCAGTTTTGAAAACGGTTAGTTCGAAATCTAAAAACTAGAAATAAAGCTCAAGATCAATATATTTCTAATTATGAAAGACCAAACAAAATAACTCACAAACTTCCTAAAGACATGAAGAATAAAAATCTCCCCCTGTATAAAATTACGATTATAGGTTCAAGAACAGCAAAGTGTTTTGACTGTTTCCTATGTGTTTTCACACTGAAGATCTCATTTGATCCTACGTTTATGGCATGGTTACCTGTTGAACAATGAGGAAACCAAGGCCCATGTAGTAAATGGTGAAATTAACACGCCACTGCAAGGATGTGGCTAAGCAGAACGCAAGCCTATATTATTTAAAGCAAAGCCAAATATTGATTCAATTAATCTACCTTTATTTTTATTTTTTATTTTTTTTTTGCCATTTATTTGCTTTGATCCTGGATTTTTAATAGAGCCTGCAGACCTACGAAGAGAGCTTATAACAACCCACCATGACCCTTAGCGTTGCTGGCTGATCCTCTAGGGCTTGCCCTCCTTATCCTGGCTTTCAGCTTCCACCCCTCACACCAGCTGCAGGTTCTTCTTGTTTATGCCATCAGGGGTGTGTGTGTGTGTCTGTGTGTGTGTGTGTGTGGTAGGTGGGGCTCTTATCTGGCTTAGCTTCCTTGGTCCGTGTTTCTTCAATTCCTTAGCTATGATTAAGAGACACCTCTCTCCCCATCTTACCCCTGAGCAACCCACATTAAGTGCTATCTGGCTGCCTCTCACTCCCCTCAACCCTTGGCCCTCCTGCTTGTGAATGGATGGCAGGCTGTGGGTGGAGCGAGGCGGGTTAAGGCAGTGGTGTGGCTTTGTAGCAGAGGGACCCTCCTCGTCAGTCTCTGCATGGACAATGCCTCTGTTGAGTAGCCAGACTCTTAGTTCAAAGAGCTGATTGACACAATTCAAACGAAAAAGGTGGGTCCCTTCTAAGGTTGTCCTTGACTTAGACTTGTACAAAATACCTGCAAATCTGGGCTTCTCTTGCTTCCTTGACTTCGTGGACACTTGGAGGGCGGAGACCACCCTCTTGTTCATCTTTGAATGTTTAGCATGTTCCACTAAAACACATTTTGGGTTTTTTCAAAACAAGTGAGTGAATGGATCTGTAACTGAATATGTGGACCCTGTGATTGCCTGCTGAATGGGTGCTATAAGAAATCTTTGGAAGAAGAAAGCAAAGTGAAGTGTTGCAAGATGGTGTAGGGCACAGAGTAATGTATGAGGTGGCAGGAGAACAGGGTTGTCCTCTGAGGTCTGGAGGGCCTATGGGATAAATCCATCCTAGAATTTGCTGGCAAAAGTAAAAAACTTCTCTCTCAATAAACTGTTTTTACTTTTTTCTTTATCAAAACAATGTAACATATTGAATCCATCATATTTCTTGTGTAGTTTGGCCCTATAGCATATGGCATTAAAATTAAGATAAAAAATTAGTCTGTTTTAGAATACAGGGACGAGGAGAGAATTTAACTTCCCAGTACCCCTGAGGGGTTCTTGGCCTCTATATGCATTATAAGGATTGCATTATAATATATTTATATTTGATTTTAGCTAAACTTTTTTGGAATAGAGTTAATAATTTTGAATAACTTTCTGCCTATGAATGCTAATTCAATTTCTAAACAGGAAAATCATTTTAATTCAACTCTTTCAATGTCAAATACATCTGAATGCTTTCTGGATGATTTCTGAAAAATTTGTAAATTAGTTGGTGACTATTTCATTGATTCGAGTTCTTTTCCACTAGGATCTTCAACTCACAAGCTCAGTCTAGAAGGCCATCTCCTCCAACTCTATCTCATGCCTTGATTTAAACCCCTCTGATGCCAGGACAGGCACTGCCTCCTGGGGCCTCCAGTTCATAAATATTGACAGGTTATACCTTAGACAGAGCCATTCTTTATCTATCTCTAGGTTATTGGCCCACATTTGGGGTTAATGCTTAGCATCATGCAGAATGTGCTTTTCTCTGGACTGTATGAGCACACCCTTAGAGGTCCATCTCGGTCTGCTACAATTGGGTTTAGCATATGGAGAATTATCACCCTGATAGGAGATGATTTTGAATTCTTTCTACATTCCAATTTTTTCCCCTAAATGTGTTTCAATTAGTCTGTGTTGTTGGGCACCGCAATTACTGTTTATTTTTATTCTATGTTTTTCCAAGTTAACTAATTATAGATTCATAGTGTCTCTGGGCTAGGTTGATAGTGGGAAAAATGTTTTGCAGAATCTCTCAATTGTGGCTGCTGGAGCTCCAACCACACACAAAAAGAGAATTTATCAATTGTATGGAAGAAAAGATTTAGGCTCAAAAAAGAAAGGTCACTTGTTCAAGACCACCCCACATGTTAGGAGCTGTGCCCCTGAGAGAACATGGGCATCTGCCTCCTCTGTCCCGTGCTCTTCCAGCCATGGTCTTCCCCACTACCCCTGCCGGGGCCTCAGTGAAGCTTTCTCCATCAGGCTTCAAAAATCAGTGTCTGTCTGTGCACTAGGTCATCTGTTCATTCGCATTTTTATTCACATGTATATCCAATACTTAATGGGCACCGGACACTAAATGGGCATGTTTACCTACTATCTGACTTAGCCCTGACAACAGTACTACCAATTCAGCATTTCAGCTCCACTTTACTAATGAGGAAACTGGAGAATGGGGAGATAAAAATGGCATTTCTCAAATCACACAGTTGGTAAATGGTAATTCTATAATTCAAACTCAGGTCTGCTTTCTGCTCAAAAGGGTGCTCTTCAATGCCAGATATCATGGCTCCACTTCTCAAAGGAAGCACAACTTCTAAACAGGTGGGTCCCTCTTTTGCTCTTCTCCTCCATGTATGCTGGACAGATTCAAAGGTGTCCCTCATTTTTTCCATCTTTCAGGAGGGATGTCCTAATCACCCGCTTTCCACAGGATCATTCTCTCTTCCATCCTGGCCTGCAGGGAGCAATTTGAACACCCTCCCCAGTGACTTCCCCATCCTCCAGCCCCATCCTGGTGAGGCCCTGGAGTTCTCACATTCCTTCCCACTGGGCCTCACATGCTCCCCTTCGTGCAGCTCTTTCCAGGCACCCCAACCCTCTCAGATGTTTACATGTTCAGGCTCCTTTCTGCCACAGGGTAGCCTTGGCCTCTTTCAGGAGATTGCTCCATATAATTGTTTCTGGCGCACAGCTGGGGACAGGCCCAGCCTTTCTCCCAACCTTCCCCCTCGCCTCCCCCCACGGCTTCTGAGAGCTGGATGTACCAAGAAGCCCACTGGCTGGCTCAGACCCACCCTCATGACTGAGCCAGTCTTGACCCAGTTAGAAAATATATCAGGCCCATGGCAGCACTCAATTCTAACTTTCCGTGTGATTTAGACAAACCACCAGACTTCTCTGTGTGCTTCCTTATACTTAAAGGACCAATTCCAATACTTGCTTTATAACAGAGGGAGGCAGTGAGCATCAAAATAGGTTTTAAAAACAACAGTGATAACAACAGCAGCAAAACATTAGGCACAGGCACATTGTTTTTATTGATGAACTATGGGCTGCCTGTCACACATTGGCAATGGGGAGCTGAATGCTAACCAACCATCCCTGCCCCCAAGGAGTTCTTAGCTTCAGGAAAAAAAGAATAACAAAAAACAGCCATGTGAACAATGAGCTCTGCAAAAAGTCTATATGTTTATAATACTTGCAACTAAAAGCCATTTCATTCCACAGCCTCTTTTGAATTTATTTTTATAACAACCCTGCTGGGTACATGCTATGAATATTCCTCTTCCAACAGAGGAAACTAAGTCCTAGCAAAATGGAATCATGAATAAGAGCAGAGTCAGGATTTGAAAGGAGGGGATTTTGCTGTTGCTTTTTGTTTGTTTTTGTTTTGTTTTGTTCCTAAAGCCTTTCATTGCTTTTGATCACTTTTCAGCCCCGAGTCACAGATGGCTGTGCTTTTCTATCCGGGCCACGCAATCTGATGGTAGTGCACCACTTCTAAGAAGAGTTCTCTACTATTTCCCATGATATTTCCTTCCAAGTTGTTGACACCATTCTGCAAATTTTGATGCTGGTGGTAATTTCTCTAATGAAGACTATTTGCTTCATTGATGTCAAATTACTGCCCTACTGCCCTTTTTTTTTTGCCTTTTTGTGCACACAAATAGATTTTTGTTTTAATATGGAATCATAAAATCATCTCTTCAAATATATTTTAAAGGCAGTTAAACTCAGTATGTGTAATACTAATCATATAACCTAATGAACTAAAGAGGTGATAATGTGTACAACTCTGATCCCACATGTGACCCCAGTAGCAACTACATCACAATTGCCACCACCTGGCTGGCAGCAATTTTAAGATGCATTCTGATATAAAAGATGTTAGAATCTGAAAAGTACATGATTTAGAATGCACAAAACACAGTATAGTTTTTTCCTTTTAGTAAGAACTCTGGATTTTTTTTGGCTAGCCTGTAAGATCCTTTGAAAACTGGGTCTCACATATGCATACTTGGCATCTAGGATGCAAAAGAAAAATACGGGAAGCGAGAAGCTACAGTGTGCCAGAAATAGATTATCCATTGTCACATATGTTGTTTAGTGGGCTTATTACAATAGCCCAAGGGTAGCCTGCGCTTTCCCCACTTTACAGAGTGTTTTTTAAAAGTATAGTGGGTACACCTTACATAGCTTAAGACACATAAGAGGCATTCAATAAATGTGTGCTGGTGAAATGAAAGAATATGTAGAGATTAAATAACTTGGTCATGTTCAGGCAGTTAGTTGACATTGAATCAGAAAATTGACTCTTGACTTGTCTGACTCAAAGGCCCATTCTTTGGCAATTGCTAGTCTGGCTCCGAGAGTCTGGCAACTAATGGGAGACAAAAATATTTACTGTGTCAGTTGGAAGGAAGAAGGAAGGAAGGAGGAAAGAGAAGAAGAAAGGAAAAAGGAAAGAATAAGGAAGGAGGAAAGAGAAGAAGAAAGGAAAAAGGAAAGAGAAGGAGGAAAGGGAGGAACAAAGGAAGGAGGAGAGGGAGGGAGGGACAGAAGGAAGATCGAAGGAAGGGGTGAAAAAAGGAAAAAGAAAGGATGAGAGAAAGATAAGAAGCAAGAAAAAAACAAGTAAAAACTGAGAAAAGGGAAGGAAGAAAGGAAGGGAAAAGGGAATAAAAAGACAGGGAAGATGGAAAAAGAGGAAAATGAAAGAAAAGGAAGAAAGCAGGGAAGAAAGCTGTCAGCAATGGCTAAACATTAAGAAACTTGATTAGAAAGATAGTGTTTTTGCAAAGCCAATGTTGGCTTTCCTCCAGATTTCACTAGTTTTACAGTTATTCTAGAAAGTTCTCTAAACATCACATTTTGAAGGAAGAAACCAACACTGCAACTGCTACTTGTTTTCAGGTTCTTGACCAACAGAGGCTTAATGAGTAACATATTTGCTCAAAGCGAACCGAGGAAATGAGTACCTAAGAACGCCTCTCGCTGGTCAGCTAAGTGAGAGAGTAAACCACCCAGGATGTTATATGTCCTGTGCATATGTTTACACTGGTGACTTGGGAAGAAACTAAAAGTTACTTTGTATGGTGAAACTTCCAGGTACAGTTTACTCAGCCTATTCAATACTGGATAGCATTAGGAGATACACCTAATGTTAAATGACGAGTTAATGGGTGCAGCACACCAACATGGCAGATGTATACATATGTAACTAACCTGCACGTTGTGCACATGTACCCTAAAACTTAAAGTATAATAAAGAATAAAATAAAAATAAAATAAAATAAAAAAATGCTGAGATCCAAGCCTAACTCCACAGCACCCATGGGAATGCTCTTTAAAGAGGAAGATGAGCTTTGAGCAATTTTTTTTTTTTTTTTTTGAGACAGAGTCTCGCTTTCACCCAGACTGGAGTGCAGTGGCGCAATCTCGGCTCACTGCAAGCTCCGCCTCCCGGGTTCACGCCATTCTCCATCAGCCTCCCGAGTAGCTGGGACTACAGGCGCCCGCTACCACGCCCGGCTAATTTTTTTTTTTTTTGGATTTTTTAGTAGAGACGGGGTTTCACCATGTTAGCCAGGATGATCTCGATCTTCTGACTTCATGATCTGCCCGCCTCGGCCTCCCAAAGTGCTGGGATTACAGGCGTGAGCCACTGCGCCCGGCCAACTTTGAGCATTTTAACCACAATTCAGCATAATGAGAGAGATGGTGGCTGTTATCATAGGCAGAGATTTTCTTTCTCCTTCATTTCCATTACTCAATAATTCTTGCTTTTATTCTGTATTTGTTAAAGCTGCCATTAAGGTCATAAAAATTCTTTATATAGAAAACAAAACAACAACAAACACCAGTGTGGTACTGGAGGAGTACTGGAATAGGAGCCAGGAGGTCTTGGTTCTAACCTTGCCTTTGCTACGGGTTTGCCACCTGACCTTGGACAAACTGCTTTGTCCCTCTGGGTCTCCTCACACTCAAAATCCATGAATATTTAAGCTGTGACACATTTGGAGACACACTGCTGAACAGATAATATTATTATGCAGCCCCAGTGTCTCAGAGTTGCCATACATAGTCATGGAGAGCTTTCTATACTTTCAGAAATAGCATCTTGTTTTTAGATAAGAAGTTTTAATTGAACTATAAAGGAGTAATATGCATTTCTTTTCTTTCTCCATTTTTCCTTTTTTCTGAGGCAGGGTCTCACTCTGTCACTCAGGCTGGAGTACAGTGACAGGATCACAACTTACTGCAGCCTCGACTTCCTATGCTCAAGTGATCCTGCAACCTCAGACTCCCAAGTGGCTGGGACTACAGGTGCGCACCACCACTCCCAGCATTTTTTTTTTTTTTGGTAGAGATAGGGTCTCACTATTTTGCCAGGCTGGTCTAGACCACCTGGGCTCAATCAAGTCTCCTGCCTTGACCTCCCAAAGTGCTGGGATTACAGGTATGAGCCGGGGTGCCCAGTGGTAGCACCCATGTCTGATAGAAACTTTGGAAAATATGGAAAAAAGCAGGAGAGAAGGAAAAGGTAATCCTATCATGCAGAGGAAACCATGATTGTTTTGATGTACTTTTGATAGTATTTTAAATATATATATTTATAAGCATATTGGGGAACATATTATATTGAGATTTTTCAAGTTTTTAAAAATTATTTATTACTATAAACAATCTCCCATGCAATTAGTCTTTCAAAAATGATTTTTAGTGACTGACCACATAGGACTCCATCAAATGGATTAAGTATAATTAATTTGAACATTTTTCTATTCTTGGTCTTTTCAGTTATTTGGGTTACTTTTGCTATTATAAAAATGCTGCGGTGACTATGTATTTGAAAATATGAACATATTCATGCCTTTTCGAATAACAAATTGGAAGGATAAGAATTACTGGGTTAAGAAACTAGGCCAATTTTAAATTGTCCTGCAGAAAAGTTGCAGCAATTTATCTCAACACATGGTTCTGAGAGTGTTATTGTACACCTGCTTACCAATGTCAAGGAACATGTAACAACCGCAATAAGGATAACACAACACATTCTCTAACCTACTGAGAGCAGAATTTATTTTACTGATGTGTTCATATTCATTTCACTGATTATTAGTAAAGTTAACGTTTTTATTTCATATTTGCTTGCCACTTGCAAGACTTCTTTTGTAAAGTGCCTTTTGTATTCTTTGAACACTTTTCTGTGAAGGAGGAATGGATGTTCATGCTTTTCTTATAGCTTTAAAGCCCTTACATGATGAAGATGTAAAACACCGTTATGCTTGTGGTAGATTTTTGTTGCCATATTTTATTTTATTATTGTTTAAGGTGTTTTGTTTATAATATCTAAGGAAATATATTTTTAGGACAGAAGTCAAATTCCCTGAAGGCATGGAAATATATCACTTCCCACCAGAAATACATTCTTTTGGTATTAGCACAGAGCTTTTAAAACAATAAACATGAGATTCACATCAGAATTGTCTCTCTCATTTTTTTTTAAGTGAGGCACAATTCTCGGCCCATAACAATAGCGAAGTCTATAATTTTCATCTTTTAAGTCTGTAGCTTCTTAAAAAATAATGCCAAGTATCTAGAGAAGAACGCAAAAATCACTTTAAAAGTTGTGTTTTCCGTCTCTTCTCTCCATGAAGCAGAAATCAGTGTGAAATGGAAGTCATCATGAAGTTAGAACATTCTTTCATGAGGGAGTATTACTGTTCCAGAAGAGCCTAACAAGATATAACTGGAGGGATGGAGCCTTTCCAAAAATTGGCAAAAATGAATAAAAGCTTTGGTCTGAATCCCATGAAGCTAATGGATTAATGCTTCTTAGAACTGGGAGCTTAAAATTTGGATTTTTAAGCATCACTAATTTTTCTTTTATGAACCCTGTCCCATTTTAACCCTGTAGGATTGTAAGTGTATGTATGCATTCTCCTCTTTGTATTGATATCCTGAATACTGACATGCCTCCTTCCCTCCGTCAGCCATGGAGCTCGCCTCTGTGCTCCCCAGCTGACCCCTGATCAGCATGGGCCGCCATGGTTTTTACTGTTCGTACTTTTAATGTTAAGCTATGGCCTAACCAGCTCTTGCATGCCATATACCTGGCCCAGATCCTCCATGCAGGCGACCTAATATCACATTTGCCTTCCTACAAAAAGGAAAATAAAATCAACCATGTATAACATCTCACTGAGATATATCTACTGCTAACATTCTGCTGCCCTTCCCTCCAACATTTCTTCCTTCCATGCTATGTACAAATATTATACATGCTACTGTTTTCCACTGGTTCATTTGAAATTATGTTGTCATTATTTTCCCAAACTATAATTTTTAGTGGGTATAGGAAAATTAATTGAACTATCCTCAACAATAGATAGAAATTTAGGATGCTTTCTATTTTTCCCTACTTTTGGTAGCATTGACAGAACAGCCTAGCATTCATGGCTTTGATTGCAATCCAGTTACTTTCTTAGGGCAAATTCCTAGAGGTTCCAACGTTGTCTTATGTGGATATATAATCCCCTTAGCATACAGATTAAAAACAATGTAAAATAAATCAAAGCTTGTTTGTTTGTTTAGAAATGTTTACATTGAGAAGAATGTTTTAGTACATAACAATATTTTACCTTGTGTTTTATAGGATGTGTATGCATATTTCCAATTTCTAAAAGTAATAATTATGACCTAATTTTGCATAACAGGAATTTGAGGAGCAGAGGGAAGGGGAAAACATTAACACAGTTTCTAATACAAATGCCAAGAGGCTCCAACTAGAGAATTATTTTCACCAGAGTTTCTAACCCTTGACTTCTAGGCCTTTCTACTCTAGGAGAAGTGACAAGATTTCCCCCAGTCTGAAAACTAAGGAAGAGAATCCTGTTTAGCTGAGAGGAGAGGAGAGGCTGGCAGGGGGGCTGATGCAGATGATAGGGCTCCCGGTGATAAGAGGTGAGAAGAACAGTCTTTGTGTGCCTGGGGAAGAGATTACCAGAAGTCTGCTATCTGTTTGTTAGCAGATGTCGGACAGGCAGGAGTGGTGATGGCAGGTCTTTGGGGAAGGATTATCAGGAGTTAAAAGCTGTCTTCACCTTGGCTGCTAAGAACTCATCTCAGATCTTCTTAGAATTCCAAATCGGACTTTTCTCCTAGCAGTGGCTACATCCTTAACCTCAAAAATACCAGTATTAGCAGATCTACCTCCACGAAATACACAATTCTTGACAAACTAGTCCCAGCCTATCATGTCCTGCTTCTCCCTGCTTCCCTCTCCCATCAGTGCACTTGACTCTGTTCTGTGTTTCCTGGTTGGAGCAGTCATGACGCTTCATGTCTCTAGGCCTGTGCTTAATGCTATTCCCTCTGCCTGGAGGGCCTTTCTTCCATTTGGCTAGCTGGAAACTCTGCCTTACTCCTAAACTCCTGAATCATTTTCCTTCCTAGCTCCATAGAAATAATTGCTCTCATTTTGTTCTTCATCAGAAGAATTGATGCTGGGGACGTGCTTCCACCACAGCAATATTTCACTGCAGCATAGGTTGTGATGTTGTCTTTCCCATGAGTCTGGACTCCTTGAGGGCAAGATCTGTACCTTAAAATGATCTTTATAATTTTAGGGTCTCGATTAAGTCTCTGACAACATGGATAGCAATAAATATGTTTTTATTGAGGCAAAGAAAGGGGAACACATGAAAAAAGGGGGAGAAGGAAAAAAGAAAGAGAGGAAAAGATAAATGCCAATAAAATGTTTACTGGATTGAATTTAAGTGGCAGTTTATGTTAAAAGTGTAAGTACAAGTGTGTTTGGATTTGGTGTCTAAGACCTGGAGCTGTATGAACGTGTGAAAAATCTCTCAAACTGAAGATTAATTTAACTCTCTGGAACATGGCCAAGAAGAGATTAAAGGAAGTAAAAAAAGGCCTATGAAGAACATGCATAAATATATGAGACCCATGCACGAAATCCTCTGAACAGGAGGGTTTTCCTACTTGTCACGACCTCTCTCAAAGAGGGATTTTTCTCTGTTGTTTATGTATTTGTCTTCTGCCCCGAGAAGCTAAGTGTATTTCTAAGAGCATATATATTTCTTTTTTTAAAGCATTAAACGTTATATGAATCATTTGCATAAGGGGGGTTACTATTTCATTTAGGAAATGGCATTCCAATTCCCAGAAGTACTAGTGTGTGGAGATTAAAATTCAACTGCAATGCAGTGCACTGCTCTATCACATACCACGTGGGGTGTTCCGGTCTCCCCAAAGCCATCTGCAAATGTGTGAATTATGAACAATGAGATGTGTATGACTCCTTACCAACCTCCTGTGAAAGTGAAGTGGAGATTTGTTTTCACAAAAATTCAATAGAAAATGTCAGATTTGTAGGCGATGGAAGGGAACTTTATTCCACAAAGTCACTTTGAATTGAAACTAGACCTCCAGTCAGAATGTCCGAGCAGACTCCTGATCGCAACTTAGCTGAGTTCTACCGAGGATCATGCTTCCCCATGCATCCATCCTTCATTTCCTCTACTATTATCTATTGTTCATGTGTCTTTTCAGAGGTGTTTTAGTCTAATACAGGGAAATACACATATATGCGTGTATATATATACATATATGTATAACACTATATATTATATTTATGTCACATATATTTATATATACAGTACCCTTGTTCTACATGCTCACCCTCCTCCATGATTTTTGTCTCCTTTTTGATATAAATGGTAAATATCACATCCACTGTTCTGCAACTTGCCGAAGTGCCATTGTTCACTTAACAATATACCTCTGAGAACATTCCATATCATTATGTAATAAACTAAGTCATTCTCTGTTATGGATGCAGAGCATTTTAATGTGTGCGATCTTCATTTCACTAGTCCTATATTGAGGTACATTAAGGTGGTTTCTAATCTTTTGTTATCATAAGCAATGCTGCAGTGAATAACTCTAAATATACTTCGTTCTGCATGGTTGGTTTTGTTTAGTTTTAAAATACATTTGTAGAGGAGAAATTGTCGAATCAAAGTCTAAGTGCGTTTATAATTTTCTTTTCTGGAATACTTTTTATATCATTTACTCTTTGACTAGCTAATACATGTATGTGCTACACAATTCAAAAGGAACAAAAGGATAAATCCATGTATGTGGTACAAAATTCAAAAGGAACAAAAGGATAAAGAGGGAGAATGAATCTCCCTCATTTTCTTGGAGGAAACATTTCCTCTTTCTTTTTTATTTTTACATTTTAATTATTTATATCTTATGTATGTTTGTTTCCGATGATATTCAATGTATGCGTAAGTAAGTAGTGTGTTTGTACGCATGCATACATGCAGATATATGAATATGTATGCATGCATATGTAAGTATGCACATACACATTTGTGGGGATGTGAATACAAGCATATATGCTTATACATACATGCATATGTATATGTGTGTGTGTGTGTTTTCAGCGTTTCAATGTATGAGTTCAGAAAGCTGTTAGCCAGATACTGGTTAATAGATTGGCATCAGACATCTGTTTACTCACTGATCTTTGAAACATGCTTCCTTATTGGCTCATGACTCAGTCTCAGTTATATGTGATGATACTTAGGCTTGTGATTGTGTAAAATATGGGAAGCCTCACATATTATTGTTTGGGTGATGATTTGACAACGTGTCAAATTTTTACCTAACGCTGATTTTTGCTTATGTTCACCAAGATCAGTGTAGAATATTTGAAGCAACATTTTTGTCAAATGTAAACAGCAAAAAACACAAAGCCTGGCAAAAATTAATGAGCTTTTCAGTGTTAGACTGCTTAAATCAATTATGGTATATCCTTAAATGCTGTGAATTGTCTGTAGAAAACAAACACAATGTAACAATACCAAAAGAGCTCCAAAAAAATTCTAGGATAAAAAAGACAAGATGTAGAATGCGTAGTAGGAATTTGTTGTGAAAATGAAAAAGAAGCTATATGCACATATGTAACTTTTATGGTGGTGGCCTTTGAGAATAGCAAAGAGTGGGTATGGAAAGACCTTTTCATATAGCACTTTCTGTACTCTCTCTCTCTCTATATATATATATACACATATATATACATATATACATATATATACACGTATATACATATATACATATATACATATATATACACGTATATACATATATACATATATACACATATATACATATATACACATACACATATATATACATATGTACACATATATACATATATATACATATATACACACACACATATTATTTTCAAAATATATCAGTAGATGTCAATGGTAATATATCTTGGGAGGGAGCTAATGAGGTGTTGTCTTTTGTCTTGGCTTTTACTCCTCCATATTAAAATATATATATATTTAAGATGAAAACAAAAGAATCATAAATGTAAGAGAAGAAAAGAACTACCCAAACTTAAAGATGTAATGTGGCTTTTAGCCAAACAGTGGTGTTTATGTCTTTCTCTGGATTGGTTTCACCAGAACCGCACTGGAAGCTACATAGAAACGCAGATTTTAAGGATCAGTCCCTGGAGATTCTGATTCAGGAGAGCTAAGGTAGAAAGTCAAGGTACATCGAGGAAATGAATAGCAGCAGCAACAAAATGTTGGTGCCTAGTTTCATGCGGGAACCACTAGCCAGGTCAAATGCTGTGGCTCAATTTCTTCAGTAAGTAATTCTCAGATTTGGAGTTAGGATGCCAAGTTACTACGTCTTCTCCTGTATAACCAACTCATTGTTATCATTTTGATGTATTTGTGGAATAATATAGTGTAGTAGAAAACATCGGGCCTTTGAAGCCAGAAGTAACTGGGTTTGAATTTTGACCCTAAAAGGTGCTCACTGAGTAACAGTAAGAAATTATCTAACTTCTCTGACCTAACAAGGCTAGAATAAGAATCAGAGATACTACATATAAAAATTTAACAAAATATGTGGGATATAGTAGTGCTCAGTAAGTGATAGCTATTATTATTTCTAGAGGCAGAAAAAATACGTGTGTATCTTTTTTCTTATTTTATATGCTAGCATATAACAGATGTTGGCAGTAAAATTATCTGTGTTTAAAATACACTAAGTACAAAAGCATTGGAAGAGCCACAATTTAGGGCAAAGCAGGGGCTCTTGTGCAGTCCTACTCTTATACAATAGCTTTCAGAAAGCTACCTATCAGGGCTCTCAGAGGACTTTTAATCACGCTCATCTCAAATGCAGTGTGATTCCATCCCAGATTATAGCAGCAACTGAAATCCCAGGGAGTGGGAAATTGGTAATCAATCACATCATCTAGAATTTAGAGAAGAAAAAGTTATATTCAACATCATTTTGTTCACCTCCTGCCCAGATGTTGAGTTCCCTGGGGCATGCAGGCATATTTTAAAGACTTGCTTTTAAATACTCCAAGGGTGTTGTGATACTGAGTAGAGACAGTTAAGAGTTGGAAGATACCTCAGGGACTAGCTCCTTATTAGTTTGTCCATTAATTTATGCATCCAGCACACATAACTCTAGCCCCCCATGATTTAGCATTTATCGTGAGCTAGGAGTTATGGGAATCACTTTCCATCTATAATTTCCAATCCCTCAGCCACCCATCAAGAGAGGTGTGGTTGCCACATCTTAAATTTGAAAAACTGCAATTCGGAGGGTTGAAGGAGCCTGCCTGAGGTGATGTCATTCACTAGGGGTGGAGCTGGCATTGGGAGCCATGTTTGTCTGGATACAGAACCCGTAATCTCTAACTCATTTTACTTAGAGTACTCTCTAAGTACACTACATGCCGGACAGCTGTGCAATGAGCTTGTGCCCACTGAATAGCACAGCGATGTGGGAAGTGACCTTGTGGCCAGGAAGGATGAGTGGCTGGCTCAGGAGAGGTTCTTCTAGTTCTGCTACTTGAAAATTGAGTGACTTGGGCCCACCTCTCAGTTCAGCTGCCCTGGTTGTAGGGTTTCAAATGAAATAGAAGTCCAGTAGAAGGGAAAAGATTACTGAGAGCTTGGGATGGGAGGGGCTTGTATTCTTCCTGGTCCCTTTTGCTCTAATCTCTTTTCTCTCGAGTCAAGTTAAGGTTATTGTGCTGTCTCATATTGCTGTTCCTATTTCACAGTGCATTGTCTGAGATGTGAAGTACACCTTTGTTTTTCTTTTAGATTTTTTACCTCAAAATAGCATGCACATCAGATGTTATTTGAATGTGTGGTAGCATTAACAGGCTATTTTCTGGTCCCCTTTCCTTATTAGAAATTTAGTTCTCTATGTTCTATACTCAGCTCCTTGCTGAACTTATACATGTTTTCCCCATAAATCCTATACATTCTCTTTCAGGCCCATTAAGTCCCATAAAGGTGATGATTCAGGGAGACCCACTTTCCAGGGCAGCAAGCCGTGCTAAGAGATGAATGGAGAAGCATAGGTGGATGGAGCCGCATGGACCACCTGCTCTCAGAGGGTCTTGGACTCTAAGTGAAGGCATGTGTGCCTTATGGAGTAAAGCACAGCTCTGCTGGAGGGTTCCACACAGAGGAGAGGCTGCATTAGCTTTAGAAACTTCCCTCTAGTGACTGTTAGAAGATGCATAGAGACCATCTTCTACTTGTTGAAATGATATCATAACCATGGTACCATATCCCTTCCTGTCTCTTGGCAAACTACATGGCCTTGCAATTACTATTAAAAAGCAAGAAGACTCTTCAAGTATTTTGTAGACCATCAACAAAATGATTAAAAGGTCACATGTAAGGTTCAGTTCGGGTTCAAGTTCAAGGTGGGTAGTAAATTTTCAAAGGTGAGGTTTTCTAAGCAGGGAACTATCAGCTATTACAAAGGAGGCTTATGTTTTTGGAAACCAGAGTTTTGATTTGCACATATTTATTTTCATTGCTACCTCCCTCCCTTTCCCCAGGAGCGCCCAATGTCTACCACCACTGCCCTCACTTCCATCTTCTTCCAAGCTCTCTATCAGCCCTGAAACCTCAGGGAAGAGGAGACCAGTCTGTCTCACCTTGGCCTCTGAAAGCCAAACAGCAGGCTCCTGTCTCCATGTATAATGAGGAAAGCCCCAAGTCAGGAAGACTGGTGCCGAGGTTTTATGGGGGCTCTGGGCCAAATGGCTTAGCCAGGAATTCAACCAGCACTGCCCTCTGTCCCCTGGGAGCTGCAAAATGCAAACAGTGCTGGTAAAACGGGAGAGCAATTTCCCAAGCAGGAGACTGGAGCTTTTAACAAGCTGAAGTGAGCCTGCTGCTGTCTTCCCCTGGTCCTCTAGTCTGGCTAATTAGATTCCTGGCTGCACACAGTCCTTTGATGGCCCAGAGACACCACACAGGGTGGAGGCTCAGGGGGTCAGCAGGCCTGGATTGAGTTGACAGTAATGAGTAAGCCACACGATGGGATTTCAGGCGTTTTGGAATGTTTCTCTTCCTTTTCACCCTCTCCCCATTCTTCTTTCCTCCAAGTCATGCCTCAAATTCCACTAATGACAGTTTTTAATTTTTCAAAGAAAGATGTAATGGCCAAATGAGGCATGTGCATTTCCCTGAAGAAAGATATGATATACTCTCAATTGTGTCATTCAGGTATTCATTCTTTCTTGCTTTTATTTTTTTCTTTTTCATTGACCTACTGAGTTTCTAGGCTAGAGTTTGAGACACAGGGATGGCTTTGTTTTATATTTAAGGAAGAGAGATAACCAAGTACATAAAAAAAAAATCACCAAATAATTAGGAAAGTGACCACAAGAGCATTGCAGATAGAACGTAGTAGTTAATGAAAGTTGGGTGTAAAATATTATAGGAGAAATTGGACTGAGTTTTATAATTTCTTTAGTGTTAAAACACACAAAAAAATAGCAAAATCAATGAGAATTGATGAGTTGAAAGGATGGAAAGGACATTTTGGAAAGTTGGAACAATACGAGCAAAAATGAAATGCTTGAAAATGACAAGGAAGTCCAAGTGGTTCTGCATGATGAATTTATGAACTCTGACCTGAAGGTCCCCCTCAGCAGTCAAGAGCCTGTCTTCATGTCTTCGATGTGCTTGAGCAGGTAACAGGAGGAAGGGCCTGCTTACTCTCAGCTCTGACAGCCATCCACGGCTAGAGGTACTTGATATAATTTTCAAAATGTGGGTCTGTGGTAGACTGAATATTTGTGTCCCTCCCAAATTCATATGTTGAAGTCTTAATCCCCAGTGGGGCTGTGTTTGGAGTCGAGGCCTGTAAGGAAATCAATGAAGTTAAATGAGGTCATAAAAGTGCGACCCTGATCTGATAAGGATTTGTGTTCTCATAAGAGGAGACACCACAGAGCTTCCTCTCTCCCTCTCTCTCCATGCACACATGAAGGAAAAGCCATGTGAGGACACAGTGAGAAGGTGGCTGTCTGTAAACCAGGAAGAGAGACCTCACCAGAAATGCAATCAGATGAAAATTTATCTTGGACTTTTCATCCTTCAGAACTGTGTGAAGATAAATTTCTGTTGTTTATAGCTGCACAGTCTATGTATTCGTTTGTTTGTTTTTGTTACAGCAGCCTGAGTTGACTCATACAGGGCCCCAGGAGCCACTGAGATGGTGGTTTTGAACTTACTTTTGCTAGCAGAGGCATGCATTCTTTGTAGGAAAATCACCTCCTTTTAATTGTTGTTCTTCCCGGGGACTTCCTGCCTTTCCTTTAAGATGAATGGGTATCCCTTTCCTTTGCCATGAGATTCCTATTGGAAGATAATTCTTTTCCTGTGCTTAACGTCAGGCTTGGTCAGGTGACATAATCTGGCTAATAGATGATGAGTGAAAGCAGCTGTAAGAATCACTGCCATGAGAATAACATGTTTCAGGCAGAAGCTGCCTCTTTAACCCAGATCCCAGCATAAAGAAGGATGCATGAAACTAAGTCATAGCTGCTGCAGTCAGCACTCAGTGACTGCAGCTGATATAAAATGTAAGAGAAGCCATAAACCTTTGTTGGTCTTGGGGTTGTTACTACAGCATAATGAAGAGAATGCTGACCCATACTATCAGCATAAACTGTGGTTCTGATGACACACATTATATAGCTTCCTATTCCTTTCTTTGTCTCACATATTTAGTCTATCAGGCTTTCCCCATACCACCTCCGTCTGCCCTTTTTCATAAGGATAGCTTTTTTTTTTTTTTTCTTAACTCTCAGTACTAAACTCAGGCCTCCATTTCACCAGACGTCTTCTCCCAGGGCTTTGTAGGTCATACGCTTGTTGATGTCCCTAATGTCCTGTGCACAGCTTCATCACTGCATTCACCAAGAAAAACAGAAAGAACCTGCCTCTGTCTCCTCAGCCAGACTTTAGAGGGCAGAAATCTTGTCTGATTCATTACTCTTCACAACATCTGGCTAAGAGCTGGCACATAAGCTATTTTTTAAAATGAGCCATCTTGGCCAGGTGTGGTGGCTCACGCCTATAATCCCAGCATTTTGGGAGGCCGAGACAGGCAGATCACCTGAGGTCAGGAGTTCGAGACCAACCTGGCCAACATGGTGAAACCCCGTCTCTACTGAAAATACACACACAAAAAAAAGTTAGCTGGGGATAGTGGTGCGCATCTGTAATCCCAGCTATTCAGGAGGCTGAGGCAGGAGAATGGCTTGAACCCAGGAGCCGGAGGTTGCAGTGAGTCAAGATTGTGCCACTGCACTCCAGCCTGGATGACAGAACAAGACTCTAACAAAAAAGAGCCATCTCTGTGTCACAGGAAGTTCCGTCCCTAGAATTTCTGCTCTGGTAGATCCAGTCTGTTCAGACACCTATTGGGCTCAAGAGCCCCATTCTTTGTGGATTAAGGAAGGCTGTGCCCAACGTTATCATAGTAAGATCAGGGAGTAGAACCATGAAGGTAAAGGAAGGAAATTCAATGCACTGGCTACATATCAAAGTCATAAAGAAGTTTGATTAACAAGATGAACATGTCCTCCACTGCACAGATGGTGCCACATCTTCAGCTCAGCAAGACTGACCTGAGGGATTTCCAGCTGTTTGTGTCAAGGCAAAGAGGGGCAAGAGAGAAAGATCAAGAACAAGTTGGCAAACATGCAGTTCTCCAGCCCACAGACTGCCTCAGTTTCCTACACAAATGTGCTCGTACATACACACTTGTCACAAATCAAAAGATTGACTGGGTAAAGATGAAATAATCTAAAATTGCTATACTAAAATCAGCACAGATAAAATGTTGTGCCTAGCACAACATATATACTCAGTATACATGGTTTAATTTTTGAATCCGATTTTAATTCAGTCTAATAATAAAAAGACTAGCAAAATTATGCTATTTTGAAACAAATGATAATTAGATTGAAATTTGTATTTAATTCCTCAGAAGTATTTGGGCTTTGAAGAAAAATAGTATTTAAAAAATACTTGACTACTTTTCCTGTGTATATTGCTGTGCTAAATTTGAGAAAACAGAGATAAAAAGACAAATTTGCCTTCTTCAAGTACCTCTGAGTCAGATGAGGGAAACAAATCTCAAAACAAATGCGTTCAAACATTTGTTAGAGTTGCTGTCATAGGCTTTTCTAAAGGGAACAATGGAAGTACAAAGAGGGAATCATCAATGTTAACTTGATAGGTCAAGAAAGTCTCAAAGAGATAATAAATGGTATGAGTTTTGAAAGATAAGTTAGTACTCGACGGTGACTATCAACACATACTCATAAGACTGATTTGTGGTATAATATGCGCGGACTGTAGTTTTAATAAAGAAAAACATCTCGAAACAAATGAATTTCTCTGGGGATGTGGAGAAATTATGCCAGGGAAAATATCTGATATGTAACACTTGATTCAATGTAATTGATTCATTAAACAAACAATCTTACTGACATCTTCTGATTTCATGGTTTCTGCCTAGATTTGGATATTGGTGAACAAAAAGAGCTTCACTATAACATCACAGACAACAACTTCCCATTTGTCTCCTAGCTTAGTGATTCAACTTAGCTTAATGGAAAGAGAAATGGACTTGGTATTTGAAATACTTGATCTCTACCCTTTCCTGATTGTGTTTCACTGGGGAAATACCTAGGACTTAGTTTTTCATCTGTGAAATGGGAAGAAAAGTAACAAAAAATTATTAGTATAACATAAAAAAATAACAAAATAAGGTGCTAGCCACATAATAGTCTATAAGATGGCATAGTGACTTACCATATTAATAAAGCCTATTACAAATCTAATGACTTGCTATTTCCAAAAATGAAATCCACAAGTTATTTAAAAACTATGAAAATTTACTGTTCCTTATGAACACTCAAAACACTTTTTCTAGAGTCCGACAGTAAATTAAAAATAAAATTTTTAATGCCAAAACAGATCACGCCATGCTGTCATCTTGTCTTCCTCTTTACTAATTCCTTACTACGTAGATAAAAAGAATGGATTAAAGAACATTTGGAAATAAAGTACATTCTCTTTTGTATTATGTGTCCTCAAATAAATATATATATTTTTTTAAAGCCCAAGAAGTGTGCAAAATATTCTCACTTTGGTATTAGATTTAACTTCCAGAATCCAAATACATTTTCATTCTCCTACTCAAAAGACCTTGTGCAGCTTTCCATGTCACAAATAGGTAAATTCAGGCCTTTACAGGTGTTCTTTGGCAGTGATAGAGTATTCCTCCCTGTCCAAACTGTGGTTCTGGAAGGGCCAGCTGGTAAGCAACCAATCCGCAGTGCTTGTTGTGAGTTCAGTAGTTGGCCGAGCCCCTGGGTTTGCTCTGATGTTGGCTGGCTGAGTTCAGTAGTTGACTGAGCCCCTGGGTTTGCTCTGATGTTGGCTGGCTGGGTATCACAATGGCTCCTGCTTAGGTGGTCACCAGATGCATCTTCTGGCCAGGCAATTCTGCTATTTAGGATCTGTAGTGGATCAAGGCTGCAGGCTGGTCTCTGCAGTTACGCAGCATCGTTGCTCAAGCCACGTGGGACCAGAGACCATGCTCCTTCAAAATGCACAGTTGAGGATTGCGTCCCTGTCTGTGTGGAGCCAGGGGGTGGGCTCTTGGCTGAGTTCAGTGGGGGCTTGACCTCTTGGATAAAGCAGGTCTTGCCCCTGTGCTTCTCCAAGATCTGCAGAGGTAGGAGTCCTCCTGCCTGGGCAGGGTTGCTGTGTGCTTTCTGGCTCGATTCTCATGGTTTGACACATAGCTGAAATGTTTGCCAAATAAAGAATTCAGCCATGTATGGTCTTTGAAGAACCAGAAGAATGCCTCATACAAAAGGGTTCCCTTCAGGTATTTATTTTAGGTTAACATTCATGATGTATCCTAGGGCCTTAACTACATTGGTTTGTATGTGGGTTGTTTTGTGTGTGAGTGTGTGAGATACATTTATATCTATTTCTGGAAAGATAAATATACATGACTCAATAGTTTATATACTAATGTGTATGTGCATTTGAGGGGAGCAACTGATATTTAAGAGAAATAATTACAAAACATTTAAGATTGATTAGGTTACACCGAGTTGCAATATGGTTAAACCACACATAGTTTATGTCTTTAAATGATATTGTTTTATTTTGATAACTCATATGTGGGAGGAATATTTTGTTATGTTACTAACCATTGTGGTCCTTTTTCTTTTTCAGAAAAAAGACCTATTAGCCTATTGACCTCCTGCATCTAGGAAGCCAATTCTATTCCAGCAGAATGCAGAGAGAAAAAGTGACAGATCTAGGTGACCTAGGGACAAAAGAAAAGATTCAGAATGGGGCTGGGCACAGTGGCTCAAGCCTGTAATCCCAGCACTTTGGGAGGCCGAGGTGGGTGGATCACGAGGTCAGGAGATCGAGACCATCCTGGCTAACACGGTGAAACCCCATCTCTACTGAAAATACAAAAAATTAGCTGGGTGTGGTGGCGGGCGCCTGTAGTCCCAGCTACTCGGGAGGCTGAGGCAGGAGAATGGTGTGAACCCGGGAGGCGGAGCTTGCAGTGAGCCGAGATTTTGCCACTGCACTCCAGCCTGGGTGACAGAGTGAGACTCTGTCTTAAAAAAAAAAAAAAAAAAAAAATTCAGAATGGTATTTAGCTAGTTAGATAAAATTAGTCATCCTCTTGGTCAATTATTAGATAAAGATTGCCTGGCCTGGAAAGATAGGAAGGAAAAGAACAGAAGAAGGATGAAGGCAGAGAAGCTGGGGATTCCCAGGAGAGGAGTGGATGAAGTGTCTTTGAGAAGAACTGAGTAACTGAGGGTAGAAGAGAATCAGTGCCAAAGGCCAAAAAGAGGGCAAGGCCTTGATTTTCCCTGTGAATGAGGTGGTCAGAGAAGGAATATCAGACGGGTTTACTGAGGCAGAAAGCTCCAGATCAGTTTTATAAAATCTACTTGCCCGGAGTGACATGGGAAAATACAAAATGTTTTCCCTGGGCCTAAGAGTTGTTCAGATAGAATCCAAGAGCAGGCAAACAACAGGGCTCTCACCAGGTAACAAGAAGCACATTGTCATTTATGCCAGTATGGAGAGAGGGCAAGGGCCAATGACAATTGCAGCACTCTGAATGTTTGTATTCTACCATCCCCATTCATATGTTGAAACCTGATCTCCACTGAGATGGAATAATTGGGAAGTAATTGGGTTCCTTATAATGGCATTAGTTTCCTTACAAAAGAGCTCAGAGGAGCTTGTCCCTTCCCTTTTGCCATGTGACGACACATAGCAGGTGCCTCCTAGGAAAAACAGACCCTCATCAGACACCTAATCTGCTGGTTCCTTGATCTTGGACTTTGCAGCCTCATGAACTATGAGCAGTAAATTTCTGTTGTTTATAAATGATGCATTCTTTCAAATTTTTTTTTTAATTTCCATAGGTTATTGGGGAAAAGGTGTTATTTGGTTACATGAGTAAGTTCTTTGGTGGTGATTTGTGAGATTTTGGTGCACCCATCACCTGAGCAGTATACACTGCACCCAATTTGTAGTGTTTTATCCCTCACCCCCTTCTAATCATAGAAATACAAATCAAAATCATAATGCAGTATCACCTTACTCCTGCAAGAATGGCCATAATCAAAAAATCCAAAAATTATAGATGTTGGCACACATGCGGTGAACAGGGAACACTTCTACACTGCGGGTGGGAATGTAAACTAGTACAACCCACTATGAAAAGTAGTGGTAGATTCCTTAAAGAACTAAAAGTAGAACTACCATTTGATCCAGCAATTCCACTACTGAGTATCTACCCAGAGGAAAAGAAATCATTATACAAAAAAAGATATTTGAACACTCACGTTTATAGCAGCATAATTCGCAATTGTAAAAATATGGAACCAATCCAAATGCTCATCAGTCAATGAGTGGGTAAAGAAACTGTGGTATTTTTATATGATCGAATACTACTTAGCCATAAAAAGGAATGAATTAATGGCATTCACGGCAACCTGGATGAGACTGGAGACTATTAATCTAAGTGAAGTAACTCAGGAATGGAAAACCAAACATTGTATGTTCTTACTTATAGGTGGGAGCTAAGCTATGAGGATGATGCAAAGGCATATGAATGGACTTTGGGGACTCAGGGGATAAATGATACATTCTAAGGCATTTTGCTGTAGTTGCCTGAATAAACTGAAACAACGATGAAGATGGGACCTATTAGCTCTTTCCAGTACTATCAATGGCTTAGAGCAGTGTATGTGCCTGATAATTTAGAAAGAGAATTAGGATGAGGGTAGGAGAGCCACTGAATAGACTTAAATTAAATGTCCACTCCCTGGTAAAATGGAAGTTTGCAAATATGCATAATAAGTTCAGGTATAGGCAGATTAAGTAATTGCATTTGTTTCATTCTTGAGCTTTTGAACTTGGTACTTTTCAATATATCTACATGGGATGGATAGATAAATAGATCGAGATATCAATATATCTAGATATTAATATATCTATATAAATCAATATATACTGATCTATATATGAATAAATTAATGTGTCTACATAGGATATCTTTTTTTATTTAAATAAAAAAAGTTTGAACTAAATAATATATGAGTGAGTTCTCCTTCAGTTATGGCAATCTAGAATCTTGATTCCATAAATGAGAGCTTTATAACCTGAATGTATTTATTTTTATCTTATGTAGAAGCCAAGATATTCTGAAGATTCTTGTAAACCCATTCTTCAATTAAATTCCTCCACCTAGCTTCAACTACAATAATACATGCACAGCATACACATACCATTTAAGTAAAATCTTAAAATCCAAACGCCACAGCATGTCTTCTGTAGTTGGGCCCCTATTATCTCTGTATCGCCTTCTGCTCTTGTGTCAGTCACTGGCCTTTCTGGTCTGGGGACAACTGTGTCAGCACTTGTGTTGGAGCCTTTGACCTTGTTACTTCCTCTGTCCGGAGTGACATTCCCTTAATGCTGCATAAAAGGTTGCTTCTATTCTTTGAGATCTCAGGACAAATATCACCATTTCTGCAAGGCAATCGTATTGACTGACATACCTGCCCTCTACATCTTTTTCTTCTTTAACACATGGCCCTGTCTTGTGTCCGTGTCCAAGGCTGCTTGGTTTGGGCATTGCCAATGGCTGCAGACTGGGAGGATGAGTGTGGGTTGAAATCTGACTCACAGATTGCTCCTCAGCTCTAGAGCAACACCTTTGTGTTAGTAAGAGGCAGTATTGAGTAGACAAGCCTTTCATCGCAGTGGGAATGGTATTTTTCTTCTCTGTTTTGTCCTCCTAGAGGAAACAGTTGTTTTTAATTCATATAATGGCCTATGAACTAGCACATATTATCTTATATTTTTGTGTTTGGTTTGCTTATTTATTCATCTGCTCTATCTTAACTTATTTATCATCTGCTTTTACCCACTAGTATTTAGATTCCACAAGGATATGGACCAAGTCTCTTTGGTTCATCTCTGTAATCACAGATTTTAGAATATTGCATGGCACAAATTAGTTGAGAGGATTAGATACTGGGAAACCACCTCTGTTCATTATTTAAAATATTATTAAATTCACATGCTATGACTTTCTAAGGAATGCCCACCATTTCTTATACTATCTATGAATTCCTTAAATGGACCTAAGTCTTGCTCCCCCACCAATGCCCCACATGCTCTGAGCACTCATCCTTTATTCTTTAGGTTTGCTCTGACCATAATGTTCTTCCCGCTCCTATCTATGCTTGAAGAAGTTCTACTTTCCTGGAATAAATCTTGCATTTTCCAAGGAGGCCCCTTAGGTTTTGCCCCCATAAGTCTCCCTCCTTTTATGCTCACCAGAGAAATTTTCCAGTGCTTGGGAAATTCTCAGCAAAAAGCCAAGCCTATAGCAGATGCTTGACAAATGCCATTTACCTTCTCCTGCATCTTGGAATTGTTGATCTAGCCTTTGTCTGTTTTTATAAGAGTAACTTATTTATAGATCATACATCCTCCTTCCCACTGCAACTATACAATTAACTTCTAGAGAAAGAGGACCGTGGGCTTTACATCTTTGTATTACCTACTAGGCACGTGCTAGAAATACTGAATACTTTGTTTTTAGTTAAAAAATGGCATAATTCTTAAATCGCTTTAACAGTGGACCTCACAAGGACATTGTGCATGGCAGTAGAGTTGGAGAACACCTGTGCACCCCTCATTATTCTGGTGCATAGACAGAGGTGGACTGTTATACAGCAATTGGAAGTAACGAATATGTGGCTGATGGATGGACGTTAACAACATAGTGTGTGGTGAAAAAGAAACATAATAGGATATAAAAAACAATGCCACTTACAGGAATTAAGATGCATGCCTATAAAACGATAGCACACACAGTATATAAAGACACAGATGTCAACATTAATCAGAAGAGAATTGTTGCTGATAGTGGGGACAGGAGAATTGGGAGTGAGAAATGGTAAGAAAGGAAAATCAAAAAGTAAATAAACAAATACATTAACAAACAAAAATAGGACCGGGTCCTTCCACATGCACTTGTTGATAACAAGCCATGAACAAAGAAGCATGGTTAATGCATGCCTCTGCCTTTGTTATATCCAAACAACATGGGATAGCAAATACCATGAGAAACAATCACAAATACCCTCTCAGGAAGCAGCCTCTGGTGCTCTCCTTTCTCCCCCACTCAGCCGGGGGATGATGCCCATTCTTGGAGCATTTGGAGGCCCTCTGTTTACTTTCATCATCGGTCCTCTCTCAAGAAATTTCAGTCTTCTTTCCATTTGTTTGTGCAAACTTGGCAGAAAACGCCTGTCTTAATCTACTTTATATTTTCAGCAACTTCCACAGCACTAGATAAGTAGTAAGTGTCAATAAATATTTGTTAACTTCATAAATTGATGATGAAAAAAAGAGGAGTATTGGACATAAAATGATAGAACTCATCAAGCTTTGTCAAGCTGGTCCCAGGTGAGTGCACTCTTTCTTTTTATCTCGATGTGTGTATGTGTGCGTGTATATGTATATATACATACATGTTAGTGTATTTTATAAATTTTTTAAAATATACTGTATATTTAATACCTAAATACATAATATTTTATAAATTCCTCTAAGGAATTTATACTTAATTCTATACTTAACACTTTAATGTGTCATATTTTATAAATTCCTCTAAGGAATTTATAATTCCTTAGAATTCCTACATAATATTCCTATATAGTATTTATAAATTCCTTAGAGGAATTTATAAAATATGACACATTAAAGTATTAAGTATAGAATATAGATATTTAATACTTTAATACATACTACATATTTAATATCTAAATGTATTATATATTAAGGAATTTATAAATGCTATATAGAGTATTTGGCTTTGACTATTACTTTCTAAACAACCATTAGAAAACTCCTTTTGCTATGACTTCTTCAAATAAACAAACTATATTTGTGCCTCCTCCCACGAAGTTTAAATTCAACAAACCTACCTACCCCAAACTCTACCAAACTGCTTTCAACTTTAAGATTGGAATCTCAATTTCGGTGTCTAAAAGTAGATCAAATCTGACATGAGGGTAAGAAGGCTGAGTGATGGGCATCTCGCATGCCATAAACACACAGGAGCTTTGAGTCCTTTATTTTGTTCTCTAACTTTAGCATGTACTAGGCAGGAATACTTGAAAATATTTTTGTCCCAGGGCTATTTCTGCAGGTGTCAGGCAGCCTTGCAACTTTAGCTTAATGCCCTGGAGGTAGGAGATAAGCTATCAAACAGTTCAAAGGCAGTTAGGTCCCCTAATATGTGTTTTTGTCTGTGGTAAATGTATTCGCTTTCACTCTTTAATCTGAAAATACTTATCAGCCAAACAGCAGCCATAGAGTTGGGGCAATGGAAGATTAACAATGGTTTTACAAAAGGGTGTGTTGAAGTTTCTGTCTTGTAGTAACTGCATTATTTTAACTGCTAGAAATACCCTTTCATAACCCAGAGATGTCTTAATCATGTCTCCTTAAAGCTGTAGGATTTTCGATGAATTAAATATCTCATCATTTACTGCACTCACCAAACCTGAGGAAATTATTTTTAAAAAATCAAATCGAAACTGTGTTATATGTGAGCATGATGTTTATTTCAAATGTACAGCTCTACTGTCCTTCTATATTTAAAGAAAGATGTCTAGCAATTACAATAACTTGACTCAAGAATCAAATATTTAGGGCAGCAAACTGTGTCTATTTCAGGGCTTGCAGCTGACGTACATTCTTAGGATATACAGGATAAACACAGTATTTCATTTCAAGTTCCTAAAAAGGGAAGTGAACATGAGCAGGATGAAAAGGCTTTGTTACCACACATCATATGCGCTTGCAGCTAGCTGGAGTTTGGGCAGCTGAACTCGGCCATTAATAAAAGTCTGACACAGCCTGTGACTGAAGACATTTAAAAGGTTAACATATTTCAGTCTTTCACAGAGACATCAAGAAATGTACGTCCATAGAGTTATTAATACATTAGTTGAGCCTGTAATTATTATCCTAATGGCTCTTATCAAAAACAGCAAGAGGTAAGCAAGAAGTGGATAATTACAGGATGAGCATAGGGAGATGGCCTTTTTTTTTTTCAAAAAGCTTTCCATCAGCATAATGACCAGAGTATCTGGGACTCATTCTGAATTGCATTAACCAGATGATGTGATTACTAAGTAACTTACTTAATTAGCTCTGTTCACCAAAGGTTAGTGCAATCCAGCTTCCCCATCCCTCCCCACTACCTACCCCAGATAGAAGCTGCCCTCCTTCCCTTCCAATAAACAGCCATGCATCCTCTTAGACCAAGCCTGAAGGTGTCATTATTTCCAAGACATTTTCCTTAACTCTATCAAAGGAAACTGTCTCCCCATCCATCCATCCATCCATCCATCCATCCATCCATCATCCATCCATCCACCTACATAATTTTCTATGTCTTTCCAAAATGGATCTGAGTTGGCTGTCAGCGGACCATTTACTAAAATAAGATTTTTAAAAATCTAGTGATAAAAATAAGAGAATAAAGAGAAAGTAAGAGAGAGAGCAGAGAGGAGACACTCTGGAGCACAGTCAGTGTGCAGAATGAATGCCATATGGTTCTACAGGGTTACTACAGATCGTACCCACATTTGTCTTTTCTCTCCTTTATAGCGAAGACAAAGAAAAACTACATATATTATCACTTGTAAACTCAACTGGTCCTTAAGGCAAAAATGAGCCAGTGGCTGAGAAGCAGCACAGCTTTTCTTTTTTTTTTTTAATCTAAAATCAAGATACTGCTTGTCCCACGTCTTCATAGGGCAGCCACCATGTGAAGCTGTACATGTCACCTTCCATGGTGTCTCCACCACCGACACAGTGGCACATTTCTTAGGGCTGTCTGGGGGCAGCTGGTGGCATAACATTAACATGAAAACCAGTAAAGGAAAATTAATGAAAGACCAAAATGGAAAAGTCCCTTAGCACCTTTGATTATTGCAGTTTAAGCAGTTATTGTAATGTTTCTTGTTTCTTGTTTAGTTTTCTATCTTTGCATTAAGTCAATTCCTTGAGATAAAAAGAATAAGATTTTATTCACTTGTGAATCTATAGAGATGAATAGTGCCTGGAACTGTTAATATTTCTCAAATGAATTAAATCATGTGCTGTAAATACAGGATTTTTTTTGTTTATCTCTTTGCTGTTTTTAATTAAAGAAAATGCCCTTTCTTGGAGTAATCCTAAAAAGTTGAGAAGGCGGATTAAAATAATCGGCAGAGAAGCCTCGGAGAGGTATCCCAGCAGAGAAGCCTCGGAGAGGTATCCCAGCAGAGAAGCCTCGGAGAGGTATCCCCTTTTTGCTGTTTGTGTTTATGGTGCCAGCTCATGCAAGGGATGCTGTAATGGTTAATTTTATGTGTCAGCTTGCCTGGGTCACAGTGCCCAGATATGTCATCAAACATTATTCTGGATGTTTCCGTGAGGGTGTTTTCGGTGAGATTTAAATTGGTGGACTTTGAGTAAAGCTCATGGTGCTCCACATTTATAAGTGGGCCTCATCCAACCATCTGAAGGCCTGAATAGAATGTAAGACTGACAAGACTGACTTTCCCTTCTCCCAGCAAGAAGGAATTCTCTGGAAGACTGTCTTTGGACTCAAACTGAAACTCTTTCCTGTTTTCAGCCTGCCAGCTTCCCCTATCAGATTTTGGACTCTCCAAGCCCCCACAATCATCAGAGCCATTTCTTAAAATAAATCTCATTTTTATATATCTAAATCTTCATCCTATAGGTTCTGTTTCTCCAGAGAACTAATACAAATGCATCCACTCACTGGTCATCTGTAAGGAGGCTACACTTCTTCTCTCCTCTTCTCTTCTCTTCTCTTCTCTTCTCTTCTCTTCTCTTCTCTTCTCTTCTCTTCTCTTCTTCTTCTCTTTCTTTTCATTTTTTTGAGATAGAGTCTTGCTCTGTTGCCCAGGCTGGAGTACAGAGGCACGATCTCAGCTCACTGCAAGCTCTGCCTCCCAGGTTCACACCATTCTCCTGTCTCAGCCTCCAGAGTAGCTGGTACTACAGGCGCCCACTACCATGCCCGGCTAATTGTTTTGTATTTTTAGTAGAGACAGGGTTTCACTGGGTTAGCCAGGATGGTCTCAATCTCCTGACCTCGTGATCCACCTGCCTTGGCCTCCCAAAGTGCTGGAATTACAGGTGTGAGCCACCGCGCCCAGCTGGAGGCTACAATTTAAGTACCACTTGAGTGTCCTCTCTTGCCTTGACACATCCCATGTTTCATCCCAATCATCACAGCCACTCTTGATAACTTTGTAGCGTGTGGCTGAGAGTCTTCTTTGGAAATGCAGCAGATCCATTGTAAATAGGAATCCAACTAATGAGAAAGCAAGACCGTGGAAAGCCAGAGCCATGAAGGCGTGAAAAACCAATTCACTCAGTCCTGCTACTCCTGTTTCTTGCTCTGAAGATAGGCCTAGGAGTGGCTACATTAACCCAGAAGTGCACAGGCTTTGCAGTCGGGCAAAGGAGGATGCACAGTGGCGTTTAAGGACAGATAACTAGGAGTTGGAAGGGTATCAGGCCATCCCAGGGGATGTTACAATGGACAGATGTAAACATCTAAGGGTCACGTGGCTTTTTACCCAAGCATGGCACTAATTAAGAACATAGAACACAACAACCACCTCTGGAATTTTACAGGTTTCAGGACTGTAAGTCCCTAATTGATGAGATTAAGTTTCTACCATGTAGCAAAACAGAGGTTTGAAATGAATATTGCCCATGTATAGAAAATACAATTACATTCTTGCAAAATTGATTTTTTTGCAGGCTGAGATTAATACCTGCTCCAAAACTTAATATTGTAGAGTAAATGGTGACACATCATTAGTACTTAGATTACATATATTAACATGTTAATATAGATGAGTATCATAAAATAACATACTTATATATAATGGTAAATGAGAAAAATATAAAGCTGAGTGACAATGATGTAGAATAAACCATTGGTTCTGTGGACAAACAAAACTGTATTTGAATCCCAGATTCATGACTTGACCAGGGAACTTCAGGCAGGTACTGATATTTTCTTAGGTAGTGGCTGCATTTTAATCTGTAAAATGGAGACAATCTTTTGACCTTGGAGGAATTTTGTCAGAAATAAATTTGATTATAAATCTAAATCATTGAGTCCAGTTTCTGACCAAATAGTGCTCAGCAGATGGTGTTTCCTGGATTCTGTCCCAGTGTGTAAAATATGTATGAATGAGGATGCCTGGAAGGAAATAAATAAAACCGAAAACACACTTGTTGGGGTGATGAAATGATGCATGATTAATTTTTCACTTTTCAAAAATTTCTGCAATGTTGCATCATTCTTTTAACAATTTTATATATATATATATATGAGAAAGTTTTTCACCAAGCTCTGCAGTCCACAAAGTAAACAGAGGAATGTATCAGATGAATTTGGCTTCTCTCTCTGACCCTGCTGCCTTACACAGAGAGGGGTGGAGCAACGGGGGAGCCCAAGCACTTCCTTTTTGGTTAATCAGCCTGACCCACTGATTGCAACACTCCAGAGCCTCATGCTTTTCTCAGCCTTTCAGTATCTTTCTGAATTGCTGTCCAAGGGCAAATTTTTCCTGTCAAACAGACCTGCAAGGTTGCTAGGCACATACAAGGAAAAAGAGATTCTGGTTACTCAATACTTGTTTTGCAAAGTCTGTTTAAAAAATATTGCATCATATCTCATTTGATGATTGTGCAACGCAGGGTGGATACCTAAACTGAAAGTTAAGTAAGACTGAGCTCTCGGCACCTTTGCAATTGAGACATCCATTTATACGCCAGTGGAAAATATTCAGTTGTTACTAGTTTTAAGTTAAAAAAAAAAAGAGGATAAAGCCAATGAAAATAGACTCCAATGTTCCCTGCACAGATAAAATACACACAGAAAATTTCCTATCTTGTTTCTTCTCAGGTATTTGGTACATTATGCTCCTGTGGTGAATATAAATAGGATTAGTCTTTGGATCCTGCCAATTCACCTGGGGTTGTCTTTTAGTACAAAGAGTACCGATTAGGGAATTGCCCAATCTGGATGCAAATCCTGGTGACTGGCAAATGACTTAATCTCGCTGAGTGTGATTTTCTTCCTCTTTATCATGAAGATGGTAACAGGAAGTCAGAAATTAATGGAGAATAACTGTAAAGGACTGAGGCTACAGCCTGGCATGCATAGGGGATCAATACATATTCGTTCCCTTCCAACTCTTAATTTTCCTCATCCTAAACTGCTCGCCGTAATGGGTCCTGTTTCATGCTCACTTATCAAATATCATTCCGCCCCAGGACCTACATTAATACTTGGGGTGGGGTCAACAGATACAGGGAAGAGTCAGCCATGGGCACTGCCCTTCACACGCTCACAGTTTATTGGTAGAAAAGGCACATCTGTGAGTGGATTCTGGAAATAGCAGATGGCAGGGCATCACAAGGGAGAAGTTTATGGAGCCTGGGGAGGCAGGTATGGAGGGAGAGTGAAGAAGGAGAAATTCTTCTACACTCAGAGATGCCAGAAATCACTGTGCAAGAGCTGGGCTTCCATCTGATGGTGTACTATAAGCAAAGCACAGTCCTAGGGAATTTGAGCTGTGTCCCTAAAATCAAAACCATCATCTCATAGTCTGTTTACACAGTTGCTTCTCTAGTTGGTGTTTCTCTAACTTTGAGGCATCATTTACCCTCCGCAAACGTCCATTTCCTCAACCTCCAAACATGGTCAACATTCCATGCTTCTTGAGTACGTGTTCTGAGGGAAGAGTTGGCAGTGCAAGAGAATGGGACAGGATGGGGAAAGGGAATTAGCGTTCAGTGATATAATTGACATGAAATTGGTTAAATATAAAATCTTAGGAAAACGTGAGACATTATTATGGTGCATAATTACATGCTTAATACAAGAGATGTGAGTTTTGAATCAGACAAAGGAATCAATGTTTTGCACAGATTCAACACTGGTACTTTGAATAAACTGGATACTTCTTTGTTGATCTAAAGGGAAGAAACAGACAATCCCCAGGCTGAGATTTTCCACAAGCAGTTGAAGTGCATTGCTCAGCCGCAGCTCATTCCCTCCCCCAGCACATGCTCTGTTACACTATCTACTGTCTTTGGCACAGAAAGTGCACACACATATTCTCAAAAGGAAACTGCCATGCAAATGACACATTTTTCACAAGATGTGGAATTTCTTGTGTCTGTGATAGGCCTGAAGGCTCAGAGATAGGTACAATTTTTAAAATTGTTGTCATAGAACAAATAAACCTGAGATGAAGCCTCCATCCAAACACACCCGACACCTAGAAGTTGGGAACCTTTGGCATCAGTCCAGCCATAGCAGTTTTTTGGGTGCTTGATGGCACTTAAAACTCAAAGTTAATTTAGCAAGTGTGTTTCCAGAAATGAGAGAAAAGGACTTTGAAATTTTAACCTGCAAATTTCAGATATGGTTGTTAATAAAAACATTCTTATAAAAGTAGCATAATAATCCTTTCAGGGCTTTAATTTTTTTATTCAAAATATTGAATGGTGCTATTCATTGATAACATTAACTCAGTCATTCATAACTACTAGAGATATTTGTTTATTTTTCACCATTATTATTTTATGTATTCAATCTTTTTTTATCTTACTATGGCTTTGATATTTTATATTTTGGTTATTTCTTTTATTTTGCCAAGTTGTTCCAGCTTCTGCCATTGGGAGCTCTTTCAGTTGGTTCCTGTGTTCCTCTAAAACACCCCATCAATGCGTGTGTGTGTGTGTGTGTGTGTATTAAGCATTTCTACTTTCTGGCATTGCAAGATGCTCCAAGCTCATTTTGTGCCTTCCCTACTCCAGTGCTAGAACCAGCCATTTCTCCAAGAAGCCCTGGTTCTTTTTATTCAAGAATGGTATTAGAGGCCGGGCGCAGTGGCTCATGCCTGTAATTCCAGCAATTGGGGAGGCCGAGGCGGGCGGATCACAATGTCAGGAGATCCTGGCTAACATGGTGAAACCCCATCTCTACTAAAAATACAAAAAAAAAATTATCCAGGCATGGTGGCACATGCCTGTAGTCCCAGCTACTAGGGAGGCTGAAGCAGAAGAATTGTTTGAGCCAGGGATGAGGAGGTTGCAGTGAGCCGAGATTACACCACTGCACTCCAGCCTGGGTGACACAGCAAGACTCCATCTCAAAAAAAAAAAAAAAAAAAAAAAAAAATAGAATGGTATTAGAACCCCAAATCTGGGCACTAGTTATACTCATTCAATTGGGGTGTCATTGTTTCTACACCCTCTTGGCCGACAGAGCAAGGAGACATATATGTGTATACTAACCCGCTTATATAAACATATCTATATATATTTCTACATTTAACTATCTGTATCTATACTAAGCTAAACATGAGTTTGCACTCATGTCTCCAGCTCTAATCTATTGCCACATGGATGATTCTAGCTTTTTCCTTTTGCTTGTCTACTTCAACAGTTAAAAACCAAGGCCTCCACAATCCACCATTCATTTACCAATTGTTCAATTTTTGTATATATTTATAACTGTATCAGTATTATTAACCTGTAGCCTCACTGGAAACAACATTATCAACTAGAGTATAGGTCTTATGTACAGTTGCTTTTGCCTTTGTTCTTGTAGTAATCACTCATTTCCAAAGGTGATTAGGGTAGCATCTTCCTTCACCTTCCCTATATCCTTCAGTGAGATTATTTCATACATTTGAAATACAACTAGATTATTTTTGTGACAGTCTGCATTTCCTGCTAGAACTAAGGTTACTGAACCAAACTCTTATATGATTTCTTTTTCAAAATTGTATACATTCAGTTCCATTCTCTGTGCTGTGAATTTCCATGGGTTTTGATCATGCATAACGTAAAACAGTCATCCTTCCAGTATCATACAGAATAATTTCCCCCACCTAAAATATCCCCTTGTTTTATTTCTTTAACCCTCCTCCCTACCCAAAACCCTGAAACACTGACCTCCTACCATCTCTGAAGTTTTGCCTTTTGCAAAAGATTATGTAAACTTAAGTTTGTAGTATTTATCCTTTTTTCAGATTGGCTTCTTCCACTTAATGACACACAGAGAAGATTAATTTTTTTTTGTGGCATGGCTTTGATAGAACATTCCTTTTATTGCAAAATATTATTTCATATTATTCCACTGTATGAATGTACCAAAGTTTATTTTTTCATTTACTTACTGAAAGACATCTTGGTTGCTTCCAGTTTTTGCTGAATATTTAAGGGGCAGTTTGGGAGACTGAGACAGGAGGATCACTTGAGGCCAGGAATTTGAGACCAACCTGGACAGCAAAGTAAGACCCTATCTCTAGAAAAAAATGAAAAAAAAATCGCTGGGCATACTAGTATGTGCCTGTGGTCCCAGCTACTTGGGAAGCTGAGGTGGGAGGATCACTTGAGCTCAGGAGGTCGAGGCTGTAGTGAACCCTGGTAATGCCACTGCACTCTGGATTGGCTGATAGAGCAGGACCTTGTCTCTCTCAAAACATAAATGAAAACAAAAAAACAGCTTTATGACAATAACAGCTTTAAAAACCCATCCATCTAGAATTCACTAGAGTGAGCAGAATGGGTTTAAAGCTCCCTGAAAGCCCCATTCTCTGATAATTATTATAATTTTCCCTGTCTGGGAGCTCTCTAAAATGCTCTATTCACATTTTAGAAGGGCTTCTCTTCATTTTACCTAACTCAGGGCTTGCTTTAGAAAACAATGTGATACCTGGGAAGTTTATTGCAAACAGTAAATGGCAATTGTTTAACATCACAGTTGCATGAGGCAGTAATATCAGTTGGGTCTGAAAAAAGTCTGACCAAA
Source organism: Symphalangus syndactylus (assembly GCF_028878055.3). NCBI lineage: Eukaryota > Metazoa > Chordata > Mammalia > Primates > Hylobatidae > Symphalangus > Symphalangus syndactylus. The sequence goes on along the minus strand of NC_072440.2, from coordinate 99,856,309 downwards.
AATATTTAAAAAGAAAAGCCAGAGAATGGTATGTTCATAGGGAGCTTTGAAAAGTTTCTATATACCTTATTTCTGGCTAACACTGAAAATCTGCACAAGCAGAAAGTAGGGCCTAATGCAGAGTCATAAATTGCCTGTCATAAAATTGAAAATTTTCACCACACTATGTACTAAAATATAGCCCCTTAGCAAAGGCTGGGAGGCTTATTGGTTCCAGGTACTTAAGACAATGCTTGCCAAACATTAGCTGAACAATGAGTTAACCCAATTGGAGACATCAGTTTCTATGCTTGACAAAAAATACAGACATTACAAATTAACACAGGAAAGTCACTAAACAAACAGTGATGACAACAACAACAACCAATAATAACAACAAAGTCAGGGAAGGGATTGGAGGTCTGAATTTGCTGCATTATGTTATTCAACATGTCCATCTTGCAACAAAATAATTGTGAGACATGCAAGGACACCGGAAAGACCCTCAGGAAGCCCAGATATTGGACTTACTAGACAAAGACTTTAAATCAGCTATTGCAAATAGATGAAAAAAAGAGAAAGGAAATCTGGTATAAAGAAGTAAAGAGAAGTATGAGAATGATGTCTTACTAAGTTGAGACAACAAATAAAGAGATAAAAATTATAAAATAAATACCAAATATAAATTTGGGAGTTGAGAAGTCCAATATTTGAAATTAAAAATTCACTAGAGGGGCTCAACAGCAAATGTGAGCTGGTAGAAGGAAGAATTGATTAACTTGAAGATAGTTCAATTGAGATGATCCATTTGAAGGAATCAAAACAACAAAAAAAGAGAAAAATAAACATGTGAGATAACATCAAGCAGACCAATATGCACATTATGAAAATCAAAATGAAGAAGAGAAAGGGAAAGCATACTTAAAGAAATAATGACCATAGCCCTCCAAATTTGATGAAAAACATTAATCTAAAAATTCAAGGAATTTAATAAACTCCAGATGGAATTAACTCAATGAGATTTACAGTTGAAACACATCATAAACTATCAAACCTGAGAGGCTCATTAAAGCAGCAAGAGAAAAACGACTAGATGTATACAAGGGATTCTCAAGGTATTCTCTAATATTAGCAGATAACTTCTCATCAGAAGTCATATAAGCCAGAAGGCAATTGAAATGACCTTCAAAGTGCTGAAAGAAAAAAGGCAATTAATCAAGAATTGTATGCCCGCAAAACTATCTTTCAAAAACAAAAGACAAATTAAGACATTCACAGACAACCAAAAACTGAAGAATCTGTTATTAGTAGAACTTCTCTATGTGAAATA